>NW_006921751.1:3402918-3416428 GCF_000298275.1 Orycteropus afer afer
CTTTGATCTGTCTCTCAATCCTTTGAAGATACCTAAAGATAATTTTTTTGAATTCCTAATCAGAGAGTTCCAATGCTGCTTCTTCCACAGGGATGTGTTCTGGGTCTGTATCCTGCTCCCTTGTTTCTACCACTTTATCCTGCTTCTTTGTGTGGACTGTGATGGTCTGCTTTTTCTGAGGCATTGTGACGTTGTTGTCTTTAGATCTCTGTTAACTGTTTGTGAAGAGCAGCCAAGGATGTTTCAGGCTCTTCTTGGTGGTTTTTTATCGTTGGCCTTTTCAGTCTTATAGGCCCCAAGTGTCCTTGGGGTTGCACCACTTGGGAGTGTCCAAGCCGTTTGTGCCGTCAGGGGCATTCAGATCCCTGCCAGACTGCAGCTCCGTATGTCTCCTTTTTTGGTATTTTCACACAAATTCTTCTGCTAGTTGGGGTTTAGTCTACTTCTGTATCCTTCCCTTCAAGGCTCAGGGGTCCAAGATTATCTTCTGTGTCTGTGTCAATTGGTTTCCCTTGTCTTTGTTGAAGAGGGTCTGTGCAGTCCTTCTGCCTAGTCCGCCATCTTGCTGGAACTCCTCTTTTTAGTTTCTTGATAAAGTTCTTTGATGCACAAACTTTTTTTTCTATTTTTGATGCATTCTAATTTATCTATTTTTTCTTTTGCTGCTTGGCTTTTGATGTCATATCTAAAAATCCATTGCCAC
The DNA here is from genome assembly GCF_000298275.1 of Orycteropus afer afer. Taxonomy (NCBI): domain Eukaryota; kingdom Metazoa; phylum Chordata; class Mammalia; order Tubulidentata; family Orycteropodidae; genus Orycteropus; species Orycteropus afer. Next base: position 3,403,622 of record NW_006921751.1, read on the forward strand.
GGAAGCAAATAGTAGTGATAGCTGTAAACATTATGAAGAGAATTAATTCCACTGAATTGTACACTTAAAAACGGTTAAAAAGGAAATTTTTACTATATATATATATTTACTACAAAAAGATTTTACAAAGCAACAAATCAATGGTGTTTAAGATACCACACAGATATGACATCTATCTAATTTTCTAGGCATTGCCCTAATTTTGAATATAAATCATCAATAGCAAGGCACAAGAGATTTGAATCACAAATTATAAGACTAGTTAATATCACATATGCTTCAGCAGTTTAAAGAAATGACTGCCTTTGAATTTTCACAACTACTGGTGAAGTTGTTTTTTATTTACTTATTTTTTAAAAAACATAGAAGGAACTATAATTGAAGATTCCAAAAAAAACCCAAACTCAGTGCCATCAAGTTGATCAACTCATAGTGATCCCTTCTTGGGTTTCCGAGGTGGTATCACTGTGGAAGTAGATTGCCCAATCTTCCTTCCCAGGAGTGGCTGGTGGATTTGAACTGCTAGCCTTCTGGATAGAAGTCAAATGCCTTAGGCACTATGCCACCAGAACTCCCAGATTGAAGATTATATACATTATATAGCTTAAAAGATGTCTGTATTATAGGTTATGCAGAGCATCCTAGCTGATGTGCCGTGAAATGTGAGTGTGCCAGTAGTGTATAATAAATGTGGCAAGGTATGTGTCCCTCATTCTTTATCTGGGAGAGGTTTTGGGCTGCAAGGACCATGGGATGGTTGCCTCTGATCTTAAGTAATCTGGTCTATTTATTCCAGTCTACATACTATAATTTTTTTAACCTGTGCTATGTTATGAAAGAAATTTGAAAAAGTTATGGAGTCATGTCTTGAACTTAGGTCTTCATATTCCAAATCTTAGCTTTCTTTCCACTGTACTATGAGCCTCTGGAAATTTAGCTTATCTGCCAGGCAGAGGAAGTTTCCATCACATCTCTCTAATGGTGGTATTCTATTTCTTGAATTGGGTAGTGATTATTATGTGATAATTTATTGTGTGTTTTTTGAAATATGTAAAATTTCACTTTAAATTTATTAAACATTTTTGAAACTTGAAGATTTCTTTTTTTTTTAATTTTAATTGTGATTTGGGTTGAAGTTTACAGAGCAAATTCATTTTTCAGACAGCAGTTCATACACATTTTGTTTCATGACATCTATTGCAATTCCTCACAATGTAACAGCTCTCTTCCCACTTCTTCCCCATAGTTACCTCTTCCCTATATCCTTCCCTCCCATGTACTCCTGTGTCCCGCCCCTGCCAGCGATCTCCCTGTGCAAACACTGTCCTTCAGTTCTTCCACGATTGATCACTCCAAGGAGTGTGTCTACCTGATGTAAATGTTTATCCCATATGCCTGTCTATTGTTTGGCTGGAAACCACAGGAGTGAGTTCAGTTCCAGACCTAAAGTGTAACTAAGGCCCCCAGTCTCGAAGAACTTATCAGACTCTATCAGAAAAGCAAACCTTTTTTTTTTTTTTTAATAGCAAACCTGTTTTGTTTTGTTTTTTAATAGTGATTTTGAATTTTGTTCCACATTGTTCTCGCTCTGTATCCAGGATCTCTTGCACCAATCCCCCTCCAAGTTGTTGACAGTGGTAACCAGGCACCATCTAATTCCTCTGGTCTCATGGTCATATAAGCTGAGGATCACATGATCCATTAGTCCCTTGGACTAATTCTTTTCATGTGTCTTTGGTCTTCATTCTTCTTTGCTCTGGATGAAGAGAGACCCATCTTTGCATCTAGCTGGCTGCTTGCAAGCTTTTAAGATTCCAGTCGCTACTTGCCAAAATAGGAGGTGGAACAATGTTTTGTGTAGTATGTTATGCCAGTTGAGCTTGATGTCCCTTGCGACTATGGTCCTGAGTCCACAGGTTCAACTACTTGGTCCCTCTGGGTAGCTGGCTGTGACCAAGAAGTAATTACAGCCTTGTCCCTTGTCAGCTCTACTATACACCTGGGAAATCTCACAGAACATACAAATACACTTGTAGAACCATTGTCTACCAACCCTATACATGGTCTTGGGTACACTCCTTGCTGCATAGACATACTTAATAGTTCAGCCGGTCTACCAATCTGTCCACCCGTATACCCATGTTTGCCTTCACTGACAATGCAGTACTGTATGTGCAAAAGGCTTCATCTTTGTTGTCTGTACCTCCCTTGTACCTCTCTCTGTCTTCCTCTTCCTCAATGCCACCATGTCGATCACTCATATTTGGTACATCGCCCTTCTCTTCACCCAAATCGATACTTATGTCTACCTGTCTAACAGTGTTTCCCACCCTCCCCTTCCACCCCTGCTAACCAACAAAGAAAATTTCCTTCCATATACCTGATGTAGATACACTCCTTGGAGAGAAAAATCATGGGAGAAAGAAGGGCTGTATATCCACAGGGAGCAGCTCAGGGGGCAGGGGTACATGGAGGGATGGACACAGGGAAGAGGTAATTGTTGGGAGGAAGTGGGAATGGAGCTGTTGCATTGTGGTAAATTGTGGTCAATGTCATGAGACAAAGTGTATGTGAACTGCTGTATGGAAAGTGAATTTGCTCTGTAAATTTTCACCCAAATAACACACACACACAAAAAAAAGAAATTCCTTTCCGTATATAAATCTTTCCTGGACTTTTATAATAATGGACTAGTACAATATTTGCCTTCTGTGATTGACTTATTTCACTCAGCACAATGTCCTCCAAGTTCATCCATGTTATACGGTGTTTTGCAGATTCTACATTATTCTTAAGGTTGCATAGTATTCCATTGTGTGTATGTGCCATGATTTGGTTATCCATTCCTCAGATTATGAACACCTAGGTTGTTTCCATCCTTTTGCTATTGTAAATAGTGCTGCGATGAACATGGGTGTGCATATGTCTGTTCCTCTCCTGGCTCTCACTTTTTCAGGATATATATCTAGTAATGGAATGGCTAGGTCAAATGGTATTTCTAATTCCAACTTTTTGTTTAGTTCTTTATTATTATTTATTTATTTTAAGAGCTTGTTTTACATTCAATGTTACGTGTACATTTATTTTCATTCCCCATTTACCATGTCCAACACTAACCCAGTCTCTGCCCCTCCCTACCCTGTAACCCTCCCCACTGCACCCCATGCATTCCTGTTTGTCCTGCATTTCCTCAATTTGAATGTTGGTCCTCTGGTGTCCTGTGACCTATTGTTCTAAGGGATGTATTACCATAGAGTATGTGGGTGGGTCATCCTGGGTTGAGTGGTCTGCAATGTACTCTTGTTAATTATTGACTCAGAGCCAGCCTCTGGGGGTGTATTTTATTCCAGGGACATAGTATTGGGGGTCTCACCAGATTTCCTCTGAGCAATAATTCTGGTCATTATTAAGTTTTTGGATTTTGTTCTATGTTTCACCCCTCACTCTATCCAAGATCTCCAGATTTGATCCTTTCCTGAGTGGTTGGCATTGATAGCCAGACACCATCTATTTCTTCTGGTCTTGAGGGTCATGGTGTCCTATGGCTGATTGCTTCTGAATGCCATTTTTTTGTTGTTGCTGTTGCTGTTCTCTTCACTTCCGATGCTAGGAGACCATTAGCTGCATCTTAGATGGCCGCTTGAACTACTCAACAATGTAGGATATGGAGTAAGGCTTTTATGTATTTTGTTGTGCCAGTTGAGTCTGGTGTCCCCCAATACTATGGTCTGAGATAGTAGATCTATTGGATCTCTCTCCCATAGCGTCTGGTTGTCTGTGAGGGATTACTCTGTATCTGTCTTCTATTGTTTCTGTAAGGACTGCAGGTATGTAAAACCCAAAACTATAAATTCATCTAATTCCAACTTTTTAAGGAATAGCCATACTGCTTTCCACAGTGGATGTACTATTTTTCAGTCCCACCAGCAGTGTATGAGAGTCCCAATCTCTCTTCATCCTCACCAGCATTTGTTATTTTCTGTCTGGTTGAACTTTGCTATTAGTGCTGGAGCAAGGTATCTCATTGTTTTGATTTGCGTCTCTCTAATGGCTAATGGAAGCGCTCTGGTAGCGTAGTACCTAAGGTACTTGACTGCTAACCAGAAGGCTGGTTCAAACCCATCAGCCACTCCTCGGAAGGAAGGTTGGGCAATCTACTTCCATAGTGATACTGCCTCAGAAACCCAAGGAGGGGTCACTATGAGTCAGGTTTGACTCCAAGGCACATAACAACAACAATGGCTAATGATAGTGAACATTTCTTCACATGTTTGTTGGCTGCCTGAATATTCCCCTTGGTGAAGTGTCTATTCATGTCTTCTGTCCATTTTTAATTGGATTATTTGTCTTTTTGTTGTTGAGGTATTGGAGTTTTCTATAAATTCTAGAGATAAATCTCTTGTCGGTTATGTCATTGCTAAATATTTTCCCCCAATCTGTCAGTTCTTTCTCTTTTGGAAAAGTCTTTGGAAGCACAAAAAAAATAATTTTGAGAAAGTCCCATTCATCTGGTTTCTCTTCTGCTGTTTGTGCATTTTGGGTTATGCTTAATAATCTATTTATGCCATATATTAGGACCCCTAAATTTGCCTGTCTTTTTTCCTTGAGGAAGTTTTAGGTTTCACGTTTAAGTCTTTGATCCATATGGAGTTAGTTTTTGTGTATGGAGTGAGGTACAAATCTTGCTTAATTTTTCTGCAAATGGATCTCCAGTTTTACCAGCACCATTAATTTATTAAACAAACATTCTCTTCCCCACTTAATGGATTTTGGCCCTTTGAAAGATCAGCTGACTATACATCGATGGATCTGTTTCTGGGTTCTCAATTCTATTCCATTGGCCTATGTGTCTGTCATTAAACCAATACCAGGCAGTTTTGACTACTGTGGTTGTATAGTAGTTTTTGAGATCCAGCAGTGAGACCTCCTACTTTGTTCTTCTTCTTCAATAGTGCTTTGCTTATCCAAGGTCTCTTTCTTTTCCATATGAATTTAGTGATTGGTTTTCCATATCATTAAAGAATGTTGATGGGATCTGGACTGGGATTGCATTGAATGCATACATTGCTTTGGGTAGAATTGACATTTTCACAATGTTCAATCTTCATATCCAAGAGCATGGTATGTTCTTCCATTTATGTAGATCTCTTATGGTTTCTTAAAGTAGGTTTTTATAGTTTTCTTTGTAGAGGTCTTTTGTGTCCCTGGTAAGATTTATTCCCAAGTATTTTATTTTTTTGTTAGCTATTGTAAATGGTTTCCTTATTTCTTTTTCAGCAATCTCTGCTGGTTTAGAGAAACCCAACTGATTTTTTGGATGTTGATCTTGTATCCTGCCACGAAGCTACATCTCTCAATTAGTTTCAGTAGATTTTTGACTGAGTCTCTTGGGTTTCTAGGTATAGGATCATACATCATCAGAAATAGGGATAGTTTGACTTCTTCCTTACCAATGTGGATGCCTTTGATTTCCCTTTCTTGCCTTATTGTCCTGGCTAGAATTCCAATACAATGTTGAATAGAAGTGTTGATAGAGGTCATCCTTGCCTGGTTCTTCTTCACAAGGGAAATGGTTTCAGTCTGTCTCCCTTGAGAATAATGTTGACTCTTGGTTTTGTGTAGATGCCCTTTGATACGTTGGGGAATGTCCCTTCTATTCCTATTTTGCTGAATGTTTTGATCAGGAATGGGTGTTGGGTTTTATCAAATGACTTTTCTACATCCATTGATACGATAATGTGGTTCTTTTTCTTTGTTTCATTCATGTGGTGGATGATGTTAATTGTTTTTCTAATGTTGAACCATTCTTGCATACCTGATATGAACTCTTATTGGTCATAATGAATGATTTTCTTGATATGTTGGTGGAGTCTACTGGTTAGGATTTTGTTGAAAATTTTTGCATCTATATTCATTAGGGTTATTGGTGTGTAGTTTTCCTTTTGAGTGATGTCTTCTCCTGGTTTTGGTATCAAGGTTATGCTTGCTTCATAAAATGAATTAGGGAGGATTGCAACCTTTTCTATGTTTTGGAATAGTTTGAGTAAGATTGGTGTCATTTCTTCTCTGAATGTTTGGTAGAATTCTCTGGTGAAATCCTCTGGGTCAGAACTTTTTTTGTGGGTAATTTTTTGATGACCTATTCAATTTCTTCTTTTGTTATGGATCTGTTCAATTTTTTCACATCAGTCTGTGTTAGTTTAGGTATGTAGTATGTTTCTAGAAATCTGTCCATTTCTTCCAGATTTTCAAATTTGTTGGAGTACAGTTTTTCATAGTATCCCGATATTATCTTTTTTATTTCAGTTGGTTTTGTTGTGATGTCACCCACTTCATTTCTTATTCATGTTATTTGTATTTACTTCCTCTTTTTCTTTGTTAAATTTGCCAGTGATTTGTCAATTTTATTAATCTTTTCAAAAAACTCACTTTTGGTCTTGTTTTTTCTATCATCTTCCTATTTTCTGTTTCATTGATTTCTGCTTGAATCTTTAGTATCTTCTAGCTGTCATCTTCTATTTTGTCATGTATTGTAAATCCTAGTCTCCATGCCTGTTTAAGGTAGGATATCATAAGTCCCTCCTTGTTCAAGTCATCACCCTTAGTTTCCTTGAGGGTGTATACGTGAATGTTCAGGCAAAGTTTGCTCTCTCTTACTCCAGGTCCTGCATTTGGTTCATCATAATCTCACCCCTGGACTTGAGAGAGGGTCCAGTTGTCTGGCCTGTTGATTGGGGTTCACCAGCCCCAGCAACCATTTGAGTGAGGAGAATCCTCCAGACCTACACCTTACCCACGGATTTAGGACTGGTCAGCCTCCTAGCATCCACCCCTGTGTGACCCATTTCCTTGGTAGTTTGTGAGTTCTGTGAGACTTTACAGTGAAATACAAAACCCTAAGACAAGAAGGAAAGTACTGAGGGAAGGAGGAAAAGGAGGATTTGATATAGTAGATGATGGAGTGGTACAGCAATTTAGAAAATTTGGACATTTGGGACATCTTTAACCTCTGCCTCATGGGGAAGAACTTTGTGCTGATCCTTCAAAAAGAAATTATTTGAGCAAGCCTGAACACAGCAAAAAAGGTTTGACTTTTTTTTCTATTTCCCAAAACTGACTGAATTTCTGTAGAGAACATAACACTCAATCCAAAATGATCTTACTAGTTTATCTAGACCATTGTTGGAGTAAAAAGGTGACTTCTAGGAATCAGTTTCTTCAAGATTCAAGGTTCAAAAGAACACCTAAGGACAAGTGGCCCGTGTGGGTCATGCCAACTCCAAGGACCCAGAGGTCTGGATTTAAGAAATTAAAATGGTTTCTTAATTCCCAAATATTAGTTGATACCAACACAGAACTGGAGAGACAGAGATGCAAACGATATATACATTGCTCTCAAGGTGCTAATTGTCCAGTGAGGATACACTTACAAACACAGAATTTTGTGTGTCCAATAACAAGATGGGTATGTACTACTGGAATTTGTTATTTTTACCTTCAACTGATTGTTGTTGTTGTTGTTGTTATGTGCTGTCGAGTCAGACCCGACTCATAGCGACCCCTCCTTGGGTTTCTGAGGTGGTATCACTATGGAAGTAGATTGCCCAACCTACCTTCCAAGGAGTGGCTGGTGGGTTTGAACTGCCAGCCTTCTGGTTAGCAGTCAAGTGCCTTAGGCACTACAAAGCTTACAAAGGACTAAACATCAAAGGAATCTTCTGAAGAATAGCAATTTGATGATGGTAAACAAGAAGAGTCAATATAAATTATTAAAACAAACAAAAAAAGCATCAAGATGAATTTTAAAAAAGCATAGCAAAAGAGAGTTCTGGTAAGGTGGAGGAATAGGTAGACAAACTACACAGACCCTCTTCAACAAAGAAAAGGAGAAACAATTGACACAGACAGAGAAGATAATCCTGGAGCCCTGAGCTTTGAAAGGAAGGATACAGAAGTGGACTAAACTCCAACTAGTAGAAGAACCTGCATGAAAACACCCAAAAAGGAGATATACAGAGCTGGGGTCTGTCAGTAATCCTGACAGCAGGACAGCCTGGATATTGCCAAGTGGTGTTAGGACATAAGAATTAACCTAATATCAGCCCTGCTAGCCAGAGGCTACACAGAGGACTGAATTAGTGGCTGATGAATAAAAGGGGAAGTAATGAAGAGGAAGACAGGCTGAGCTTTGTATTTTGGCCGTCCAGAGGATGCAGTCATTTTGAATGTTTACAAGCAGTTTGTTAAAGTAACAGTGTTCTCTCAGATTCCAGGAACCAAAGAATAGGCTGGAAGTTCTGGTGGTGTAGTGTCTAAGGCATTTGACTGCTAACCAGAAGGCTGACAGTTCAAACCCACCAGCTACTTCTCAGAAGGAAGATGAGCCAATCTACTTCCATAGTAATACTGCCTCAGAAACTCAAGGAGGGGCTGTTATGAGTCAAAACCAACTTGACAGCAATGAGTTTGGTTTGTTTTTAAGAGTAAGCTCCACTTTCCAGGGACCTTAAGGACATTCCAGATACGAATGACATGATGGGAAAGGTGAGAGATTCCCCTAGTTACTCATACTCCACACCCATTTGGTTAACAGAAGTGCAGCCATCTCTCACTCCCACCCACCTTCTGGGCCTGCAGGAATTCAATTCCAGTCTGTGTGCCCAGACGGAGCCTGGGTGCCCTGCCCCACCCTAACCAGAGTTTGTTTGTTTTCCTTTTTTTTTAGTTTGTTTGTTTCTGTCTTAAAATTATTGTGATGATGACCATTATTATTTTCATTATTATCCTTTTTATTATTATTCTTTATTCTTCTCTTCCCAGGTTCTAGTTTTCAGCTTTTTCTTTCTTCTCTGATCCTGGTACCCATTTTTTTTCTATCTCATAGTTAACTCTATTCCTTGTTTTCCTTTTTTCATTTTTTCCCATTTTTCCTTCATTATTATCCTATTCTATATCTTTTCTTTTATTGCCCCAACCACAGATATTGAGAGTGGCTTTTTTTTTTTTTTTCCTTTTTTTGGTGATTGTTCCTGTGCATTTATGAGGTTTTTTTGTTCCACTTGCTTTTACTTTTTTGATAAGTTTTCTATTGTTGTTTTTCTCTAACTGAGTGGGAGACAGCAAACATGCTCATATGATATAACCACACCTGCACCTCCTGCAGCTCCACTTACTGAGTGAGAGCCACCACTTCCTTCTCCAACTACTGGCCAACAATAAACGACCCGACCACCAAGAAAAGCCTGACTCAACCTTAACTGCTCTTTACAAACAATTAACAGAGATCTAAATACTGTAACAACATCATAATGTCTCGGAGACAACAGGCTATCACAGTCTACACAAAGAAGCAAGATAAAGAGGTCAAAACAAGGGAGTAGGACACAGACCCAAAACACATCCCTGAGGAAGAATCAGCATTGGAACTCCCTGATAAAGAGTTCCAAAGAATTATACCTAGGTATCTTCAAATGACTGAGAGATAGATCAAGGAAAACACTGAAAAATTTAAGAAAAACACAGACAAAACCCTAGAAAAAGAAAATACAAGAACAAAATAACAAAAAAATTAAAAAGGATACAAACTCTACAGATAGAAATCCAGAAGATTAATACTGAATTTCCACAAATAGATAAGAAATTGAAAGGGCAAAGGAGTAGAATCAAATCGATGTAAGAGAGAATTAATGAAATTGAAGACAAATACCTGAATATTTCCTTGAAAAGGGATCAATTAAGAAAAAGATCAAAACAAAATGAAGAAAGCTAAGGTTCATGTGAGGTACCATCAAAAGGAATAACTTATGTGTAATCAGAATTCCAGAACAGGAAGAGAGAAATTAAAACCACAGAGAAAATTGTTGAAGATTTGTTGGAAGAGAATTTCCCTGACATAATAAAAGATGAGAATATATCCATTCAGGAAGTTCAATGAACCCCAAACAGGATCAACTCCAAAAGAAAATCACCAAGACATATCATCATTAAACTAATGAAAACCAAAGACAAAGAAAGAATCCTGAAAGCAGCATGGGAAAAACAAAAAGTTATCTACAAATGACAACAAATAAGAATAAACTCTGATTTCTCACCAAAAACCATGCAAGTGAGAAGGCAATGGGATGGTATATATAAAACTATGAAAGAGAAAAATTTCCAACCAAGAATTATATACCCAGTAAAATTGTCCATCAAATATGATGATACAATTGGGAGATTTCCAGATAAGCAGAAATTAAGGGAATTTGCTAAAACCAGACCAATCTTATACTGTTGTTGTTAGGTGTTAGGTGCCGTCGAGTTGTTTCTAACTCATAGTGACCCTATGCACAGCAGAACAAAACACTGCCCAATCCTGCACCAGCTCCACGATCCCTGCTATACTTGAGCCCATCATCACAGCCACTGTGTCAGTCCAGCTCGTTGAAGGCCTCTCCCTCTTTTGTCGACCCTCCACCCTACCAAGTATGACATCCTTCTCCAAGGAATGGTCCCTTCTGACAACATGACCAAAATAGGTGAGACGAAGTCTGGTCATTCTTGCTTCCAAGGAGAATTTCGGGTGCACTTCCTCCAGGACAGATCTGTTAGTTCTTTTAGCAGTCCATGGTACTTTCAGCATTCTTCACCAGCACCACAACTCAAAAGCATCAGCACATTGTCAGTCTTCCTTATTCATATCCAGCTCTCACATGCATACGAGGCAATTGGAAATATCATGGCTTGTGTCAGGCACACCTTAATCCTCAAGGAGACATCCTTGCTCCTCAGCACTTGAACAGTTCCTTCATGGTTGACTTTCCCAATGCTACACGTTGTCTAAAGTCCTGACTGCTGCTTCCATTGGCATCGATTGTAGAACCAAGCAACATGAACCTTACACTATAGGGAGTCATTTGAACAGGGAACCAATAATAGCAAACAACAACCAACCATTAATACACAAAATGACATAACCCAGAAACCAACACAGCTATGGAAGAATCCAAAGTAAAATAAGCTTACAAGATTGTAAATAAGGAAATAGAGATATCAATTGGCAAATGAGGACACCTAAAAACCAAAAAGAGGGGAAATAATAGTATAGTTGCAGGCCTTCTAAATGGAGGCAAAGACAAGAGAGTTGCAAGATAGGATGGAGTGTTCTAAACTTGGGGAGAAAATTATAAATCACAGGGTAACCTCAAAGAAAAATGATAAACCTTCACATCACAATCAAAAAGAGGACAAGCACAAATATTTAGTAAATACAAAAACAATATCAACAAAAAGAATGATGATGCAATTCATAAATATAATGAGCTCAGCACAGAAAATTATATGGAACAAAGACACCAGGAGCACCATGAAAAAAACACATCACAAAATGACAGCAACCACTTCATACATTTCTATAATTACACTGAATGTCAATGAGTTAAATGGGCCACTCAAGAGACAGAGAGCTGCAGACTGAATAAGAAAACATAATCCATCAACATGCTGTCTACAAAAGACATACCTTAGATACAAAGACAAAAATAGACTAAAAATAAAAGGTAGGAGAAAGATATATCAAGCTAATGGCAACCAAAAAAAAAAAAAAGAGCAGGAATGACAAAACTAATTTCTGATCAAATTAACTTTAAGACAAAAACCACTATAAGGGATGAGGAAGGACATTGCATAATAATTAAAGGATCAATAGAACAAGAAGATATAACCATAATAAATATCCATGACCCAATGAAAGAGCCCCAAAATACACAAATCAGACTTTAAAAGAACTAAAAAGAAAAATAGATGACTCCACAGTCATAGTAGGAGATTTTAATACACCACTTTCAATCACAGATAGAACAACTGGGAAGAAACTCAGCAAAGATAGAGAAGAGCTAAACAATGTTGTTGTTGTTGTTGTTGTTGTTGTGTGCCACCAAGTCGGACCTGACTTATAATGACCCCTCCTTGGGTTTCCGAGGCGATATCACTAAAGAAGTAGATTGCCCAAGCTTCCTTCAAAAAAATGGCTGGTAGATTTGAACCGCCAACCTTCTGGTTAGCAGTCAAGGGCCTTAGGCACTATGCTACCAGAGCTCCTGAGCTAAACAACACAACCCACTAACTTGACCTTATAGACATCTACAGAATACTTCACCAAACAATAGCACATTATACATTCTTTCCCAGTGCAAATGGAGCATTCTCCGTGATAGACAGTATGTTAGTATAAAGCAAGCCTTAATATATTTAAAAACACTGAAATACTGTAAGGCATCTTTTCAGGTCACAATGTTATCAAATTAGAAATCAACAATAGGAAGATCAATAGAAAAAAAGCATACACATGGAAACTGAACAACACCCTCCTTATGAAAGACTCAGTAAGAGAAGAAATAAAAAATGAAATGAAAAATTCCTTGAATCAAATAAGAAGGAAAACACAACATAACCAAAATCTTTCAGGCATAAGAAAATCAGTGATCAGAGACCAATTTATAGCAATTAATGCACATATCAAAAAGGAAGAAAGAGCCAAAGTCAACAACTGAAGCCAACATCTCCAACAATTAGGAAAAGACCAGCAAGAAAGGCCTACACTCAATAGAAGAAAGGAAATAATAAAGATTCAAGCAGAAATCAATGAAACATAAAATAGAAAGACAATAGAAAAAAATCAACAAGACCAGAAGTTGGTTTTCTGAAAAGTTCAATAAAATTGACAAACTACTGGCAAATTTAACAAAGGAAAAGAGGGAGAGAATACAAATAACACGAATAAGAAATGAAATGGGTGACATCACAACAGAACCAACTGAAATAAAAAGG
>NW_006921751.1:3421813-3425637 GCF_000298275.1 Orycteropus afer afer
AAAAAAAAAAAAAAAAAAAAAAGGGACCAGGCTTGTTTGTTTCCAGGATTGACAGACAATAGAGCAGGCCACTGATTCAAGTCCAAAGAACTGGAGTTCAGATGATGATGAGCCAGACTGAGCAAAAAGCCAGAGAGCTTTGCCAGAACATCCATATATTGGAAGCAGCCCACACCCCTGAGCAATTCCCTTTCAACTGATTGGCTGCTCATAGCAGATCTCATCATGGAGGTGACTACGTTATATCAGATCTCACCATAGAAAATGACTACATAATAAGTGCCAAATTACTGAGAATCACAGCCCAGAAAGTTGACACACATTAACCATCTCAGGGAACAATGGAATTAGTAAATATATGGGTAAAACCAAATGAACATTGACCATATAAAACAATAACTTTTTACAGGGTTAAAAAATATATTGAATTAAAATGCAAGATGACTGTAACACAAAAGGAAAGATGTACGAAAATGAAGTTAAAGTAGTCCAAGTTCCATGTATTGTCCAGAAAGCAAAATAATAATAATAATTTATTGTTAAGTGCCAGTGAGTTGGTTTCAACTCACAGTGACCCTACATATAACAGAATGAAACACTGTGTGGTCCTGCTCCATCCTCACAATAATTACTATGCTTGAACTCACTGTTACACGTACTGTATCACTCCATCTCGTTAAAGGTCTTCTTGTTTTTTGCTGACCCTGTACTTTAACAAGCATGATATCCTACTCCAGGAACTTATCTCTCTTGATAACATAACCAAAGGACAAGAGATCAAATCTGGCCATTCTTGTTCCTAAGGAGGATTCCAGCTGTACTTCTTCCAAGACAGATTGGTTCATTCTGGTAGCTCATACTATATTCAATATTCTTCACCAACATCATAATTCAAAGCCCTCAATTCTGTGATCTTCCTTTTACATTGTCCAGCTTTCACACACACACACACACACATAAGAGGAAACTGAAAATACTATGGCTTAGGACAGACACATCTTAGTCTTCAAAGTATTTGCTCTTTAACATTTTAAAGAGTTCTTTTACACAAGAATTTTTTTTTTTTTAATTTGCTCAATTTGATATCTTGACAACTGCTTCCATGGGCATTGGTTGTGGATCAAGTAAAATGAAATCACTGGACAATTTCAATCTTTTCTCCACCCATCATAATGCTGCTAATTGGTTCAGTTGTGAGGATTTTTGTTGTCCTTATGTTGAGTTGTAACCAATACTGACAGCTGTAGTCTTTGATCCTCATCAGGAAGTGCTTCAAGTCTTCTTCACTGTTAGCAAGCAAGGTTGTGTCATCTGCATATCACGTGTTGTTAATGAGTCTTCCTCCAATCCTGATACCATTTCTTCATGTAGTCCAGCATCTCAGATTACATACTCAGCATACAGATTCAATGAGTATGGTGAAAAAAATACAACCATGATGCACACTTTTCCTGATTGAAACCATGCAATATTCCTTACTTCTGTTCAAACAACTGCCTCTTCGTCTTTATGCAGATTCCTCATGAGTGCAATTAAGTGTTCTGGAATTCCCATTCTTCATAAAGTTAACCATAATTTGTTATGATCCACACAGTCAAATGCCTTTGCATAACCAATAAAACACAAGTAAACACTGGTGTTTTCTGCTTTCAGCCAATATCTAGCTGACATCAGCAATGATATCCTTCATTGCACCCCCTTTTCTGAAACCTACTTGAATTTCTGGCAGTTCCCTGTTGATGTATTGCTGTAGTTTTGAATTATTTTCAACAAAATTTTACTTGCATGTGGTATTAATGATATTGTTCTATAATTTCCACATTCTATCAGCTCACCTTTCTTTGGAATGGGCACAAATATGGATCTCTTTCATTCAGTTGTCCATGTAGGTGTTTTTCAAATTTATTGTCATAAATGACTGTTTCCAGAGCTGCATCTGTTTGTTGAAACATCTCAATGGGAGTTGGGGTTCTGTCATTCCTGGAGGCTTGTTTTTCACCAATTCCTTCAGTGCAGCTTGGATTTCTTCCTTCAGTACCATCAGTTCTTGAACATATGCTACCTCCTGAATTGGTTGAAAATAACCAATTCTTTTTAGAACAAAGATTTTGTCTATTCCACATCTTCTATTGATGTGTCTTGCATCATTCAATATTTTACAAAAAGAATCCTTCAATATTGTAACTCAAGCATTGAGTTTTGTTCAGTTCTTTTTGCTTGAGTAATGCCCATTGTTGTTGTTATGTGCCGTCAAGTCAGACCCGGCTCATAGTGACCCCTCCTTGGGTTTCCAAGGCAGTATCAATGGAGGTAGATTGCCTCATCTTCCTTCTGAGGAATGGCTGGTGGATTTGAACTGCCAGACTTCTGGCTAGCAGTCAAGTGCCTTAGGCACTATGCTACCAGAGCTCCTATCATATACATCCCTTACAATTTTCTAACTTCAAGTGTTTGCACTTTTCATTATAATACTTTATCTTCTTGAGCTGCCCTTTTAAATCTTCAGTCCAGCTCTTTTGCTCTATCATTTCTTCCATTTGCTTTAGCTACTCTTTTCAAAAGTAAGTTTCAGGGTCTCCTCTGGTATCGATTTTGGTCTTTTCTTTCTTTACTATCTTTTTAATGATCTTTTGCTTTCTTCATAGATGATGCTCTTGATGTCATCCTACAAATCATCTGGTCTTTAGTCATTGTTGTTTGATGCATCAAATCTATTTTTCAGATGGTCTTTATATTCAGGTGTTGTCTTAGTTCTCTAGTGCAGATATAATAGAAATATCACAAGTGGCTGGCTTTAACAACAGGAATTTATGCTCTTACAATTTAAGAGGCTAGAAGTCCTAATTCTACACTGCTGGCTCTAGGGCATGGGTGAAGCCCCCTTGACATGGAGCTTCAGATATGCCTCTTGTCTCTGGCCCAATGGAGCTTAAGGTATAAGCTGTAGGCTGCTGAGGCTGATGGACCCAAGGTCACAAAATTAAATGGCACAATTCCAAGATCAACAAGCAACACAGTAGACTTCTAGTTCAAATCCAGGAATTAGACAAAGACTCAGCCAAATGCAGAATCCAAAATATGCCAAAAAGCTAAAAACCTTTCTCACAGCTTCTCCATAAATACTGGAAGCAGGACACACTCCATAGACAACTACTTAGCTACTCATAGCAGATTCTACTATGGAAGTGATTCCAATTTCATTATGGAGAATAACTGCATCCAGCTGCCAAACCACTCAAAACCATAGCCCAGCCAAGCTGACAAAAAACCTTAATTATCAAAGCTGAGATATACTCAAGGTTGTATTTTGGCTCTCCTGGACTTGTTTTAGTTTTCTTCAGCTTCAATTTGAACTTGTATATGAACAATTGATGGTCTGTTCCACAATCAGCCTTGGCCTTGTTCTGACTGGTGATATTGAGGTTTTCCATTATATCTTTCCACAGATGCAGTTGATTTGATTCTTGTGTATGTCTTCTGGTGAGGCCTATGTATGTAGTCTCTGTTTATGTTATTGAAAAAAAGGTATTTACAACAAATAGCTAATTGGTCTTGCAAAATTCTATCATGTGATGATGTCCAGCATAATTTCTATCACCAAGGTCATATTTTCCAACTACCTATGCTTCTACATCCTTTCCCCATACTTATTCAATCTATATGCTGAGCAAATAATCTGAGAAGCTGGACTATATGAAGAAAAATGTGGCATCAGGATTGGAGGAAGAATCATTAACAGCCTGAGATACACAGACGATACAACTTTGCTTGCTGAAAGTGAGGATGACTTGAGGCACTTACTGATAAAGGTTGAAGAATACAGT
>NW_006921751.1:3430839-3451723 GCF_000298275.1 Orycteropus afer afer
GGCAGTGTTTCGTTCTGCTGTGCATGGGGTCGCTATGAGTCGGAAATGACTCGACGGCACTTAACAACAACAGACTTTACCAAGTCAAAAATATGTGGCCTAGGGTAACCATGAAAACAGCAGCAAAATAAGGAATAATTAATAAGGTAATTAGGAGAGATAAAATTAATTTAAGAAATGCTTAGTTAATCCAACAACAATGCCAAAGAAATGGCCAGATTTAAGAAATAAAAAACATGTGCTGTTATACAAGACACACCTTAATTAAGAATCTAGCTAGTGTTTAAATCCATGAGACCAGATGAGCTCACCAAGGTAGTAAGTTTAGTTAGAAAGGGAGTCTAAGAACTGAGCAGTAGGGCACCTCAGAGTAAAGATGTTGGGAGAATGAAGAGAAACCAGCCAAAAAAGTAGGTATTGCTAGTGAAGGAGGAAAATCCAGTTAATTTGATATTCTAAAAGTCAAGTCGTGTAACAAGGAGAAAAGAGTAATCTACTATATTAAATGGTACTAATAAGTCAAGAAAGATGTTGTTGTTGTTGTTGTTAGGTGCTATCGAGTCACCTCCAACTCATAACAACCCTATGCACAGCAGAACAAAACACCTCCCAGTACCACGCCAGCTCTGTGATCCTTGCTATACTTGAGCCCATTGCCACAGCCACCGTGTCAACCCGTCTGGGTGAAGGCCTTCCCCTCTTTCGTTGAAACAGAACAACAGTGTCCTGGTCTATCTACAGGTTCCTCATGAGTACAATTAAGTGTTCTGGAATTCCCATTCTTCTCAATGTTATCCACAATTTATTATGATCCATGCAATCAAATGTTTTTGCAGAGGCAATAAAACACAAGTAAATGTCTTCCTGGTATTCTTTGCTTTGAGCCAAGACCCATCTGACATCAGCAATGATATCTCTTGTTCATTGTCCTCTTCTGAATCCAGCCTGCTTCTCTGGAAGTTTTCTTTCAAGATACTGCTGCAACCATTTTAAAATTATCTTCAGTAAGATTTTACTTGCATGTGATATTAATAATATTGTTCAATATTTTCCACATTCGGTGGGACCATCTTTCTTTGGAATGGGTACAAATATGGATCTCTTTCAGTCACTTGGCCAGGTAGCTGTCTTCCAAATCTGTTGGCATAGCCGAGTGAGTGTCTCCGGCAGGGCATCTGTTTGTTGAAACATCTCAATGGTATTCCATCAATTCCTTGGAGCCTTGTTTTTCACCAATTCCTTCAGGGAAGCTTCGATTTCTTCCTTCAATACAATTTGTTCTCAAACATGTACCACCTCCTTAAATGGATGAAGATCAACCATTTCTTTTTGGTACTGTGATGGTGTGTATTCCTTCCATCTTCTTTTGATGTTTCCTGCATCATTCAATGTTTTGCCCATAGAATCTTTCAACATTGCAACTTGAGGCTTAAATTTTTTCCTCAGTTCTTTCAACTTGAGAAATTCTCAGCATGTTCTTCCCTTTTGGTTCTAACTCCAGATCTTTGCACATTTCATTATAGTAATTGCTTTGTCTGCTTGAGCTGCTCTTTGAAATCTGCTCAGCTCTTTTATCTTGTCATTTCTCCCATTTGCTTTAGCTACCCTTCACTCAAGGGAAAGTTTCAGAGTCTCTTCTGACATCCATTTTAGTCTTTTCTTCTTTTTTCATCTTTTTAATGACCTCTTGCTTTCTTCATGGACGATGTTCTTGATATCATCCCACAATTCTTCTGGTTTTCAATCATTGATATTCAATGCATGAAATCTATTCTTTAGATGGTCTCTAAATTTAGGAGGGATATATTCAAGGTCATATTTTGGCTCTCATGGACTTGTTTTAATTGTCTTCAACTTTAAGTTAAACTTCTATATGAGCAGTTGATATTCTGTTCCACAATCATATCCTGGACTTGTTTTGGCTGAAGATATTGAGCTTTTCCATCACCTCTTGCCACAGACGTAGTCAATCTGACTCCTATGTACTCCATCTGGCAAAGTCCATGTGTAGAGCTGCCATTTGTGTTGTTAAGAAAAGGCATTTGCAATGAATAAGTCATTGGTCCTGCAAAATTCTCCCATGTGATCTCCAGCATTATTTCTGTCACCAAGACCAAATTTTCCAACTACTAGTGATTCTTTTTTGTTTCCAACTTTTGCATTCCAGTCACCAGTGATAATTAACACATCTTGATTGCATGTCAATTTCAGATTGCAGAAATTGATAAAGAATCTTCAATTTCCTCATCTTTGCCTTGGCGGTTGGTTCATAAATTTGAGTAATAGTCATATTAGCCACTGTTCCTTGTAGACGTATGGATATTATCCTTTTGCTGACAGCATTGTACATCAGAACAGATCTCAAAACATCCTTTGTGATGGTGAATGCCATGCCATTCCTCTTCAAATTGTCATTCCTGGCATAGTAGATCACATGATTGTCTTATTCAAAATGGCCAAAAATTGTCCATTTCAGCGCTTTAATGCCTAGGATATCATTCTTTATGCATTCCATTTCATTTTTTATAACTTCCAATTTTCCTAGATTCATACTTCATATGTTCCATGTTCTGATTATTAATGGATGTTTGTAACTATTTCTCCTCAATTTGAGTTGTGCCACGTCAGCAAATGGAGGTCTCAAAAACTTTACTTTATCCACATCAGTAAGTTTGGTTCTACTCTGATGATGCAGCTCTTGCCCAGTCATATTTTGAGAGCCTTCCAACCTATGAGGCTCATCCTCCTGCACTGCATTGGACAGTGTTTCCAGGTTATTCATAAAATTGCACAATAATGTATCAGACAATGTTTCTCTGCTATTCATAATGTTTTCCCTAGCCAATTCTTTGAGAAGTGGATTGCATCTTCCTTCTTCTTAGTCTGTCTCAGTCTATAAGCTGCATTGAAACCTGTGCACCATGTGCAACCCTGCTGTAGTTTGAAACACCGTTGGCACATCCTCAAGCCTCATATCAACACACAAGCCACCACAGTACGACAAACTGATAGACAAGTTTGTCTCCCTTAGCTGTTCGACACTCTCTGCCCTCCCCTCAACTGGACCCCTGACACTGCTGCTAGGTCAGTCTGGTTGCCTGGCTTTTCCAAGAAAGATGAGGAATGAAAAAATGACTATTGGATTTAGCAACATTGGTTGTCTTGACAAGAGCAGTTCTGGTGAACTGGTAAGAGTAAAAGCATTAGAGTCAGTTCAAGAATGAAAGGGACAACAGAGACTGCAAGTATAAACAAATATTTCAAGTATTCTTACTCTAAAGGAGGTACTCTAAAGGTGAAATGAGGTACTAGCCAAAGAGGAAGTCAAGAGGGGAGTCTCTTTGTTTTCATTTTTTTATTTTATGATGGGAGAAGGAAAAAAGAAAAATCAGCCCATCTCTGTGCTATTGAGAATGATTCAGTAAAGGAAGAAGGAAAAAATGCTGGAGTGATGTCTTAAGTTGGTGAAAAGAGCTGGAACCACATATACAAGGGATCAGCCTTAGACATGAGAATGGTTATTTCATCCATAGTAACATTAGAGAAGCAGAGTTTATGTCTACAAATATACAAAGGTGAGTAGATGAAATAAGAGCTTAGGGACCAAAAAAAAATCCATTGCCATTGAGTTGATTCTGACTCATAGTGACCTATAAGGTCAGAGTAGCACTGTCCCATAGGGTTTCCAAGGCTGCAAATCTGTACAGAAGCACACAGCCTCATCTTTCTCCTGCAGAATGTCTGGTTGAATTGAACCATCAAGCTTTTGGTTAGCAGCTAAATATTTGTTTGTTTGTAATCTAATTTGAGTGAAAGGTTACAGAGAAAATTCCTTTACCATACAGCAGTTCATGCACATTTTGTTTCATGACATTGATTGCAATCCACATAATGTAACAGCTTTCCTCCCACATCTTCCCTGTGGTTACCTTTCCTCTGTGTCCTTTCCTATGCATTCCTACCCTCTAAGCTATCTCCCTGTGTAAATAGTGCCCTTTTGATCTCCCATGATTCTAAGAAGTATATCTACCTGGTGTAAATGTTCAAATTATACACCTGTCAGTAGGAAGCCATGGGAGTGAGTTCAATTCCAGGCCTGAAGGGTGCCCAGGAGCCATAGTGTCAGGGGTTTCACCAGTCTCTATCAGACCATTAAGTCTGGTATTTTTATGATTTTGAGTTTTGTTCCACATTTTTCTCCTACTCTATAAAGAACATCCTGCACTGATCCTTTTCCAAGTGGTTGACAGTGATAACTGAGCACCATCTACTTCTTCTGGTCTCAGGGTCATGTAGGCTGAGGTTTACAAGGTCCACTAGTCCCACAGACTAATTGTTTCCTTGTGTCTTTATTTGTCTTCTTTTCTCCAGATGAGGAGAGACCAACTGTTACATCTACATGGCCACTTAAAAGCTTTTGAGACCCCAGTAATTACTCATCAAAGTAGGATGTGGAACAATGTTTTTGTGTAGTGTTTTATACCAATTGAGCTTGATGTCCACCTTGATCACAGTTCTGAACCCACAGGTCCAAAAACTGGCTCCCTCAGGATGGTTGGCTATGGCTAAGAAGTTATCATTACTTTGCCCCCTGTTAGTTCTATTTATATGGACATTCTTACGTCATGTACAAATACGTATGTAGAAATATCGTCTGCGAACATTTTATATGGCCATGGGTATATTCCCCTTTACCTAGACATACCTGATCATTCAGCCTGTCAGAAGCCAAATATTTTAACCACTGTACCACCAAAGCTCCTTAGGGACTGAGGGAAATTCTCTGTACAATTCTTCTTTCTAGTAATATAGAATGGAATGTCATCAGGTGAGAATCACAGTGGAGGAAATGTCAAAAATTTGGAGAAAGAATGAAAAATTTCCCATGAAAATAGGAAAGAGAGTAGACTAGATAAATAAGAATGGTTGCTGAGCAACACTGAGGACTCCAAATAAATTTAGCCTTCAAGGAAATCCGTTCCCTCAAAAATACCAAATCAGTTGCTGTTGAGTCTATTCTGAGTCATGGTGACTCCATGTTGCTGAGAACTGCTCTATAGGGTCTCAAAGCTGTGACCTTTCAGAAGCAGAATGCCAGGACTTTCCTCCAATATACTTTGGAGTGGGTTCAAACCACCAAGCTTCCAGTTAGCAATTGTCACTTAATTGTTTGTCTCACCCAAAGATATAGAGGAAAAAATATCACTATCACTAAAGGAAGAGGAGAAAAAGAACGAAAAAACAGTGAACTACTACTTTTTTGGATACAGACACTTGTCTGGATTCTTACCACAGGCCTGTTGTTTCATGTCCACACCTATGTTCATATTATTCCCTTTGCCAAAAGTATCTTTTCCTCTCTTTTTTTTTTTTCCTGGCAGAATTTTTATTATTATTGTTGTTGGCTTTCCTTGATCCACAGAAAATCATTTTATTTTTTCCATCCTTTGTGCCATCATTGTCCATAGTTTATGCCTCTATTATTGTACTTAGAACAATGTACTGTGATTTTTTTTATGTTTATCTTCCTAAACGAATTATGAACTCCTGCAGGGCAGAGATTATCTTAAGTAACTTTGTGTCCTTGCCTAACACACTGTCCAGGCATTCAATAACTGTTTATTTGATGACCTGAATGAATAATGCCCTACTTATAATGAAAATATAAGAACACTCCTGAATCTATTTTTTCAACAAGGTAAATTAAAAACCTGTATAAAAATTTAACAAAAAACTTTTTACATGGATTGTCTGTAGTTGCATGGAAGTATGATATGAAAAGCATCAGTAAGTTCCATTGGAAACAGCTATATTTCTGTTTTACTTCCTTCCTGCCAGGACTTTCAATGCCTCATGAAATTTACATTAGAAATATAATTTTTCAATTAAATAAAATATAAGTAATAGCTTAATTTTCTTAAATAGGAAAATTAACACTTAAATGTATGCAACTTTGTAGAGTGTATCTATTGAGTTATCTTCACAGCCCATTTTTATCTGAGTACCACACCACTCCCATTCATTCAATGGTCCTCAATAGCCCTAACTGTACAATGTGATTCTCATCCCATGGCCAAAGTGGATTTGCCCAAAAGTGTGTACCTTAACAAGAGTTAAGCCTCTAAAATGCAGAATTTGGGAAAAGAACAATTTATTCTCTCATCTGGTGGCTACAAACTCATACACTATGTATATATAATCAGGTCCTTCCATATAGGCTGAGGCAGTAGAACAAACTTGTTTGTAGTTGTTAGGTGCCGTCAAATCATCTCCAACTCACAGAAACTCTATGCCATGCAGAACGAAACACCAACCAGTTCTGTGCCAGCACCATGATCCTTGTTATACTTGAGACCATCACCAAGGAGACCATGTCAATCCATATCATTGAGGGCCTTCCCCTCTTTTGTCAACCCTCCACCTTACCAAGCATGACATCCTTCTCCAGGGAATGGTCCTTTCTGACAATATGACCAAAGTAGGTGAGACGAAGTCCAAGGAGCCATTCTCATGTCCAAGGAGCATTCCAGCTGCACTTCCTCCAGGACAGATCTGTTAGTTCTTTTAGTAGTCCATGGTACTCTCAGCATTCTTCGCCACACCACAACTCAAAAACATCAATTCTTTGGTCTTTCTTTTTCATTGTCCAGCTATCACATGTATATGAGACAAATGAAAACACCCTAACTTATGTCAGGAACACCTTAGTCCTCAAGGAGACATCTTTGCTCTTCAGCACTTGTATGAGCTCCTTTGCAGTAGATTTGCCCAGTGCTATATGTCCTCTGATGTCCTGACTGCTGCTTCCATTGGGATAGATAGTAGAACTAAGCAATGTGAAGTCTTTGACAACTTCAATCTTCTCTCCATTTATCATGATTCTGCTTATAGGTCTAGTTGTGAGGATTTTTGTTTTCTTTATATTGCGATGTAATCCATACTGCAGAATGTATTCTTCAATCTTCATCAGTAAGTGCCTCAAGTCATCCTCACTTTCAGCAAGCAAAGTTGTGTTGTCAGCATATCGCAGGTTGTTAATGATTCTTCCTCCAATACTGATCTCATGTTCTTCTTCATATAGTCCAGCTTCTTGGATTATTTATTCAGCATATAGATTGAATATAAGTATGGTGAAAGGATACAACCCAGACACACTCCCTTCTTGATTTTAAACCATGCAGTGTCCCCTTGTTCTGTTCAAATGACAGCCTCCTGGTCTATGTACAGGTTCCTCATGAGTGCAATTGTGTGTTGTGGAATTTCCACTCTTCTCAATGTTATCCACAATTTGTTATGGTCCACACAATTGAATGCTTTTGCATAGTCAATGAAACACAACTAATCATCTTTATGGTACTCTTTGCTTTGAGCCAAGATCCATCAGACATCAGCAATGATAGCCCTCATTCCACATCCCCTTCCAAAAATAACTTGCATTTCTGGAAGTTCTCTGTCAATATATTGTTGCAACAGTTTTTTAATTATCATCAGTAAGATTTTACTTCCATGCAATATTAATCATATTGTTTGATAATTTCCACATTCTGTGAGATCACCTTTCTTTGGAATGGTTACAAATATGGATCTCTTCCAGTTATTTGGCCAGGTAGCTGTTCTCCAAATCTCTTGGCTTAACCGAGTGAGTGCCTCCAGTGGGGCATATGTTTGTTGAAACTTCTCAGTGGGTATTCTGTCAATTCCTGGAGCCTTGTTCTTTGCCAATTCCTTCAGTGCAGCTTCAAATTCTTCCTTTAATTCCATTGGTCTTGAACTGAACATTTGCCACCTCCAGAAATGGATGAAGATCAACCAGTTCTTTTTGGTACAGTGATTCTGTATTCTTTCCATCTTTTTTGATGCTTCCTGCATCATTCCATATTTTTCCCCTAGAATCTTTCAATATTGTAACTTGGGCCTTAAAGTTTTTTCTCAGTTCTTTCAGTTCGAGAAATGCAGAGAGTGTTCTTCCCTTTTGGTTTTCTAACTCCAGGTCTTTGCACATTTTATTATCGTAATTGACTTTGTCTGCTCAAGCTGCCCTTTGAAATCTTCTGTTCAGCTCTTTTGTCTTGTCATTTCTTATATTTGCTTTAACAACTCTTCACTCAAAGGTAAGTTTCAGAGTCTCTTCTGACATCCATTTTGGTCTTTTTCTTTCTCGGATTTTTAATGAACTCTGGCTTTCTTCATGGATGATGCTCTTGATGTCATCGCACAGTTCTGGTTTTCAGTCTTTAGTGTTCAATGCATCAAATTTATTCTTTAGATGGTCTCTAAACCCAGGAGAGATATATTCAAGGTACTATGGGAGCTCTGGTAGCATAGTGCCTAAGGCACTTGACTGCTAACCAGAAGGCTGGGGGTTCAAACCCACCAGCCACTCCTCGGAAGGAAGGTTGGGCAATCCTACTTCCGTAGTGATACTGCCTCGGAAACCCAAGAAGGAGTCGCTATGAGTTGGGACCAACTCGACGGCATATAACAACAACAACAAAATTTTGGCTCTTGTAGACTTCAACTTCAACTTGAACTTGCAAATGAGCAGTTGATGGTCTGTTCCACAATCAGCTCCTGGGCTTATTTTGGCTGAAGATATTGAGCTTTTCCATCACCTCTTGCCACAGATGTAGTCAGTGTGATTCCTGTGCACTCCATCTGCCAAAGTATACATGTATAACCACTTGTTCAAAAAAGGTATTTGCAATGAATAAGTGATTGGTCTTGTAAAATTCTATCATGCAATCTCCAGAGTTATTTCTGTCACTAAGGCCAAATTTTTCAACTACTGGTGATGCTTCTTTGTTTCCAATTTTTGCATTCCAGTCACCAGTGATAATTAACACATCTTGATTGCATGTTCGGTCAATTTCAGACAGCAGAAGTTGATTAACATCTTCAATTTCCTCATCTTTGGCTTTAGTAGTTGGTGCGTAAATTTGAATAATTGTAGTATTAATGGGTCTTTCTTGTAGACATATGGATATTATCCTATCACTGACAGCATTGTACTTCATGACAGATCTTGAAACATCCTTTGTCATGATGAATGCCACTCCATTCCTCCTCAAATTGTCATTCCCAGCATAGTAGATCATATAGTTGTCTGATTCAAAATAGCCAAAACCAGTCCATTTCAGCTCACTAATGCCTAAAATATCAATCTTTATGCATTCCATTTCATTTTTGACAACTTCCAATTTTCCTAGATTTATACTTCATGCATTCCATGTTCTAATTATTAATGGATGTTTGCAGCTGGTTCTTCTCAATTTGAGTCATGGCACATCAGCATATAGAAGTGCCAAAAAATTTACTCTATCCATATCATTCAAGTTTGTTCTACTCTGATGAGGCAGCTCTTTCCCAGTCCTAATTTGGGTGTGTCCCCACCCAAGATGCTGGTCTTCCTGTACTGTGTCAGACAGTGTTTCCAAGCTATTCATAAAGTTGCCCAGTAATGTATCAGACAGTGTTTCTCTGCTATTCATAAGGTTTTCCCTGGCCTAGTTTTGAGAAGTGGATGGCCTCTTCCTTCTTCCTAGTCTGTCTCAGTCTGTAAGTTGCGTTGAAACCTGTGCAACACGTGCAACCCTACTGGCATTTGAAACACTGGTGGCACAGCTTCAAGCCTCACAGCAATGTACAAGCCCCATATGATGACAAACTGACAGACACATTTTTCTCCCTTAGCTTTTGGAAACCTCTCTTCCCTCCCTTTACCTAATTCCTACCTGGATCCTGCCACTTTGTGGTCTCCATTGCTCTCCCTCCCTTTCCTGGCTCTAGGGGCTGGGGCCTGCCTGCCTTCTGCCCCTTACCTAGAACCTGAGCCCCTTACCTGGCCCCTGCAGCTTTTGTGGTCTATGGCGCTCTCTCCCTCCCTTTTCTGGTTCTGGGGACTGGACACAGTTGTAGAGGCTGGCAAGTTCCAAGTCCATAGGTGAGATGTCAATCTTGGAGCTTCTTCTGACTCTGCTGCTACAGAGGCTGACAAACCCAAGATAGGCAGGCAATACAGCAGGCTGCTGGCTTCGGAGGTTAACGAATCCATATCAGCAGGTAAGATGGTAGGCTCATAGCCTGCAAAGGCAACAATACTAAGAATGGCAGGCAATATGGCAGCCACTGGTTCAGGTCCAGGAACCAGAGATGATGAGCCAGATGCATGATCCAGATCTAGGAGATCTTGTTTGTACAGGGACAAAAATGAAGGATTCATCCAGAGTAGCTAATGAGAGACACCAAAAGAGCCTGATGGTGCTGATGGCTCTGGTTCTAGATCAAGCTACAGTCCAAAATACTGGGGGCCATGCAATGGCATCCTTCTGCTCAAGGTAGCTCAAAGAAATTCTGTTACTTGCACCAGAAAAGTTGTAAGGAAGAGAAATTTACCAAGAACTTTGCAACTAAAGCCTAATGTTGTTATCTTTTCCAACAAAGTAATGTAACTACAATGAAATAATACATTATAATGACATAATATCTCCCCCCTCATCCTCCCAGTGTGATACTCAATCCCCACAAAGTAAACTGTGATGAAAGAGAATGGTTCAGTCGGGTGGATAGGGGCTCCACAGTGGTGGATTTAAATAGGACTATGTGGCTCAGAAGGAAGGTTGGGCAATCCTACTTCTGTAGTGATACTGCCTTGGAAACCCAAGGAGGGGTCGCTATGAGTCGGGGCCGACTCGACGGCACACAACAACAACAACAACATGTGGCTAAGACAGTAAATAGTAGGAAGCACCCAGCACATTGGGATCTGAGAGAAGCTAGGGATCATGAGAGGAGGAATAGGTTTGTGATAATGGAAGGGAACCAGAGCTGACATTTCTCTACTTTGCAATTCCCACAAACAATCCAGGACACTGAGATATGCTAGTGAAAAGTAATGAAATGGCAACAATAAGAAAAGGAGGGGTGGGGAGGAGGAGGGAGAAGGAAAGAAAAAGAAGGAGGAGGGAGAAGAAAGAAGGAAGATCAAGAGATGACATGAACTGTCAAATTCTCTTCAAAGTGTAAGAGGAAATATGAGTGGTGAATGGAAAGAAACTATTTTTGAATATCATTATTCAACCATAGTAATAGTGCTGCTGCAGATTTTTAAAAACAAGCAAACAACATGACTGTTAAATTCTCAGGTTTTCAGATTTTAGCAAGTCACTGGAAAAAGAAAAATCTGATCTCTCTTGAATTTCTCATAAACTGATTTTTTGTCTTTAGTAAAAGAAAATAAATGATCAATCATCACAATAAAAATGTTTCTAAGGAATGGGCTAACTTAGGAATACTTTGGGTTTGGTGATTGAGTTTCAAGATATTTTACAAATACCTGTAGCTTTACCAAACCCAAGACTTTTTGGTGTTTTACCAAACTCCAAATAAGTTTTGCCAAGAGTTTTTTGCATTTGATTTTTTTATAGTCATGTGTACTTAAATGATATCCAATTCATACGTTTCTGATTTATTTGTACATAATCAAAATTTTGTTTTGTAAGAACTATTTGATGTTCACAGAGACATTTTACAAACTGACTAAAATATTTTAATAGTCTTTTAAAGCCTTTTTCCTAGAAATGGTGATCTTCCCTTTTCTTCCCTTTTCCTTGAATTCTCTTAAAGTTTTTCCTCATTCCCCATCCTTAGGCCTCCAATTTTTTTTTTTTTCTTAATTACAAATAAAAGAAAGTTCCAAGTTTTTTCTAGCAACAGGAAGCTAAGAACTAGGGAGTTTTCTTGCTGATACCTTATTCTTTCTCTTCCCTGCCTTTTTACTTCCTTCTTTTCTACATATTACTAGTGAAAAAAATATTATACATATAGAATGAAAGAATTAAGCTCCTAGAAAAAAAGTGACAACTCTGGCAAGGGCTGCTTAGTATTGGCAAAGATAAATGATAATTAAATAAAGAAGTAACCATACAATACCATATTATTGCTGACAATACTAAAACCAAAAAGACATCAGGAAAAATAGACAAATGGGAGTCTTTTGCTGGTTAGTGCTATAAAATCAGTTCGAGTCAAGTGTGTTAATTAATATTGTTATGCACCCTTCTCACTCCATCCTCACCTTCACCCTCCCACACTTACACACATGCTGTTCTGGTTACCTAGTGCCGCTCTGACAAGAAATATACCACAAATGGGATGGCCTTAAAAACAGAGTAATTCTTATAATTTGGATGCTTTAAGTCCAAATTCAAAGTGCCAGACTCTAGGGGCTGGGTAAAAGCCCCTCAACCTTGGGGTCCAGCTCTGCCTCCTGCTCCCGGCCCACTGGAGCTAGAGGCATTTCTTCACTCAGACAGCCGCTGGCTGCTGAGGCTGAGAAGCCCCAAGGTTGACAAGTAAAAAGGAACAGTCCTGATGTTACCAATCCACATGGCAGGCCATTAACTTAAGTCCACTGTAAGTCCCAAGGTCAGCAGAGCATAGCAGGCTGCTGAGCAACGACATGGCTACATGCAGGGTCCAAGCGTCCCAAAGGCTAGAGACCATACCCAAAGGCTTCTCCTTATATACAGGAAGCAGGAAGCAGATCACATGTTCAAAGGCAGCTACCCAGCTGCTTGTGGTAGAGCCCATCATGGAGTTGATTGCCAGTCTCATCATGGGTAATAACTACCACCAGCTGCCCAGACACTCAATCAGGCCCAGCCAAGTTGACACAAAAACATAACCACCACACATGCATTTTAAAATTTAATTCTTAAAATTTAACATTTAAATGATCCTTTTCATCCTGTTTTTCTGAATAACCTGGAAGAATTGTGTAGACTATCTTTGACAGTTTAGAGAGATGTTTTTCTTTTTCCCCCTGCTTTGTAATATGTTATTGTCATTGTTAGTTGTTCTCAAGCGGATTCCAACTCATGGTGACACCATGTGTGTCAGAATAGAACTGTGCTCCATAGGGGTTTCAAGGCTGTGAACTTTCCAAAGGAGACAACCAGGCCTGTCTTCCAAAGTGCATCTGGGCAGGCTCAACAATCTACCTTTAGGCTAGCAGTAAAGCACTTAATTGTTTGCACCACCAAGGAACTCTTCTTTGTAATTTAAATACCAACAATAATAAACTCTTTGTATTTAATCTTAATATTTAAGTAATGAGTTCTGGTGGCATAGTCCCTAAGCATTTGACTGCTAACCAGAAGGCTGGAGGTTCAAATCCACTTGGAAGGAAGATCAGGCAATCTACTTCCAAAGTGAAACTGTCTCGGAAACCCAAGGAAGAGTTGCTATGAGTTGGATCCGACTCAAGGGCAGTGAGTTTGGTATAATACAATAATTATTTATTTTCCTACATTAATAGTTAATCCCTTTAATACTTCTTTCCTTTGATGAGAATTCCTTCTATTCTTATATTACTTGAGTTCAATTCCTTAACTTTCTACCCTAGTTTAAATATTTTTAGTCTTAAACTCTTTGCAATTTGACCTACTATTTGCACATTTTCCTTAATATGTGCATCAAAACCATGAATAAATATTAATGCTAAAAGCCACAGACCTGGCTTTTCTATGAATAGTAAATTCAGCTCATATTTCTACTCTGTAGCTACCTTTCAGTAGATTAAGAAAGTCTCCAAAATATTTTACCTATAAAGCCTAAGAGAAGTGAAATAATTATCACAAGAAAATAAAGTTTCCAAATAAGTGTTACATTCATTTCATTATACTAAATTTAGGATATCAAATTTCTACACTGTTAATCTCCATAGATGGGTTTGGAAATATTTGCCAGGGAGAAGATACAGTTTGCCTGCAGTACTCAGCTTACAGTGAGGAAATTAAGCAATTTGCAAAACATTGCATTTTAAGAGTAGAATAGGCACAAAATTATAAATGATCGTTCAGTAATTATAAATTATCACTCAGAACAGATTTTTAAAAAATAATATTACTCTTAGGCTTGAAAGTTCTGACCTTAGGTCCCTCCTATTACAAACATAAAAAAAAAAAAAAAAAAAAAGCACTGCCTCGAGTCAGATCCGGCTCATAGCGACCCTTCTTTGGGTTTCCGAAGCAAGGCAATATCACTATGGAAGTAGATTGCCCAACCTTCCTTCAGAGGAGTGGCTGGTTATCTAGCAAATAAATACACTCTATCGTAGCCATACAACGTGGAAGAAGGAAGGGTCATGGCCTCAGTCTTGGATTAGAAAGCCATCTCAGCCACCTACTAGGTATTAGACACTAGCTGGGGCGTTTTAACCTTGTTGAGCCTTTCAGGATTGTCGTGAAAATTTAACGTATCGGATGTTATCTGTTTTATCTCATTTACTGCTCACAAAAATCTCTAACAATTCAATATGTAATGCCCTCTAATAATTTAATAGGCTTTGTAGATTGTAAGAAATAATTTAAGTAAACAAAATATCTACCATGGTACTTGGCACATAATAAACATTCCTTTCATTAATTCCATTCCTCTGCTGTGTGCAAGTGCATAAAGTCCCCTGTGTGCATAAAAAGAATAAAATGTGTACACAGCTGTTCAGTTACTAAAATATTTGTCTTGATCTTAATAAACAAGTCATCCTTTTTACAATCAGCTCTTATATCACTAAGAAATGAAGTCCCTAAACTTCACTGCTTCACACTAATTTTTCTATGATTTTTCAAATCAAAACCAGCAAAAACATATAGTAGACTATAGTTGAATGAGTTTAGTTAATTCACATTCCAGTAGATTCCTATCTTTTTGTATTTCTTCAAGGAAAAAGAAGGATTCAAGCCTAAAATGTGCTATCCTCCATGAAGAAAATAGGTGGCCATGGCTTCCTCTTTTTGAACTTACCTCTTTTCTTCTCCCCTTTCATTGATGCTTCCATTGTCCATTTTATTTAAAATCTTAAGGAGGTTGAGTGACTGCCCACATTCTCTTTTTTATGCAAAAGGAAAATGCTCACAATGGCTTGATTGGTTAGGAACCACCCAAGTGGGAGACAAAAGAATTCTCCCTTGGCTAGCAGACTGGAGTTTTCAGAGCCCTAGTTGATAGAACACTAATGAAAACACCTTGTCTTATTTAATTGTCATTGTTTCTATTGTTTTCATCTCCATACAACATTAAATTCTGAGTCACTGACACACAGCATACACAAATGCCCTTGTGAGAGAGCCCTGAAGAACTGAGGTGCTCCAACACCTCACTGGTGGCGTTAAAGTTTAGGCCCTAGATTCTGTTCCTATTCTAAGTTCCCTGACCCCTGATGGCCATCTAAGTCTCTTCCTCTTTGGCAGGCTTTTCTTTCTATGGAGCCCCTGAGTGATGCAAATGGTTAAGGCAACTGGCTACTAAATGAAAGGCTGAAAGTTTGAGTATACCCAAAGATGCCTGGGAAGAAAGTCCTGGCTGTCTACTTCTGAAAAGCCAGTCATTAAAACCTCTATGGAGCACAGCTCTACTCTGACACTCATAGAATCTGACATCAACTCCACAGCAACTAGTTGGTCTCTTCCATACTTACAATGCATATACATTAGGTTAGATGGTTTCTCTAATGATGACTAAGAGCTCTGGTTGTGTGTTGCCTAACATATTTGACTACTAACCAGAAGGCTGGCAATTAAAAACCCACCAGCCACTCCTCAGAAGGAAGACTGGGCAATCTAGTTCTGTAGAGATACCACCTTGGAAACCTATGAGTTTGAATTCTCTAGATGGCACTGAATTTGTTTTTCTCCCAACGATGACAATCGTTTTTGAAATTCTAAGTTTCAAAGGCTTTAGTTTGGCAACTTTTACATGCTTGAAAAATTCCCCTTTTCTGTAAAGAATGGTTTTAATATTTGTAAAATATTATTATCATTATTTCATCAGAACCATATTACTTTCCAATTCATGAATGTAATGTGAATACTCCATCTTATGTGTAGAAATACTATGAGATGGAAACATGCTAACACTTTACACTGAGGCTTGTAGGCTGCTTTTCACTTGGGTGTGGCTTTATATCAAGTCCGGGGCCTGAGGTAGTCTGGCCCTGGGCTTGAAGGCTGCTTTGCACTTGGGGGAGGCTCTATTTTAAGGCCAGGACTCAAGGTAGATGGGCCTGGGTCTGGGCGCTGCTTTCCACTTGTGGATTGCTCTATATTAAGGCCAGGCCTGAGGTTGGCAGCTGCAGGGATTGGAGGCTGCGTTTTGCTTGGGGGTAGATCTATTTTAAGGCTGGAGCCCAAGGCAGGTGAGTCTGGGACAAGGAGCAGCTTTTCCCTTGGGGATGGCTCTATATTAAGGTTAGGGCCTGAGGTAAGCAGGCCTGGGGCTTGGAGGCTTCTTTTAGCTTGGAGGTGGCTCTATTTTAAGGTCAAGGCCCAAGGTAAGTGGGCACAGGGCTGGGGCTGATTTTCCTTTGGAGGTGGTTCTATATTAAGGTCAAGGACTGAGGTAGGCGAACCCAGGACTGGGAGCTGCTTTTTGCTTGGGGGCAGCTCTATTTTAAGGCTGAGGTAAACAGGTATAGAGGGGATAGGAACAACTAAGGGAGATGAATGTGTCAGTTTGTCATCCTGTGGTGGCTTTGCCACCCTGTTGCAAAATCCCAGCAGGGTTACCCGTGGTGGGCAGGTTTCAGTGGAGGTTCCAGACTAAGACAGACTTAGAAGAAGGAAGGAGCTATCCACTTCTCAAAGAACTGGCCAGTGAAAACTTTATGAATAGCAGTGAAACACTGTCTGATATATTACTGGAAAACTTTATGAATAGTCCTGAAACATTGTCTGATACAGTGCTGGAAGATGAGCCCATCAGGTCAGAAGGCACTCAAAATTTCACTGAGGAAGAGCTGACTCCTCAGGGTGGAGTTGACTTTAATGATATGGATAGAGTAAAGCTTTTGGGACCTTCATTGGCTGATGTAGCATGACTCAAAATGAGTAGAAACAGAGGCAAACATCCATTAATAATGGGAACATGGAATGTATGAAGTATGAATCTTGGAAAATAGGAACTTGTCAAAAATGAAATGGAACACATAAAGATCTATGTCCTAGGCAGTAGTGAGCTGAAATGGACTGGTTTTGGCCATTTTGAATCAGACAACCACATGATTTACTATGCAGGGAATGACAAATTAAAGAGGAATGGTGTGGCATTCATCATCACAAATAGTGTTTCATAATCTGTCCTGAAGCACAACACTGTCAGTGATAGGATAATATCCACTTGCCTACAAGGAAGACCAATTAATACTATTATTATTCAAATTTATGCACCAACCACCAAAGCCAAAGATGAAGAAATTGAAGATTTCTACCAACATTTGCAGTCTGAAATTGACCAAACATGCCATCTTGCTTATCAAGGCTCACTGGAATGGAAAAGTTGGAAACAAAGAAGTGTTACCAGTAGTTGGAAAATATGGCCTTGGTGATAGAAATAATGCTGAAGATTGCATGATAGAATTTTGTAAGACCAGTGACTTACTCTTTGTAAATCCTTTTTTCAAAATCACAAATGACAGCTATACACAAGGAATTCACCAAATGGAACACAGAAATCAGATTGACTAGATCTGTGGCAAGAGGTGATGGAGAAGTTCAATATCTTCAGCCAAAGTAAGGTCAGGAGCTGATTGTGGAACAGACCATCACTTGCTCATATACAAGTTCAACCTGAAGTTGGAGACAATTAAAACAAGTCCATGAAAGCAAAACTAGACCTTGATAATATCCCTCCTGAATTCAGAGACTGTTTAAAGAATGGGTTTGATGCATTGAACATCAATGACTGAAAACCACAGGAATTGTGGGATGGTATCAAGAACATCATCCATGAAGAGAGCAGGAGGTCATTAAAAAGACAAGCAAGGAAGGAAAGACCAAAACGGATGTCAGAAGAGACTCTGAAACTTGCCTTTGAACAGAAAGTAGCTAAGTAGCTAAAGAAAATGGAAGAAATGACAAGATAAAAGAGCTGAACAGAAGATTTCAAAGAACAGTTGAGCAGACAAAGCCAATTATTGTAATAAATTGTGCAAAGATCTGGAGTTAGAAAACCAAAAGGGAAGAACACACGTGGAATTTCTCAAGTTGAAATAACTGAAGGAAAAAAATTAAGCCTTGAATTGCAATATTGAAAGATTCTATGGATAAAATATTGAATGATGTAGGAAGCATCAAAAGAAGATAGAAGGAATACACAGAGTCACTGTATGAAAAAGAATTGGTCAATGTTCACCTATTTCAGGAGGTGGCATATGATCAAGAACCAATGGCATTGGAGGAAGAAGTCGAAGCTACATTGAAGGAAGTGGTGAAGAGCAAGGCTCCAGGAACTGACCAAATACACATTGAGATGTTTCAACAAATGAATGCCCCACTGGAGGCACTCACTCAGTTATGGCAAGAGATTTGGAAGACAGCTACCTGGCCAACTGACTGGAAGAGATCCATATTTGCACCCATTCCAAAGAAAGGTGATCCCAGAGAATGTGGAAATTATCAAACAATATCACTAATATCACATGCAAGTAAAATCTTACTGAAGATAATTCAAAAACTGTTGCAGCAGTATACTGACAGAGAACTTCCAGAAATGAAAGGTGGATTCAAAAGAGAATGGGGAACAAGGGATTTCATTACTGATGTCAGATGGATATTAGCCAAAAGCAAGGAGTATCAGAAAGATGTTTACTTATGTTTTATTGACTGCAAAAGCATTTGATTGTGTGCATTGTAATGAATTATGGATAACATTAAAAAGAATGTAAATTCCAGAAAATTTGATTGTACTCATGTGGAATTTGTACATAGATCAGGAGGCTGCCATTCAAATAGAACAAGGGGATACTGCAAGTTTCAAAATCAAGAAGGGAGAGCATCAGGGTTGTATCCTTTCACCAAATTTATTCAACTTGTATGCTGAGCAAATAATCTGAGAAGCTGAATTATATGAAGAACAACATGGAATCAGGATTGGAGGAAGACTCGTTAACAACCTGCATTAACCAGATGACACAACTTTGCTGAAAGTGAGGATGACTTGAAGCATTTACTGATGAAGACTACAGTCTGAGTTCCAGTAAGATGGTGGACTAGGCAAAAAGACTGCAAGACCGTCTTCAACAAAGAAAAAGGAAACCAATTAACACAGACAGAGAAGAAAATCCTGGACCCCTGAGCCTTGAAGGAAGGACATAAAAGTGGACTAAACACAGCTAGCAGAAGAATTTGCATGAAAATGCCTAAAAAGGAGACATAGAGACCTGCGATATGTCAGCGATCCTGAGCGATCCTGATGGCACAGACAGCTTGGAGAGTGCTGAGTGGTGGTAGGACCTAAGAATTAACCTAAAAATCACCCTGCTAGCCAGGGAATGCACGGAGGACTGCTCTGGTGGCTGGGGAATAGAAGGGGAAGTATCAGTGAAGGGAAAGGCAGGCTAAGCTGTGGACTTTTGCCTGTCTGAAGGGTGCCGCCATTTGAATATTTACAAGTGGCTTGACCATTTTGGATATTTAAAGAGACAGCACTCTACCAGATTCCAGGGGCTTAAGAACAGGTTCTGCTTTCTAGCAACCCCAAGGAGACTCTGGATCTGCATGACTGAAAAGGTGGGACATTCTTTTTGTTACTCTTATACCCCACACCCACTTGGTGAACAAGGTGCGGCCATCCCTCACTCCCACCCACCTCCTGGGCTCCTAGGAACTCCATCCCAGTCTGTGTGCTCGTATGGACGGTGCCCTGCCCTGTCCTCCACCAATTTTTTTTTCCTTTTTTTATTTTTATTTTTTTTATTTTTCACTTTTTTTTCCTGGTGTTTAGTTTGCTTATATTTTTCTGTTTTAAAACTACTATTATTACTAATACTTTTATCCTTTTTACTATTAATCTTTATTCATCCCCTCCCAGGTCCTAGTTTTCAGCTTTTTTTCATTTGCCTGTTCCTGGTTGAAAAAAACAAATTTTTTTTCCCCTTTTTTCTCATGGTTAACTCCATTCCTTGTTTTTGTTTTTGCATTTTTCCCATTTTTTTTTCTTCATTATTTTCCATCTCTACCTTTTTCTTTTAGTGCCCTATACCCAGATATTGCAGGTTTTCTTCCTTCTTTTTCCCTTTTTTCTTTTTTTTGCCTCTGTCCCTCTGTGATTACCTGGTGTGTTTTTTTGTCCATGTGCTTTTAGTTTTTTGATAGTTATTTGATTGTAATTTGTGTCTAACTGAGTGGGTGACAGCAACAGTCCCCATAAGATACAACTACACCCACACCTCCTCCAACTTAACTTACTGAACAAGAGCCACTTCCTCCTTTTCCATCAACAGGCCAACAATAAAAAACCACCAAGAAAAGCCTGAATAACCCTTGGCTGCTCTTCACAAACAGTTAACAGAGATCTAAATACAATGCCACAATGTCTCTGAGAAAACAGAACAACATAGTGCACACAAAGAAACAGAATAAAGTGGTAGAAACAAGGGAGAAGGATACAGACCCAGAACATACCCCTGAGGAAGAAGCAGCATTAAACGGTCTGATAAGGAATTCAAAAGAATTATATTTATGTATCTTCAAAGGACTGAGAGATAGACCAAAGAAAACACAGAAAAATCCATAGAAGTTTGGAAGAAAACACAGGAACAAAATGACAAAATAAACAAAAAATTAGAAATGATTCTAAATCTACAGATAGAAATCCAGAAGATTAATACTAAATTCTCAGAAATAGATAACACATTGGAAGGGCAAAGGAATAGAACTGATGCAATGGAAGACAGAATTAATGAGATTCAAGACAAATACCTGAAAACTTCTTTGGAAAGGGATCAATCAGAAAAAAATCAAAACAAAATGAAGAAAGCCTAAGGTTCATGTGGGATACCATCAAAAGGAATAACTTATGTGTCATTGGAATTCCAGAACAGGAAGAGAAA
>NW_006921751.1:3457943-3459618 GCF_000298275.1 Orycteropus afer afer
GTTTCCAGCCAAACAAAAGACAGGCATATGAGTTGAACATTTACCTGAGGTAGATACACTCCTTGGAGAGAAAAATCATGGGAGAAAGAAGGGCTACTTATGCACAAGAAGACAGCTCAGGAGGCAAGAGTGCATGAAGGGATGGACACAGGGAAGAGGTAACTATTGGGAGGAAGTGGAGGGGAGCTGTTGCATTGTGGTAAATTGTGGTCAATATCATGAGACAAAGTGTATGAACTGCCTGCTGTATGGAAAGTGAATTTGCTCTGTAAATTTTCACCCAAATCACAATAAAAAAAGAAAAAAACTACAAAAAGAAAACAAACAAACAAAAAAAAAGACTACAGTCTGCAGTATGGATTACACATCAATATAAAGGAAATAAAAATCCTCACAACCGGTACTATAAACAGCTTCACGATGGATGGAGAAAAATTGAAATTGTCAAAGATTTCATATTACTTGGTTACGGATGCCATACTGGAGGCACTCACTTGGCTATGCCGAGAGATTTGGAAGACATCTACCTGGCCAAATGACTGGAAGAGATCCATATTTGTACCCATTCCAAAGAAAGGTGATCCCACAAAATGTGGAAATTATTGAACAATGTCTTTAATATTGGAGCTCTGGTGGCATAATGTCTAAGGTGTTTGACTGCTAATCAGAAGGCTGGAGGTTCTAACCCACCAGCCACTCCTCAGAAGGAAGGTTGGGCAATCTACTTCCATAGTGATACTGCCTTGGAAACCCAAAAAGGAGTTGCTATGGGTCGGATCCGACTCTATGGCAGTGGTTGCATTGTTTTGTTTTTATCTTTACTGTCACATGCAAGTAAAATCTTGCTGAAGACCATTTGAAAACGGTTGCAGTAGTATATTGACAGAGAACTTCCAGAACTGCAAACTGTATTCAGAAGATGTGGAATGGGGGATAAAATTGCCGATGTCAGATGGATCTTGGCTGAAAGCAAAGAATACCAGAAAGATGTTTACTTGTGTCTTATTGACTATGCAAAAGCATTCTATTATGAGGATTATAAAAATTATGCATAACATTGAGAAGATTCAGAATTCCAGACCACTTGATTGTGCTCATGAGGAATATATACATAGACCGGGAGTCTGCCATTCAAACCAAGCAAGGGGATAACTCTCACTGCCATCAAATCAGTTCTGACTCATAGTGACCCCTCTTTCAGTTTCCAAAGCAGTATCTCTACAGAAGCTGATTGCCAAGTTTTCCTTCCAAGGAGGTGGCTGGTGAGTTTCAACCACCAGCCTTCTGGTTAGCAGTCAAATGCCTAAGGTACCACACCTCCAGAGTTCCCGTATATCTGTGTAGATATAAACCAAACCCACTGCCATCAAGTCGATTTTATAGCTACCCCCAACGGGTTTGACAGGTGGTAAAGCTTTAAGGAAGTAGATTGCTTAATCTTCCTTCCACAGAGTGGCTAGTGGATTTGAACTGCCAACCTTCTCATTAACAGTCAGATGTCTTAGGCTTTGTGCTACCAAAGATCATATATATATATATATATATATATATATATATATAGTTGTTGTTGTTATGTGCTGTCTAATTGGACCCTACTCATAGCGATCCCTCCTTGGGTTTCCGAGGGAGTATCACTATGGAAGTAGATTGCCCAACCTTCCTTCCGAGGAGTGGC
>NW_006921751.1:3460173-3462036 GCF_000298275.1 Orycteropus afer afer
CAGTGCCTAAGGCACTTGACTGCTAACCAGAAGGCTGGTGGTTCAAACCCACCAGCCACTCCTTGAAAGGAAGGTTGGGCAATCTACTACCATAGTGATACCACCTTGGAAACCCAAGGAGGGGTCGTATGAGTCAGGTCTCACTCGACAACACGTAACAACAACAATAACAAACCATTGAGAATCATGGCCCAGCCAAGGTGACATACTGTCACACTATATATTTTCACTTCACTAGTTTTGCTTCTCCAGAAAACCTAGCCTAAGATAGTTGGTACCTAGAATGGTTCTAGGGGAACACAATCTTTTCTTTTAATTTTTATTGTGATGTTTGTATAACTTTACAGAGCAAATCAATTTTCTATTCAACAATTCATATACCTTTTGTTTTATGCCATTCATTGCAAATGTAACAGCACTCATCCCACTTCCTCCCTGTGTTTACTATTTCCATGTTTCCATTCCTCCTTCTCTCCTATCCCTTCCCTGCCTTCTGAACTTCATCCCTGGGCAAACCATGGTTGATTATTGTAAGAAGTGTGAGCCTCCCTGGTGTTATTGTTCATCTTACTGACATGTCTACTATGTGGTTAAAAGTTGAGCCATGGGGACAATTTCACTTCCATGCCTGAAGGGTGACTAAAGGCCATAGTCTCAGGGGTTCCACAGGTCTCTACACGACCAGTGAGCTTCACCATTTTTAACATTTTGAGTTTTGTTCCACATTTTCCTCCCATTCTATCCAGGACCTTCTAATATGATCCCTTCTAGAGTGATCAGTAGTGGTAGCCAGGCACCACCTACTCCTTCTGGTCTCAGGATCATGGAGGCTGAGGTTCTCAGGTCCATTAGTCCATTGGACTAATAGTTTCCATGCATTTTTTAATTTTCTTCACTTTTCTTTGCTCCAGATGGGGAGAAACCAATAGTTGCACCTTAGATAGCTGCTTACAGATTTTTTTTTCTTGGATTAGGTGAAAGTTTGCAGAACAAATTCATTTTTCATTCAATGGTTCATACACATTCTGTTTCATGACATTGATTGCAATCCCCACAGTGTAACAACTCTCTTTCGACTTCCTCCCTGTGGTGACCTTTCCCCTGTGTCCTTCCTTCCTATGCATTCCTGTCCTCTGCGCTATCTCCCTACACAAATGCTGTCCTTCTGAGCTCCCATGGTTGATTGGTCTGAGGTGTGTGCCTCTCTGATGTAATTGCTCACCTCATAGGCCTGTCTATTGTTTGTCTGGAAATTGAGCCACAAGAGTGAGTTCATTTCCAGGCCTGAAGGGTGACTAGGGGCCATGGTCTTGGGGTGTGCACCAGTCTCTGTTAGACCAGTAATCCTAGTCCTTTTTATGATTTTGAGTTTCATTCCACATTTTTCTCCCACTCATCCCAGGACCTTATATGGTCCTTTTCAGAACAGTCAGTAATGATAGCCAGGCACCATCTATTTCTTCCGGTTTCAGGTCATGTAGGCTGAGGTCCTCATAGTTCATTAGTCTCTAAGACTAATTGTTTCCATGTGTCTTTGATTTTCTTCATTCTCCTTTGCTCCACAAAAGGAGAGACCAATTGTTGCATCTTAAATGACCAATCACAAGCCTTTAAGACCCCTGTCACTACTCATTAAAGTAGGGTGTAGAACAATGTTTTTGTGTACAGTGATAAGCTAATTGAGCTTGATGTCCTCCATGACCATGCTCCCAAGATTGTAGGCCCAGCAACTCAGAACTCAGTCCATCAATGTGTTTGGCTGTAGTTGAGAAGTTATTCTCACTTTACTCCCTGTTAGCTCTACTATACATACATACATACATATATATGTATGTATATAAACACAGAAGTGTTTATATATAT
>NW_006921751.1:3462136-3464041 GCF_000298275.1 Orycteropus afer afer
TTATATATATATATATAAACACTTTTATACATACATACATAAAAGTATGTATGTAGGAATATCATCTGCCAAACTTAAATATTCCTTTTTGACTACCCAACCTGATCATTTTGCCTATTTACCTGTGAATCTGCCAGTAGATTAATATTTGTTTTCACTGATGATGCAGTATTATGTATGTAAAACTTTTTACCTTTTTTGTCTCCACCTATTGTGCACCTCTCTGTGTCTTCCTTTTCCTTAGTGTTGTTGGCTGGTCAGTCACTTTTGCTATATTGTCTTTCCCTTTACCCAAATCAATATATGTCCTTTACCTATCTAGTAATTTTCCCATCCAACACCTCTCATCCTTGGTAACCAACAAAGAAAGTCTCCTTCCATATGTAAAACTTTCCTTGACT
This sequence comes from Orycteropus afer afer, assembly GCF_000298275.1. NCBI lineage: Eukaryota > Metazoa > Chordata > Mammalia > Tubulidentata > Orycteropodidae > Orycteropus > Orycteropus afer. Next base: position 3,462,538 of record NW_006921751.1, read on the forward strand.
TTTTACAGTAGTGGACTCATATAATATTTTTCTTTCTGTGATTGACTATTTCACTCAGTATAATGCACTCCAAGTTCATCTATGTTATGAGATATTTTGCAGATTCTGCATTATTTAGTGTTGCATAGTATTCCATTGTGTGTCTGTACATTAGTTCAGTTATCCCTTCATCTGTTTATGGGCACTTAGGTATCTTCCATCTCATTGCTATCACAAATAGTGCTACAGGGAACATGGGTGTGCATTTATCTATTCATTCACTGGCTCTCACTTCTTTAGGATATATGCCTAGTGCTGGGATTGTTGGATTGATTGATATTTCTATTTCCAATTTTTTTTAAGGAAGCACTATACCATTTTCTGAGAGCTCTGGTAGCATAGTGGCTAAGACACTTGACTGCTAACCAGAAGGCTGGCAGTTCAAACCCACCAGCCACTCCTCGGAAGGAAGATGGGGCAATCTGCTTCCACAGTGATACTGCCTCGGAAACCCAAGGAGGGGTCTCTATGAGTCGGGTCCGACTCGATGGCACAAAACAACAACAACAAAAAATACCATTTTCTGCAGTGGTTGTATCATTTACAGTCACACCAACAGTGTATGACAGTTCCAATATCTCCATACACTTGCCAGTATTTGATATGGTCTGTCTTGTTGAATTTTACTATTATTGCTAAAGTAAGATAATATCTCATTATTGTTTTGATTTGCATCTCTCTAATGGTTATGCTGGAGTTCTGGTAGTGTAGTGCCCAAGGCACTTGAGTGCTAACCAGAAGGCTAGTTGTTCAAACCCACTAGCCACTCCTCAGAAGGAAGGTTGGCCAATCTACTTCCATAGTGATACCATCTCAGTAACCCAAGGAGGGGTCATTATGAGTCGGGACCAACTAGATGGCACACAACTAGTACTACAATGGCTATGCCACCACTCATCTGTCAGTTGTTGTATTGTGGTGGCTTGCATGTTGCTGTGAGGCTGGAAATCATGACATCAGTATTTCAAATACCAGCAGAGTCACCCATGATGGATAGGTTTCAGCGGAGCTTCCAGACTAAAACAGACTGGAAAGAAGGAAGGGGTCATCCACTTCTTGAAGAATTAGCCATTGAAAACCTTATGAAGAGCAGTGAAACATTGTTTGATAGATTATTGGAATTTTTTGACAATCCCTGAAACACTGTCTGATATAGTGTTAGAAGATGAGCCCCTCAGGTTGGAAAGCATTCCACTTATGACTAGGGAAGGCTGCCTCTTCAAAGTAGAGTTGACCTTAATAACATAGATGGCATACAGCTTTTGGGACTTCCATTTGCTGATTGTGAAACAGACCATCAACTGCTCATATGTAAGTTGAAGTTGAAGTTGAAGAAAATGAAAACTAGTCCACAAGAGCCAAAATGACCTTGAATATATCCTTCCAGAATTTAGAGACCATCTAAAGAATAGGTTTGATGCATTCAACACCAGCAACCAAAAACCAGAAGAATTGTGGGATGACA
>NW_006921751.1:3466481-3467389 GCF_000298275.1 Orycteropus afer afer
TTTTATTGACTATGCAAAAACATTTGATTTTGTGGATCATAACAAATTATGGATAACTTGAGAAGAATTGGAATTCCAAAACACTTAATTGTTCTCATGAGGAACCTGTACATAGATCAGGAGACTGTCTTTCAAACAGAACAAAGGGATACTGTAGTTTAAAAGCAAGTAGAGAGTGGGTCAGCATTGTACTTTTCACCATACTCATTCAATCTGTACACTAAAAAAATAATCTGAGAAACTGTACTATATGAAGAAGAACATGGCATCAGGATTGGAGGAAGAATGATTAACAACCTGTGATATGCTGACAATACAACTTTGCATGCTGAAAGTGAGAATGACTTGGAGCACTTACTGATGAAGACTGAAGACTACAGTCTATAGTATGGATTACACCTCAACATAAAGAAAACAAAAATCTTCCCTACTGGACCAATAAGGAGCATTACAATAAATGGGGAAAAGACTGAAGTTGTCAAAGACTTCATATTACTTGGTTCTACAGTCAATACCAATGGAAGCATCAGTCAAGATATCAGATGATGTATAACATTAGGCCAATCTTCTGCAAAAGACCTCTTTCAAGTGCTGAAGAGCAGAGATATCTTCTTGAAGACTAAGGTGCACCTGACACAAGCCATGGTATTTTCAATCACCTCATATGCATATGTGAGCTGGACAATGAATAAGGAAGACCAAAGAAGAGTTGATGTTTTTGAGTTGTGGTGTTGATGAAGAATGCTGAAAGTACCATGGGCTGCCAAAAGAACTTACAAATCTGTCCTGGAAGAAGTGCAGTCAGAATGCTCCTTGGAGAGTGTATCCAAGATCATATATAGGGTTGGCAGACAATGGGCCTATAAGTTCATGTGAATGATCAGAATTCCCAGGTGTATAGTAGAGCT
>NW_006921751.1:3468224-3475210 GCF_000298275.1 Orycteropus afer afer
TTTGGTCAATGACATGAGACAAAGTATATGTGAACTGCTGTATGAAAAGTGAATTTACTCTGTAAATCTTCACCCAAATCCTAATTAAAAAAAAAAAAAAAAAAGAATGCTCCTTGGAAGTGAGGATGGCAAGACTTTGTCTCACCTACTTTGGTCATGTTGTCAGAAAGAACCATTTCCTAGAGAAGGATATCATGTTTGGTAAAGTGGGGGTCAATGAAAAAAGAGGAAGCCCCTCAATAAGATGTATTGACACAGTGGCTAAAATGATGAGCTCAGGTATAGCAAGGATTGTGGAGCTGGCATAGGACTGGGCAGTGTTTTATTCTGCTGTACATAGGGTGTCTATGAGTTAACAACAACAACAACAACATTTGCTAATGGGACATGACTTAAAATGGAAAGAGTCAGCTGCAAACATCTATTAACTATCAGAATATGGCATGTACAAAGTATGAATCTAGGAAAATGGAAGGCTGTCAAAAATGAAGTGGAATGCATAAAGATCAATAACCTAGGCATTAGTGAACTGAAATGGACTGGAATTGACCATTTTGAATCAGACAATCATATGATCTGCTATACCAGGAATGACAAATTGAAGAGGAATGGTGTCACATTCATCATCATGAAGAATATTTCAAGATCTATCCTGAAATACGAGGCTGTCAGTGTTAAGATAATATCCATACACCTACAAGAAGACCACCTAATACTACTATTATTTAAATTTATGCACTAAAGCAAAAGATGAAGAAATTGAAGATTTTTACCAATTTCTGCAGTATGAAATTGACCAAACATGCAATCAAGGTGTATTGATGATTACTGATGATTGAAATCTAAAAGTTGGAAACAAAGAAGAATCATCAGTAGTTGGAAAATATAGCCTTGGTCATACAAGGGACACTGGAGATCACATGATAGAATTTTGCAACATCAACAAACACCTTTTTTTATTCATTGCAAACACCTTTTTTCAACAACATAAATGGTAGCTATACATGTGGTCTGACTTGACGGTACATAACAACAACAACATACACGTGGACATTGCCAGATGGAATATACAGTAATCAAATCGGCTGCATCTGTGAAAAGTGGTTGTTTCTTAAACAGAACAAGACTCATTAACAACCAGCAATATGCAGACAACACAATCTTGCTTGCTGAAAGTGAAGATGACTTGAAGCACTTACTGATGAAGATTAGACTAGAGTCTGCAGTATGGATGACAACTCAAAATAGAGAAAACAAAAATTCTCACAACTGGACCAATAAGCAGGATCACAATAAATTAAGAAAAGATTGACATTGTCAAAGATTTCATTTTACTTGGATCTATAATCAACAACCATGGATGCAGCAGAACAATTTACATTCGCATTCAAGGCTTAAAAATAATCCTCTGTTCTTTTAGATCATCTAGCCAATGGCCCTGTCCTCTAGGATCTGGGTGTTGGCCATGCTTTCTGGATTCTGGGTGGAAGCCCCTTGGTCTGGGGCTTCAGCTCTGCCTTCCAGGCCCACTGGAATAAACTCTACTCCCTTGACTTTGGATGGCCCAGTTCTCCTAGTCCACCTGTGTGGAGAATTCACCCCCTTGGCTCTGGGAGGTCCCATTCTTCTTCTGTCCTTGGGCATGACAGCCCCACCCTCTCAGCTTTGGGTAGCAGATCTGGCCCCATCTCATGGCACTCATGAACTGCAGCCCCTCACTCCAGAATGGAGTTGGTGGAGATCTGACTCTTTGAAACCTAAGAGGCTGTGCCAGTTCTACCCTTTGAAAATCTGGAGACCATGGTCTAACCCTTTGAGACTGAGGCAGCTCTACTTTCCATCTTCCTTACTTCTTCAGCTTTTGCTTCCTGTTTCTTTAGTCTCTTGAAGAGGCCAGCCCAACCTCTTCCCTGTTTGGCAAGTATTACTAAGCTCTTCAGTTCTACCATTTAGTGCCTAAAGCCAACCCACTCCATCAGAAAGCTTCCTGCTCAGAGACTCTCAGCTCTCTTGCTTCATGCTGTAAGCTCTATATCATGCTGATATCTTGGTTCTGTTGCCTTTGCTGCCACAATCTCTCTACTGCCTCTGTGCCATCTCTGGTGTTACAACTATCCTCACTGTCTTCTGAGCTGACACCAGAATTGTGTTACAACCATAAATCTAGTCTCTTCAAGGCAATCTAAGCCTTTACTGTTAGATACCTTAAAACTCTTCTAGCCTCTACTCATTACCAAATTCCAGAACTGCTTCCACATTTTAGGTATCTGTTAGAACAGGACCTCACTCCTGGTACCAAATTCTATCCTAGTTCTCTCCAGTGCTGCTACAACAGAAATACCACAAGTTGATAGCTTTAACAAACAAAAATGTATTCTCTTATAGTTTAGGGAGTTAGAAGTCAAGTTCAGAGTGTTGACTCCTGGGAAAGACATCATATTGTTCTGGGCAAATCTGCTGCAAGACATCTCCTTAAAATGTTAGAGCAAAGATCACGTTGAAGACTAAGGTGTGTCTAATCCAAGCCACAGTATTTTCAATCACTTCATATGCACATGAAAACTGGACAACGAATAAGGAAGACCAATAACAATTGATGCATTTGAATTATGGTGTTGGCAAGGAATACTGAAAATACCATGGACTATCTCTTCTTCCTCTCCAATTTTTCCCACTGTAATGGAAATGTCTACCTTGAGCCTGTTCCAGCGTTGGATTCTGGAAGCAAATAACTTGTATTTTAGATTCACAGGATGGATTTTGGACTGGGAGTTGACTTAAGATTTTTGGAATAATATGATAGGATGAAAGTGTCTTGCATATGGAAAGGACATGGACTTTGGGGGTCAACATGTGGAATGTCATGGATTGAACTGTATATCCCAATGATTTGTGTCAACTTGGCTGGCCATGATGTAATGAAGTAATGGCTGATGTAATAAAGATCAGGTGTAAAGGATTAAGATTAAGGGTGGTTTGCAACACTCTTAGTCCCATCACAGCCCTGATCCAATATAAGGGAGCTTCCTTGATGTGTGACCTGAAATATCTTTTATCTTAACAAGAGATAAAAGGAGACAGAAGGGAGTAGAGAAGAGAGACCTACTACCTCCAAGAAAGAGGATCTAGGATCAGAGTGGATCCTTTGGACCCAGGGTCTGTGTGCTGGGATCCTCACAGAGAGAAAGTCTTCCCCTAGACTTGGCACTCTGAACTTGGACTTGTAGCCTCCTAAACTATAAGAGAATAAATTTGTATTTGTTAAAGTGATCTAATTGTGGTATTTCTGTTGTAGCAGCACTAGAGAACTAAGACAGGTGGCACCTAAGGCATTGTCTAGGGCATTGTCTGGGGTAGATGCCTTACAAACACTGCTAAATGTCCTCAGGGCCTACCCAGGTTACACATTTTATGTTTCTAGACCTATAACAAGACTTAAGTCCAGCAAGCCCCAAGAAGTGAAGTACAAAGTGTAACCCAGGAGAAGGTCTGTTACACTCCAAAAAGAACTGCTTGATTTTTCTAATAAGTCTGGGTAATATGTGTGGGGATGTGTATTAAGGGTGAGAGATAATGGTGCAAGAATAAAATTGGATCAGTCTGATTCTTCCTTCAGTGTTTCAGCTTGGCAAGTTAGAAAAAGATATGTTTATTTGGTTGATTCACTGAAGCATAGATTAAACAGTGCCCTACAATAAATCAAGTTGAAATGCCAGACCTGTCTTGGTATATTGTAAAAGAAGGTATCTGAAACCTTAGGGAAATTGACATGTTACTATGGATTTCAGTTTGGACCCAAACACCCATCTACGGAGTGTCCAAAGGGCACAACTTTCACCACAAGGTGAGGAAAAATTTTGTGAAGGTAGTCCCAGCATCCTTGAAGACTGCTGTGATAGCTTTTCTAAGTCAGATATGACAATGGAAACTGGCTTAACTCAATTAAAACACCTAATTTAAACACCATGGGACTGATTGGACCCTGGGGTGGTAAGGACCAATTGGCAGCACATCATAGACAAAGACAAGGTGGGTGTGGTTGCTGTAATGTACAGCAGAGTCAAAGCAGTAACAGAATAGTTTGACTCATATGGACTTAGGATACTTGGCTACTTAGTCATGGCGTCCTTAAGACAGAAATATGTGGGAAATCTACTAAATATTTACTTGCTCTGTAGGAGCTTTGGTAGCATAGTGCCTAAGGAATTTGACTGCTGACGAGAAGGCTGGATCAAACCTACCAGCCACTCCTCAGAAGGAAGGTTGGGCAATCTACTTCTGTAATGATACCCCCTTGGAAAACCAACGAGGGGTCGCTATGACTCAGGTTCAACTTGATGGCAATGAGTTAGTTAAGAATAAGCAGAAGAATTCTAGGTCAAATGAATGTCAGTCTAATATGAATTGCCAGAATAGAGTCATGGCTCCTCAATCAATTCCCAGATTTGAGCCAGTTTACAAGACCCACAATCCCTTCAAAGAAGGGCAGGCTGGGTTCCCTTGAAGATGGACCCCACTGCACTACAAAAAATATATACTGTTAATCTTTCTTCCAGCTTTACATAAAGGGATCCATGGCCTTTTATGAGAGTAACTATTCATTGTTGTTGTTATGTGCCCTTGAGTCAGACCTGACTCATAGCGACCCCTCCCTTGGGTTTCCAAGACAGTATCACTACGAAAGTAGTTTGCCCCATCTCCCTTCCGAGGAGTGTCTGGTGGGTTTGAACCACCAGCTTTCTGGTTAGCAGTCAAGTGCCTTAGGCACTATGCTACCAGAGCTCTCAACTATTCATTAGGGAAAAGGAAAGGGAAAAGGAAATAATTAGACTTTTTGAGGATTACTGGACACTGGCTCTGAATTGACACTAATTCCCGGAAAATCAAACATCACTATGACCCACCAGTTAGAATGGAGGCATATGGAGGTCAGATTACTAATGTAATCTTGGCTCAAATCCATCTCATAGTGGGTCCTGTGGGTCCCTGAACCCATCCTGTAGTGATTTACCCAGAATGCATAAATTGAAATAGACATACTCAACAACTGTCAGAACCCCCACATTGGATCCTTGATATGTGGAGTAAGAGCTACTATGGTTGGAAAGGCCAAATGGAAGCCATTAGAACTGCCTCTACCCAGGAAAATACTAAACCAATCATTCCTGGAGGCAATGCAAAGATTACACCACCATCAAGGACATGAAGGATGTAGGCATGGTGGTTCCTACTACATCTCCATTCAACTCACCTATTTGGCTGTGTAAAAACCAGATGGATCTTAGAAAATGACAGTGGACTATTGTAAACTTAAGTATGTGATGACAACAATTGCAGCTCCTGTTCCAGATGTAGTTTCATTGTTTGAACAAGTTAATACATCTCCTAGTAACAAGTCTGCAGCTACTGATCTGGCTAATGCCCTTTTCTCCCTTCTGTTTTGAAGGATCACCAGGAGCAGTTTTCCTTCAGCTGGCAAGGCCAGCAATACACTTCCTGTCCTATCTCAGGCAAATATCAACTCTCCAGCACTATATCATAATTTAGTCTGCAGGGACCTTGCTTGCCTTTCCCTTCCACAAGACATCGCACTGGTCTGTTCCATCAATGATATTATGTTTATTGGACCTACTAAGGAAGAAATATCAATGACTCTAGACTTTTTGATAATACATCTGCATGCTATAGGGAAGGAAGATAAGCTGACAAATACTCAGGCCCCTTCTACCTCAGTGAAACTTCTAGGTGTCCAGTGGTGTATATGCCTTCTAAATTGAAGGATAAGTTTTTGCTTCTGGCCTCTCCTACAACTAAAAAGAGGAACAATGCCTGGTGAACCTCTTTGGATTTTGGAGGCAACCAAATGATTTATCAAATGATTTAAAAACCTGTTAGCTTTGAGTGGGGTCTGAAACAAAAGAAGCTCTGCAACAGGTTCAGCCTGCCATGCCAGTTGCTATGCTACTTGACCATATTATCCTGCTCATATAATACTACTTGAAGTATCATGGGAGATAGAGTTGCTGTTTGGCATCTCTGGCAAGCTCCTATTGGTGAATCACAGCACAGACTGTTAGGATTTTGGAGCAAAGCCCTGCCATCATCTGCAAATAACTATTCTTCTTTTGAGAAATATTTTTGGCTTGCCACTGGACCTTTGTAGAGACTAAACAATTAACCATTGGCCACCAAGTCACCATCAGGTCTGAGTGGCCCATCATGAACTAGGTGTTGTCTGACAACAGTCATAAAGTCAGATGTGCATGGCAGCACTCCATCATACTATGGAAGTAATATACATAAGAACAATCTTGAGCAGGAGAAGAAGGTACAAGTAAGTAACATGAGGAAGTGACCCAAATGTTCACAGTTACTTCTCCTGTCACATTACCTTCCCTCTCCTAGTCTGTTCCTATGGCCTCTTTGAGAGTTCTTTATGATGAATTAACTGAGGAAGAGAAAATTCATGCCTGTTTTATAGACAGTTCTGTGTGATACACAGGGACTACTTGAGAGTAGACAGCAACAGCATTGCAGCCTTTTTCTGGGACCTCCCTGAAGGACAGTAGTGAAGGAAAATGGGAAGAATTTAGAGCAGTACATCTGGTCGTTCACTTTCCTTGGAAAGAGAAATGGCCAGATGCATGATTATATACTAATTCATGGGCTGTGGCCAATGGTTTGGCTGGATGGTCAGGGAGTTGGAAGGAACATGATTAGAAAATTGGTGACAAGAAGGTATGGAGAAGAGATATGTGGATATATTTCTCTGAATTGGCCAAAGGAAGTGAAGATATTTGTGGCTCATGTGAGTGCTCACCAAAGGGTGACCTCAGCAGAAGATTTTAACAATCAAGTGGATAGGATGACACATTGTGGTGTAGTAAATTACTTAGTCTGGCTTTTCTACCCATAAGTCTTTGTAAACTCCAAGGTGGGAATTGCTATTAGCAACTGAGGAGATCCTGATTGCTAAAGTCACCCAC
>NW_006921751.1:3475720-3480841 GCF_000298275.1 Orycteropus afer afer
TCTTGTGGGGTTAGAGGAGGTCAGAACATGTGGCCTCCTTGTCCTTTTTGCACACATTCTGTAGAAAAAAATCATCATCTTTCCCCAGCCACTCTTGTCATTGCCCAATGGGCTCATGAACAAAATAGCCATGGTGGCAAGGATGGAGGTCCTGCATGGGCTCAGCAATGGACCTCTAGTCACCAAGGTGGACTTGGCTATGGCCACTGGTGAGTGCCCAGTCTGCCAGCAGCAGAGATCAACACTGAGTCTGTGGTATGGCACCATTCCTAGGGGTGATCACCCAGCAATTTGGTGGTAGGTTGATTACAACGGACTGTTTGCATCATGGAAAGGTCAGTTTTTTGTCCTTACTGGAATAGACACTTACTTTGAATATGGTTTTGCCTTTCTTGCATCATGCAATACTTCTGTCAAAACTACCATCCGTGGACTTACAAAATCCACTATTATTATCCCACCCAGCATTGCCTCAAATCAAGGGACCCCCTTCACAGAAAATGAAGTATAGCAATAGGCCCATGCTTATGAAATTTACCAGTCTTACTATGTTCCCCATCATCCTAAAGAAGCTGGCATGATAGAACACTAGAATGGCTTTCTAAAGGCACAATTATGGTACCAGCTAGGTGACAATACTACAAAGTATTTGGGGCAATGTTCTTCAGGGGGGGCTTATATGCTCTAACCTTTGTCCATTGTATGATGTTATTTCTCTCATAGTCAGGAATCAAGATATGGAAATGGGAGTGGCACCATTCACTATTACATCTAGTGAACTACTTGCAAAATTTTTACTTTCTGTCCCTGTGACCCTATATGCTATTGATCCAGAGGCCTTAGTTACAAAGGGAGGAATACTGACTGCCACCTAGAGACACAACATTGACTTCATTGAACTGGAAGTTAAGAATAGCATCCAGCACCTGGTTCAATGGGAAAAGAAAGGAGTTACCCTATTGGGTAGTGTGAATGATCCTGATTACCAAGGGATATTGGATTGATATTATATAATGGAGGTAAAGAAGAGTAAATCTGGAATACAGAAGATCCCTTAAGTTGTCTCTTAGTACCATGCCCTATTATTAAAGTTAATGGAAAACTGTAGCGATCCAATTCCAACATGACTATGAGTGGCTCAGACCCCTCAGAATGAAGGTTTGGGTCATCACACCAGGCAAAGAACCACAACCAGCTGAGTTGTTCTCTGAAAACAAAGGGAATACATAATGGTAAGTAGAAGAAGGTAGGTCTAAATACCAGATATGACTATGTGACCAGTTGCAAAAAACAAAGAAACGAAACCCACTGACATAGAGTCATATCCAACTCATAGCGACCCCTCCTTGGGTTTCTGAGGCAGTATCACTACGGAAGTAGATTGCCCAACCTTCCTTCCAAGGAGTGGCTGGTGGGTTTGAACACCAGCCTTCTGGTTAGCAGTCAAAATGCCTTAGGCACTATGCTACCAGAGCTCCTAATTGCAGAAAGGAGGACTGTAATTGTTATGAGTATTTCTTCCTTCTTTGTTATTTGTGTGTGTGTATGTGTGTGTGTGTGTATAGCAGCAGAAGATTTTAACAATCAAGCGGATATTTTGTTTTCCTCACCCCCTTATCCCATAGGGGTGGACTGTGATGGCAAATTTGTCTAGGCCATGATTCTCATTATTATGTAATTATCTTCCATTTTCTGATCTGATGTAAGGGGAATTTCCTTGGACATATTGCCTGCATCCAGTGTATATGAATATTCTGGCAGTCATTCATTCTCTATGCTGCATGTGACTTGTCATCCTCTGGCCTCTGTTTCTTGGGATGTGAGCCAGCAGCCTGCTCTCTGACCTGTAGATTTTTGAGATTCTCAGCTTATGCAAGCCTGTGAGCTCGCAGCATTTCACCTGACTTACTCTCAGCCCTTACAATCACGTGAGTCAGGAAAAGCCTCCAGCCTGATAACTGACCCACAGATTTGGGACTTGCCAGCCTCCACAATTGCATGAGCCATTTCTTTAAAGTAAATGTCTCTATCTCTCACTCTCCCTCTCCTCCCCCCTGACCCATTCTCTATATATGCTTCACTAGTTTTGCTTTTCTAGAGAACACAGCCTAAGACAAGGTGGGTCCCCCTTGCCAGAATTGACTATAATCACCTTTCAGTGAAATGAGTTGAATTATTTTCACAAATAATAATTGTACATAATTGGTAGGTCACATCTTAGGAAAAAATTATTGCTTAGAGAGTCAACATCTTTTGACCACTATTTTGTTTCCTTAAAAGGGTGATTACATGCTTGTCTGAAAGAGAATAACCTTCTGGATACCACCCTCTCTCACACAGCTGTGTGGCTAATATAAATTTCCCACAAAACAAAGAAATATTTACTGCTTTGGATTTCTTTCTGAATTCTACACCCATCTCCTCAAGTGTTGCAATTCATTTCTTTCTGCCAAAATAAGCACATTCACCAACTGTTCTCAATTAACTATGGTTAAGACAGTGTTTGCATTTTGTGCCCCCCTTTTTAGAAACATAAACTTCCAAAACAATTACCTATTAAGCTGCAAGTCTCATGCTTTTTCTAAGCCTAAGGGTGATTTTTTTGTTTGTTTCCTTGTGCATGTTTTGGAAAGTCTATAAATCTATTTAGTTCTATCTGAGGATCTTTCTTAGACTGGGTTCTTTACAGAAGTAAAACCAGTGAAGCAGAGAAAGAGAGAGAGAGATCTAAAGGAAATAGCTCACACAGTCATAGCCTGATAAGTCCCACATCTATTGGTTGGGCATCAGGCTGGAGGCTTCTCCTGACTCACCTGGTTTTGTTACAAGGCTGACAAACCCTAAATTGGAAGGTCAGATGGCAAGCTGTTTGCTCACAGGGATGTAGAAGCTGGCAAATCCTCACACTGGCAGGTCAGATGTTACTGGTAACAAATACGCTAATGTATTATTTTAAAAAGACACTACAAATGCAATGTGGAGGAAAAATCTTTATATCACTACTGTTGTGTAGTTCTTTTATTATTGGCTTCAGTATAATGAAAATTCAACCTATTTTTGCACAGAAAATCTTTTCTGTTCTTGTTTTTACACAGAAAATCCATTTGGAAAGGGGCAAATGGAATTGGAATTTTGCATTAATTAACCTAGGAGAATTAAACCTCATGAATGTTTATCAGATACTAGTGCAGGTTCGAAACTCTGTCCACTCCATACTTTGATCTAGTGACACAAGAGAATAGTCAGTCTTATTTTTTAAGAACTTATAGATTAAGAAATAATGTCATATTAGGAAACTAACTTCACAGTTTATGAGCCTCCTCAGTATGAGGCTTAATTTGCTCCTGATATAGCTCTTTTTTTTTTCTTTTTAAATTGTGATATGGGTGAAAGTTTATAGAGTAAATTCATTTTCCACTCAACAATTCATAGACATTTTGTTTCCTGACATTGAAATCCCTATAATATAAAAAACTCAAGAAGTAATGTTCACAATCATTAGGGAAATCCAAATCAAAATGACAATGAGATACCATCTTGTCCCAGAACTAGTAGCAAAGTTCAACAAGACAGAAAACAGGAAATGCTGGTGAGGATGAGGAGATATTGGGACTCTCATACACTGCTGGTGGGACTGTAAAATGATACAACCACTATGGAAAGCAGTATGGCAATTCCTTAAAAAGTGGAATTAAAAATACCATTTGACCTAGCCATTCCATCCCTAGGTATATATCCTAAAGAAGTGAAAGCCAGGACAACAACAGACATACGCGCACCCATGTTCATTGGCGCATTATTTACAATAGCCAAAAGATGGAAACAACCTAGGTGTCCATCAGCAGAAGAATGAATAACCAAACTATGGTACATATACACAGTGGAATACTATGCAACACTAAAGAGTAAAGTATACTCTGCAAAACACCACATAATGTGGATAAACATAGAGGAAATTATGCTGAGTGAAATAAGTCAATCACAGGACAAATATTGTATTAATTCATTATTGTAAAAAGTCAAGGAAAGGATCATATATGGAAGAAAACTTTCTGTGTTGGTTACCAAAGGTGAGGGGAGGGGAGGAAACATTAAACTTAATTAATTAATTAATTTTAAAAAAAGAAAGTATGTGGATATTCCTTTTAATAGAGAAAATAATTTTGACTATTTAGGGTGAATATGTTATTTTTCCTGTCGGGCTTAATATACCAATCAATGACCCCATCTCCATACACTGTGGTTGGGGACCATATCTGTCTACTAAACACAGGCTGAGTCTTTGGCACAATAGATGAGCTGATTATGAGATATGAACTGGAGAAGACCTGTTCTCTGATCTTAACTTCGGCCAATTTTTGGCTATGTGATTTTGGGCCAACAGTTTGCCCATTGTGCCTCTCTTTTCTCTTCTGTAAAATGGGAAGAATTGCAATACTTAAATAAGTATTATTGTAGGATTAAGAAATATAATACATAGAAAATATTCTGCATGGTCTGAAACAGTATAACCAAAAAAAAAAAAAATAATAATAAAATAACCAAATCCTCTGTCATCGAGTTGATTCTGACTCATAGTGACCCCCATTGGGTTTCTGAGGCAATAAATCTTTATGGAATTAGATTGCCCAGTCTTCCTTCCACAGAGTGGCTAGTGAGTTTGAGCCACCAACCTTCTGGTTAGCAGTCAGATACCTTAGTTACTGTGCTACCAGCGCTCCCAGAAATATTATAAGCACTCCAAAATACTGTTGTTGTTGTTGTTAGGTGCAGTCAAGTCAGCTCCACTCACGGGGATCCTATGTACAATACTATGAAACACTACCCAGTCCTGTACCATCCTCATAATCTTTGCTATTCTTGATCCCATCATTGCAGCCACTGTTTCAATCCTGTATCAATCTATCTTGTTGAGTGTCTTCTCCATTTTAGCTGAACCTCTACTTTACCAAGCATAATATCCTTCTCCAGGGAATAATAGTACCTTATGACAGCATGACCAACATATATGAGACAAAGTCTGGACATTCTCACTTCTAAGGAGCATTCTGGATGCACTTCTAGGACAGATTTGTTCATTCAATGGTATTTTCAGTATTCTTTGTCAATCGAAATGCATTT
>NW_006921751.1:3481249-3482179 GCF_000298275.1 Orycteropus afer afer
TTGAATAAGTATGGTAAAAGATACATCCCTGAAGCACATCCTTCCCGATTTTAAATCATGCAGTATCACCTTGTTCTGTTCAAATGACAATCTCTTGATCCATGTACAGATTCCTCATGAACATAATTAAGTGTTCTGGAATTCCCATTCTTGCAGTATTATCCATAATTTGATATAATTTTTTTGCATATTCAATAAAACATAGGTGAACATCTCTCTGGTATTATTTGCTTTGAGCCAAGATCCATGTTACTTCAGCAGTGATATTCATTATTCCACACCCCCTGCTGAACACTGTTTGAAGTTTTGGCAGGTCCCTGTAAACAACTGCTGCAACCATTTTTTAATTATTTTCCACCAAATTTAACTTGTGTGTGATATAAATGATATTGTTCAATAATTTCCATATAGTGTTGGATCACCTTTCTTTGCAATGGGCATGAAAATAGATCTCTTCCAGTCAGTTCCAATTTTTCAATGAATTAATTATTCCTGGCCCCCTAGAGCAAGGAAAGGGAGGAAGCAGGAGAAGCCGGGGACCTGCAGAGTGGTAAGATATCCAGGTAAAAAGGGGTGGGAGGCAAGGCTAGGCCCCAAGCCCCTAGAGCCAGTAAAAGAAGAGAGCAGCCCAGGGACCACAAAGTGGCAGGTTCCAGGTAGGAATTAGGAAAAGGGAGGGCACAAAGTTTTCCAATAACTAAGGGAGACAAGCTTGTCTGTCAGTTTGTCATCCTGTGAGGCTTGTATATTGCTGTGAAGCTTGAGGCTCTGCCACTGGTGATTCATACACCAGCAGAGTTGCACATGGTGCACAGGTTTCAACACAACTTACAGGCTAAGACAGACTAGGAAGAGGGAGGAGGCCATCCACTTCTTAAAATTTGGCAAGGGGAAACCTTATGAATAGCAGAGAAACACTGTCTGATACAT
>NW_006921751.1:3484699-3493423 GCF_000298275.1 Orycteropus afer afer
ATGCTGAAAGTATCGTGGACTGCTAAAAGAACTAACAGGTCTGTCCTGGAGGAAGTACGGCCAGAATGCTCCTTGGACGAGAGATTGGCCAGACTTTGTCTCACATACTTTGGTCATGTTGTCAGAAGGGACCATTCCCTGGAGAAGGAGGTCATGCTTGGTAAGGTGGAGGATTGACGAAAGAGGGGAATGCCCTCAATGAGATGGATTGACACCGTAGCAGCGGCGACGGATAGCAAGAATCATGGAGCTGGCTCAGGACCAGGCGGTGTTTCATTCTGCTGTGCATAGGATTGCTGTGAGTCGGAGACGACTCAATGGCAGCTAACAACAACAACAATTATTTTCATTATTATCTTTTTATTTTACTCTTTCTATAGTTCAGATAACATTTCAGAAAATGTGGATTATGCTCCAAATTTAAGTTCATTGGAATGGTGTAAAATGTATAATTTTTTCCTTTGGCTACTTATGATATAGCTGAAACTCATTGCTGTCAAGTCAATTCCAATTCATAGGAACCCTTCATGACAGAGTAGAACTGTAAGGCTGTAACTCTTTACAGAAGCAGACTGCCATGTCTCTTTCCTGAAGAACAGCTGGTGGGTTCAAACTGTACACCTTTCAGTTAACAGCAGAGCACTACAACCACTGTGCCACTAGAGCTCTTATGATATCTCTCTCTCTCTCTCTCTTTCATTGCCATCAAATCAAGGCTGACTCATAGTGACCCTCCTTGGGTTTCTGAGGCAGTGTCTCTATGGAAGCAGATTGCTCAGTCTTCCTTCCAAGGAGTGGCCTGGTAGGTTTGAACCACCAGCCTTCTGGTTAGCAGTCAAAAGCCTTAGGCACTACCCCACCAACTAGTTTTATAAATTATAACATTTCATATACTTATCTATATATGACATAAGTATGAGATTTTCTTTTGCATGCATTTTTTACATTAAATAGTATTTTAGAAATCAAAAACAATGAAAAAGTCAAAACAGACAGAATAACTTTAAAATTGAAGTACTTTAAAAAGTTTTTGTAAGCCTTAAAATTATCAACTAGAAAATTTATGTTAAATGGGTCCGAAAAGATATTTTGCTCCATATTAAACAACTATTTTATTTATTCAATAAGATTTCATTCAACAAGAATTATTGTCTCCACAGAAGGAACACAGGGCAATCTACTTCCATAAAGATTTACAGACTTGGAAACCCAACGTGGGGCACGATGAATTGGAATCACCTCGGTGGCACTGCTTTTGGGGTGTTTTGGTTTACTACATTCAAGCAATGAAATTCATGTTCAGCTGTAAACCAAAAGATGAGAGATTTAAGTCCACCCAGAGTTTCCTTGTAGAAAATATCTGATGATCTACTTCAAAAAAATTAGACATTGAAAGACTTACGGAGCACTGTTCTACTCTGACACACATGGGACTCCCATGTCACATAGGGGTCACTGTGAGTTATAATCATTTAAACTCGTGATGAGACCACAGTCAAGAAATGCCCAAACCAAAAAACTAAATGTACTGCCGTCAACTCAGATCAGACTCATAGAGACACTTCCTTGTGTTTCCCATGCAGTATTACTATGGAAATAGATTACCCAGTCTTCCTTCCGAGGAGTGGCTGGTGGGTCTGAACCACCAGCCTTCTAGTTAGTAATCAAATGCCTTAGGCACTCTGCCACCAGAGCTCCTAGATGGGCACCAGAAGCTGGAAGAAACAAGGAATAGATTTTCCTCTAGAATTTCCAGAAAATTGATTTAGTTTCAGTGACTCTCATTTCTGGCTCCTAGCCTCTAGAACTGTTAGGAAATAAGTTTCTACTGTTAAAGCCACCAAGTATGTGGTGATTGGTTATGCCTGCCACACATAACTCATACAGGAGAAGACAGGGGTGTATCTCTACCTCTTGATAGTTTTGAAGATTAAAAGTACTGTACCTAGTACATAATACCTAGGTAGAACATAATAAGTGGTTGTTGTTGTTGTTGTTATGTGCCGTCGAGTCGGACCTGACTCATAGCGACCCCTCCTTGGGTTTCCGAAGCAGTATCACTATGGAAGTAGGATTGCCCAACCTTCCTTCCGAGGAGTGGCTGGTGGGTTTGAACCACCAGCCTTCTCGTTAACTATTGGTAACTATTATTATTATTGTTTGTAGCTATGGCATTAGCAAGGAAAATTCATATCCACATTTTAGACTGTGTAACATTTAGCTTCTGCCTTATGTAATTAGCATGCAATTTTAACCTACGTAACAATTACTTTCATATTATAATTTAAAATACTTTCCAGATATTAAGAAGCCTTCCCTGGCCTAGTCAATTGGTATACATTTATATCTCACAACAATTCTGAAAGGTATATATTTATTTCAAAGTTTTACAGATGAGGAAATGGAAACTTCAGGAGGGACATAACATGGCAAGATCACATGGTTACCAAATGGCAGAACCAAGATTTAAACATAGATTTATCTGACTCCAAAAGTCTTCCATTTGTCATGCTATTCCTTTTAAGATACTTTTATTAATAAAGTTGAATTTATGAAATTTTTTCCAAGCTATTCTTACTTCTTGAATCCACAATTCCTCCAAAGAAATGTCTGGAAATTGCTAACTACTATTCCAGCAAATTCAAGTGCCTAAGGCATTTGACTGCTAACCAGAAGGCTGGTGGTTCAAACCCACCAGCCACTCCTCAGAAGGAAGGTTAGGCAATCTACTTCCATAGTGATACTTCCTCGGCAACCCAAGGAGGGGTTGCTATGAGTCGGGGCCGACTCGACGGCACATAGCAACAGCAACATTCCAGCAAAAAGGAGACCTGATGGTACAGTGGTTAGGTACTTATCTGCTAAGCAAAACGTTAATAGTTTGAATCCACCAGTTGCTCCAGGAGAGAACGATGAGGCAATCTGCTTCTGCATAGCGTTACTGCCTTGGAAATCCTATGGGGCAATTTTATTCTGTCCCATACCAAATCAAAAAACCAAACTCACTGCCAGTGAGTTGATTTCGACTCATAGCGACCCCTACTTGGGTTTCTGCGGTGGTATCTCTATGGAAGTAGATTGCCCCAGTCTTCCTTCTGAGAAGTAGCTGGTGGGTTTGTACCACCAGCCTTCTAGTTAGCAGTCAAATGCCTTAGGTACTACACTACCAGAGCTCTTATTCTGTCCCAAAGGGTTCAAGAAAAGAATCCTTGGGTGGTGCAAATGGTTATCGCACTCCATTGTTAAATGAAAGGTCAAAAGTTTCCAAGGTGCCTTGGAAAAAAAGGCCTGGCAATCTAATTATGAAAAATTAGCCCTTGAAAACTCTATGGAGCACAGTTCTCTGACATGCGTGAGGCCACCATGAGCCAAAACCATCTCCACAGTTGGTTAATTGACTATTCCGACAAAACTACATTATTGTTGTTAGGTGCTATCAAGTCAGATCCCAGCTCATTGAGAGCCAATGAACAACAGGACAAAAAGCAACCAGGTTCTGTACCTTTCTCATGATCAGACTATTGTGACTATCCATGAAGAAAAGTTCGTGCCATTTATATCTTGTTATATAGAATTATTACCAATATCAGAGAAATTGAAGGTGATTTTATAGGACAAAAATATCACTTTGACGGCTTAATGTTTAGACTGATATCATATAGTTCCTTTCTCTCTTATTTTTTCTTTTATATAACAGAAACCAAAGGACAAAATGCAAGAATCAAGAGTAGAGGTCCCCCCTCTCTTCATCCATTGAATACATGCTCACCATCTGGTGGTGCTAGCCGTCCTCTCTCATGATTTAAAAGACTGCTTTTAGAAACCAGACCAAGATTGGGTCACAAACATTTTTCTGAAGCAACAGGGGAATGGGAAGTATCTTTTACTAAATAAATAGGAAAATAGTCACAATCAAAACTGACACCAATTTTACTGATGCATGTCAGCTTCCAGATGAGTACGATAATTCTTCAGGGGAAAATTTGATGATTCAAAACTTGGTACCCATTAGAAAGTAGAAGAAAGATGGAGAGTAAAGCTGAGCAGTTATCCCTGAAATAAACAAAACCATATTCTTAGGGCAGAGAATGTATCACCAATATGTACAAACATAAAGAACTTAGCATACAAGATGAATTCAATGAGTTAATTAGTGAATCTACGATTTTTTTAAAAAATCACATAGTGACAATAGAGGTTATCCTTCATTTATATATTCTGAATTGCCTTACAACCTAATTTCTTATATACTTTGTGAATTACACAATTTCTTAAGATTCTTAACTTATTCATTGATAATACATATTTTGTTTAGTCCTTTACATAAATTCAGAATCACTTCTATCTTTAATCTGCTTCACACTTAGAAATCATATCGGGGTTGGAAGGAGAGTGTCTCTGGAGTTTTTTTTTTTTTTTTTTTTGCCCAGTCATCCCAATCAGTTCCACAACCTCGAGCAGAGCTGATCTAGCCAAACACATATCAATAAAATTAAACATTGCAAGAGACTTGGCAGACCTTCATGGTGTTGTCTGAATATTTTCCATTAGGCACTGCCAGCTCCACCACTACTTAGCTACTCCTATTCTACTTTCAATCAAAACTACAACATCTGGAAAGAATAATCATAACTTTTAACATGTTGGTTCTTAGAAGGTTCATGAGAGCAGAGAAGTCCCCAAGGTTGTCAATTACAAATTTAAGTTGTAAAAGATAGTCTTTATTTTCTCTATATTTGTAGTTAAAGAGGGAAAGCCAAAATGAAATACTCATAGGGAGCTGACTTTTATAGACATTTCCAATTTCTTACAAATCTTATGGATTGTACTGGCACTTGCTGCAGTAACAGAAATATTCTTCCAGTAAACTCTTAAATGAGTTCAGGGTAATGTCATTTCCTTGTTGAGTTCTCTAAAGACTCTGAAGTTTTAACTGAATATAGATCATGGAGATGCCCATACTGGAAAACAGCATAAAGGAACAGAGAGAATAAAGTCTTTGGCATCAGACAGATCTGCATTTCAATCCCAGCTCTGCCACTTATTGCCTTTTATACTTTGGCCAAATTATTTAACTCTTTGATCCTAGGTCCCCGTCTCTGTAACATAGGGTTACGGAGATAATCCTATAAATATGTGAAGATTAAAACAAAAACTATATAATCTTGCACATTGCCTGGGACATAGTTAATGTTGAATAAGTGTTTGTTGACATAAAATTAAAAGAAAAAATATGTACTTGGTAGAGTTTGAATTGTGTCCCCCAAAACTATGTGTCAACATCCTTACACCATGATTCTGCATATTATGTGGATGTCCTCCATTCTGTAATCTGTTGTTATTATCCTCTATTTTGTGATGTGCTGTAAATCATTACTTCTGTGTATTAATGATCAGGATTAGGTTAGGTTAATTAGTATTAGGTTATGTTTGTTATGTTAATGAGGCAGGATTAGAACAGGATACAACACTTTTATTCATGTCACAGCCCTGATCCAATGTATGGGAAGTTTCCTTATGGTGTGGCCTGCATCACTTTAACCTTGCAAGAGGTCAAAGGAGAGAGAAGCAAACAGAGAGGGAGGGACCTCAGTACCACTAAGAAAGAAAAGCCTGGAGCCGAATGTGTCCTTTGGACCTAGGTTCCCTGTGCTGAGAATCTCCTATACCAGTGAAAGATTGATGCCAAGAAACATGGAGATCTCAAGGGATGCCAGGCCCACAGATGTTGAAAGGAAACAAAGATCTTCCCCCAGGGCTGACAGAGAGAGGAAGACTTCCCCTAGAGCTGGTGCCCTGAATTTGTTTTTTTGTTTGTTTGTTTGTTTGTTTGTTTTCTTTGTTTTTTTAACCTGTGAAAGAATGAATTTCTGTTTGTTAAAGCCATCAACTAGTGATATTTCTCTTCTAGAAGTACTAGATAACTAAGACAGTATTAGATCCTTGGACCCTGGGTAGCACAAGTAGTTTGAATTGGCAGCTAACCCAAAAGTTAGAAGTTCAAACCCGCCTACCAATTCTAAGGAAGGCAAACCTGACAAACTGCTTCCATAAAGATTACAGCCAAGAAAACCCTATGAAGCAGCTGTACTCTATATACAGGAGCCATCATGTGTCAGGGACCAACTCAATACCAACTAGGAATAGCAACAACATTTGATGCTTAAAGTCTCTTAGGAAAATAATGAAGAGAGTGTATATAGAGGAGCTCTGGTAGTGTAGTGCCTAATGCATTTGACTGCTAACCAGAAGACTGGCACTTCAAACCCACCAACTACTCTTTGGAAGGAAGGTTGGGCAATCTACTTCCTTAGTGATACTGCCTCTGAAACCCAAGGAGGGGTCGCTATGAGTCAGATCTAACTCGACAGCAGTGTGTTGTTGTCATTGGTGTATATAGTGTTCAAGATTAGAAAGATAAGGTGTACCCCAAACCTGGATAGGAAGAACCCAATAAAATACAAGGAAATTGCCCTAAAATTGGAGGATAGCAAAGGGCTCATGCGAAGTCCTTAGTTGATCACTGTCACTATGATGACTGAGTTCTGCAGAAATGAAACCCAGCACTTTCTCTAACTAACTTGAATCAAACACTTAACAGATTTGAGCTTCAGATTTCTTGACTGTGAACTAAGCATAATTCTCCTTGCCCTGAATCTCCACAAGGAAGTTCCAAGTATCTAACGAGCCCTTTACATAGAAGCACTTGGAAATGTGGAACACAATAAACAAAAGCAAACTCCTAGGAGCTAGGATGGAGGATGTTTCAGCACTAGAGATAATATAAGTATAAGACACATACAGTTTAGGACCCTCAGAAATTTTGTCATCTAGCCTAATGTGGTAGTTAAAGTTATATGTCAACTTGGTTGGGCCTGGTTGAGGGGCTGGGCAGCTGGTGATAGTTATTCCCCATGATGAGATTGGCAATCAATTCCATGGTGAGATCTACCACAAGCAACTGAGTAACCGCTTTTGGAATGTGGTCTGTTTCTCTTATAAGCAGCTTTGGGGATGATCTCTAGCTTATGGCATGCTTGGACCCTGCATGTAGCTGTGTCATTATTCAGCAGCCTGCCATGCTCTGCCAACCTTGGGACTTAAAATGGACTTCAATTAATAGCCTGCCATGTGGTTTGGTAACATTAGGACTGTGCCATTTTATTTGTCGACCTTGGGCTTGTTAACCTCAACAGCCAGTAGCTGCCTGAGTGAAGAGATGACTCTAGCTTCAGTGGCCTGGGAGCAAGAGGCAGAGCTGAAGCCCAAGGCTGAAGGGCTCTCACACAGTCCCTAGAGCCTGGCACTTTTAACTTGGACTTAAAGCCTCCAAACTGTAAGAGAATAAACTCCTGTTTGTTAAGGCCATGCCATTTGTGGTATATTTCTTGTCAGAGCAGCAGTAGGTAACCAGAACACCTAGGAAACTGATGCAAAAATAATTGTTATGAAGTGATATAGTAGATGAGTAGACAAAGCTCTGCAGAAACACAGCAAATTATACTTGGTGAGGTCATGAAGAGATGAATGATTGAGCAGGATTTTGCCAAAAGAATGAGTTTAGAGGATGTGAATGTGCAGGAAGGAGGGGTAGGTAATTAGCCATGTGAGCAAAGCCACAGATGTATGAGAATACATGATATGTGTGTGGGTATAAATTTTGTTGTGCCCAGCTTACGGTACCTGGGGAAGTAGAGACTGCAAAATTAATCTAGGATCAGAGGACAAAGCCATATAAAGAATTTGGCCTCTTTCCATAAGGCAATGAGAATATCATTTAAGGTTTTTAAGCAAGGATAGTGACACGATCAAATACCTATTTCCAATGGTTTATCACAGCAGCAGTATGAAAAACAAATTGGAGACAATTACAAAAGTGTTCATATTTAATTCCAAGTATGTGTAATTTAGTGCTTGGCTTCAGGAGGGCAAGAAGAATGGATGTCTTCTTCACTGTCATCTCTAGTACCTAACACAATGCCTGACATAAATCAGTAGTCAATACATATTCATTGTATTAATTTATTTCTACTGGAATGTTTGTGAAGATTTTCAAAGTTGTGTATTAATCTTATATAATCCTTAATTATGTAATATGTGACAGTCTTCTCACATATTTATATAAGGTTATCTTTGTACTCCCAACACCTAGCTCACTCTCTGGCAAATAATAGAAGCTGATTAAATACTTGTTGAACTCTACTTAACACAAGGACATTCAGAAGAGCTACCCAATAGGCACAGAGAATGTAAGTACACTCACTCCTCATTTACCCACATGGTTAAATTCCAAACACCAGGTTGTTATGTGAAAATAAGCATTATGATCACATCAGATCATAAAATGGAGGATGAATATATCATTACATAACTGCCAAATTACATTACATAACTGCCAAACCACTGAGAATTATGGCCCAGCCATGTTGACACAGACACATAACCTTACCCACCACAGCCAGCATTAGTCTCACCTAGCACCTCAGCATTCATTACTATGTGAAATATGTCATTAGTGACCACAATACTCAGGTAGTACATTTTTTGCTATTGTTGTCAATGTGAATATCAGATAATTAGTCAATAAGTGAGGAGGATATGTACTATTGACCTTTAGCTAAAAAAGGTCTCCAAATTATTACTGATTATTATTTGAATTTGTAAACTAATTAGATACATCCTAAGTAGTGAAAAATCTACTCACCAAGCTATATATATATATAT
>NW_006921751.1:3493523-3507937 GCF_000298275.1 Orycteropus afer afer
ATATAGCTTATATATATATAAGCTCTGGTAGCATAGTGCCTAAGGCACTTGACTGCTAACCAGAAGGCTGGCAGTTCAAACCCATCAACCACTTCTTGGAAGGAAGGTTGGGCAATCTACTTCAGTAGTGATACTGCCTCGGAAACTCAAGAAGGGATCACTATGAGTCGGGTCCGACTCGATGGCACAAAACAACAACAAAAACAATTGTTTGTCTGAAAGCTGAGCCACGGGGATGAATTCAGTTCCAGGCTTGAAGGGTAACTAAGGGCCTCAGGACAAGGCAGCAGGATCTAGATAAGGGGAGGGAGACAGATCCTACCCAACAGGCAGGAAGGAGGGAAACCTGGGGATGACAAGGTGGCAGGATCCAGGGAAGGGGAAGGCGGAGAGGTTTCGAACAGCTAAGGGAGATGAACTTGTCTGTCAGTTTGTCCTCCTGTGGTGGCTTGTGTGTTGCTGTGAAGCTTGAGGCTGTGCCACCAGTGTTTCAAATGTCAGCAGGGTTGCATTTCTTCCTTTCTTGTCTTTTTGATGACCTCTTGCTTTCTTCATGGATGATGTTCTTGATGTCATCTCACAATTCTTCTGGTTTTCAGTCACTGGTGTTCAATGCATCAAATCTATTCTTTAGATGATCTCTCAATTCAGGTGGGATATAATCAAGGTCATATTTTGGCTCTCATGGACTTGTTTTAATTACCTTCAGCTTCAACATGAACTTGCATATGAGCAATTTGATTGTCTCTTCCACAGTCAGCTCCTGGCCTTGTTTTGGCTGAAGATACTGAGCTTTATCATTGCCTCTTCCCACAGATATAGTAGATTTGACTCCTATTTATTCCATCTGGCAAAGTCCACATGGATAGCTCCTTCCTTATTCCAAGTCTGCCTAAGTCTGGAAGCTCAGCTGAAACCTGTCCGCCATGGGTGACCCTGCAGGCATAGACTCCAGCCTCACAGGAACATGCAAGCCAACACAGTACAACAAACTGACAGATGAGTGGTGGGTTGTTATTGTTAGTTACCATTAAATTCCAACTCATGGAGAACTAAAGGGCACTAAAAGAGAAAGGATTCACTTCCTATAAATTACATTGACAAATCATATAAAAATATGTATGTCCCAATCGATGATAAACAATGTATTATGTAACTCAGTAATAGTAATTTTAGGATTCTGCAATATGATCTACCTTCACTCAGAATTCAAGGGCAACAATGCTTAAAGGCTAGATATGTGACATAATCAGATTTCAATATCAACAGAGAATAGAACTTCAGGTCTAGCACATGGCCTCCAATGTGATTCTACCTTTTCCTCCAAGAATCAACAAGCATTTTCTCACTTGGTTTCAAGCAGTTTTAGGCAGATTTGGTAAAAAATACCAGTATCTACAACTTTTTGAGAGCTTACTGGGATGTTCCCTCAACTAAGTACATTATATACTAAGTCATTAAATCCTCAAAATAAATTCTTAGTTATACATACCTTTACCTGTTTTACAGATAAGAAAATATTGACTCAAGTTACTTAAATTTACTAAAACTGGAAGGAACTTGACCACCACTCATCTATCAGTTTGTCATGTTGTGGTGGCTTGTATGATGCTGAAGAAGACTTGAAGCACTTACTGTTAAGGATTAAATACTGAAGACTTCACTATGGATTACTCCTCAATTTAAAGAAAAATTCTCAAAACTGGACCAGTAAGCAACATCATGATAAAGACAGAAAGGATAGAAATTGTCAAGGACTTCATTTTCCTTGGATCCACACTCAATGTTTATGGAAACAGCAGTCAAGAAATCAAATGACATATTACATTGGGCAAATCTGCTGCAAAAGATCTCTTTCAAGTGTTAAAAAGCAAAAATATTACTTTGAGGACTAAGGTGCGCCTCACTCAAGCTACAGTATTTTCAATCCCCTAATATGGCATACAAAAACCACAGAACAATTAATGCCTTTGAATTACAGTGTTGGCAAAGAATATGAAATATGCCATAGACTGCTGAAAGAACAAGCATATCTATCTTGGAAGAAGTGTATCCAGAATGCTGCTTAGAAGTAGGATGGTAAAACTATCTCTCACATACTCTGAACATGTTGTCAGAGGGGACCAGCCTCTGGAGAAGAACATCATGTTTAGTAATGATAGTGTCAGCCAAAAAGATGAAGATCCTTGACAAGATGGATTGACACAGTGGCTACAGCAATCAGCTCAAACATAGCAAATGTTACGAGGATGGGACAGGACGAGGCAGTGTTTTGATCTGTTGTACATTAAGTTGCTATGAATTGGAATCAACTCAATGGCATTTAACCACAGTGTGAGCTGGCTCTGAACCATGTGCTAACCCAAATTAAAGAGGAGTGTGTATAAATAGAATTGCATGGGATTGTATTCACTTTTTAGAGGAGACACGTGATAGACTACAAGGCAAGATAATAAAATTATGATATTTTTTTAAACAAAAGTACACAATAATATGACAGTGGAATGGTTAGACACCTACATTATCTGATATATTCAAACAACGGTGTATTTTTCAGAAATTTATAAACAATCATGGAGTGATTACCTTTTCCCTTTGCACTAAAACTTAAACTAAGATACAATTAAGAAGGCCACTGTAGTTGAAGATGGTCATGAGTTATGGTAGGCAATAGGAATAGTAAATTCAATTGTAAGCATTCAGCTTTATTGCTGTACTTTGTTGTTGTTGTTGTTTTGCCGTCGAGTCGGCCCCGACTCATAGCGACCCCTCCTTGGGTTTCCGAGGCAGTATCACTACGGAAGTAGGATTGCCCAACCTTCCTTCCGAGGAGTGGCTGGTGGGTTTGAACCGCCAGCCTTCTGGTTAGCAGTCAAGTGCCTTAGGCACTATGCTACCAGAGCTCCTTATTGCTGTACTAGATATCAGGTATTTTGGATCAACAGGGTACTTACTCTAGAAGAATAAGCTCAAGTTAATGTAATAATAATGAAAATTTTTTCATATCAAATTCTTGTTACAATAACCCAATTGCAATCAAATCATAAAACTTTTTGAGAATGGAAGAAAACTATTTTCCAAAACTATTCTATAGCTTATCATTAACAAAAATTAGATATAAAAAAAATCTTTATATATATATATAAACAGACCACCACCATCATGATGCTCACTATCTATAATGGTTAAAGTGGAGTTAAGCTGATACAAGAAGCTGAAGATAATACAATGGAAACAAATAGCCATTTTTAAAACAAGCCCTAGTATATGTAAGTTATGTAAGATAAAGGAAATATCACAATAAATAAACAAGAGATTGGTAATTTGAAACATCAACCTGTGAAAGTGGTCATATATTGGAGAGGGAATTAAGTTTAATTTTAACATTAGATATCTACATAAATTTCAGATGTATAGCCAAAGTATGAAAAACTGAAGCAACAAACTGTTAAAGAAATAGTTAACTGGCATTACGTTGGGAAAGACACTCTATAAAACTAATGGAAGAAATGACAAAGGAAAATATCAATAGATTTGATGATATAAAAATAGAAAATTCAAATATTTTAATGGGAGCTCTGGTAGCATAGTGGCTAAGACACTTGCCTGCTAACCAGACGGCTGGCGGTTCAAACCCACCAGCCACACCTCAGAAGGAAGGTTGGGCAATCCTACTTCCGTAGTGATACTGCCTCGGAAACCCAAGGAGGGGTCTCTATGAGTCGGGTTTGACTCGACAGCACATAACAAGAACAACAATATTTTAATATACTTGATTTCTTATTGTTATATGATATAATGTATTTTTCTTTCTTTAATAGAATAGAAAATTTAAAATACAGTTTTATAATAAAGAAAAAGAATATTTATCAATGATATCCCATCAAAGTTAACTAGAATTAACATTTCAATGTATTTTCTTCTGGCTTTTTTTTCCTGTATATTTTAAATGGTTAAGATAATCTAGCTTATACACTTTCATTATGCTTTTTTCTTATCTGGATGTTACAGAACAAGCCTGTTTCTATTCCTGTGTATGACTATACCTATACCTATATGACTATCAGTTCTTCAATATCACATGTAATGGCTGGGTAATAGTCCAATTTGTGAGTATGCAATGAATGTTTGGCATTCAGAAACAATCATTACAAGAATATTAGTATTGGGCACTAATTAGGTATCTGTGATCTTCCCAAAAATCTGTTGTAATAATATTACCTTAACTCAACTGATGAAATCACATAAGAGATGTCATTATTGTTTATTTTAAAAAAAGGATATCAATCCAGATTTTTTTTCTGAATCCAAAGTAAAATCACATTGTAATTGACATGTTATTTTTCTGTATTTTTATTTTTTTAATATTATTCCCTCAAGATATAGGTCCAGGAGAGAAAAATTATAGTCAGGAGTGGGCCACAAGTAGAAATGAATAGGGGAAAACAAAAAAAAAAAATCAGGATATGTGTTACCAACTTATCTTTCAAAAGCACAGACAAGTGTCTGTTTCACTCCTTCCTTGATATTAAAATATTGACATTTTTTACTATTTACCAAGTTACTAGGTGAAAATAAAACTTTATTCTTGTTTTAATTTTTATTTATTTGATTAATAGCTATACCAATCATCATTTTACATATGTATTCTGGTATACATGATGTATCATTTATGTTTCTTTTTCTAAGGAGCTTTCAGAAAATCTACTCATTTTCTTTAACCATCTACCATCGAGACATCAGAACATCCATCACCTATTTCTATGCACTGTATATTATAATAATGCCACTGCTATTATTCATAAGGTTTTCAGTGGCCAATTTTTTCAGAACTGAATGGCCCTTCCCAGAAGGACTTTATATTTTATGAAGTAGAATACAACTCTTTATTTTATTTTTATAAATATTTTATATTTATCTCTTATTTTCAATATGTTCTTCCAGTTCATAGAGACATTTTAAAATTTATGCATTCAAATTTGTAGAATGTTCCATTATTTTAACAAAATATATTTTTAAAAGAAACTTCACTCTACACCCCAGCTCATTTGGGTTAAAAATATAAAGGTATTCTCTTGATATATGTAATGGGAGATCTTGTTCTTCCAGACTTGGACAGAGTAATTAATCCTAAGAAATTATCTTCTTCAGGATAAGGTTCAAATTGTAGTGTTCAAAGTATGGAACAGAATAACAGCCAGATCAGTTAACTGCTCTCCTCAAAACCAGAGAAAAATGCATGTCTACTAGTACTTTCCAAATCTAAGAATATTGCCCTATTTTTTTCTGGGAAATCTTGCCCTTCCGAAAGACCACAAACCACTTCTAGACTTTCATAATAGTAGGGAAATTATGTCAACCAAGCTTTGAAATTCACAGAATATAAATACAAGATAATAATCACAGCAGAATAACCACACACCACCATTAATCTGCTTACTCAGTTGACTACCAGGAAGGAATAAGAAAAGGCTGTTCTAGATACAAGGTTATTCCATTTTATCTGCAATATTTTTTCTCTTCATCCCTGTCATCTCCTCCATTAAAATCCCTCAAGATTCAGTTAATTGTGTCCTCTTTTGTAAAGTGTTTTTTTGTTTATTTTTTGTAAAGTTTTCCATGTTCACCTCTGTTACAATTAATCTCTCCTTATTATAAAAACCTTATCATGTAATCCATCTATGTGGTCTTTATCATAAAACCTTGCCTTATAGATTTTTTTCACATTTGGTTTTGTCCCTTGTCTTATAACACATTCAGAATTCTTACAACAGAGTCAGAATTCTTTTCTGACTGCTCACCACCACCAGCATGACCCTCACCAACACTAAATTATTGCAAGACAACATTGTACAAAGTTTTTGTAGTTTCTTGAACATAGTAATAAATATTCATGGAATATTTTCTGAAAACATAAATAATTAAAAAAAAAATTAAAGCTCACTTTCTAGCTCTTTAAGAATCTCAAATAGAAAATGTAAATTTAGCAAATGACAGAAAAATTTTCCTTAGAACAAACAGAAGTTCTCTGGGTAATTTTTTTTCTGTGTACACAGTCACTATTAAATCATCCTTAATCTTAGAAAGAAACTCATTTCTCCTCTAGTTTTATATCTGCTATAGGAGTGCACTCTACTTTACCATGATGAGTAATTTCAGACAGCAAACTTTCTATAGAAATGAACTAAATAACCAAAATCATGGCAAAAAAAAGACACTCATTTAGCTTACCAAGTATTTTAAATGAAAATACATGTCTTCCAACCATTTGCTGCTCTCCAATTTTGCTAGTCATCAAACTTTCTTTAAGCCTTGAGGATTGGTTTGGTGTAAGGATTGAGGTCACTGTCTTTCTCTCAAGGTCTCTCTTCTGTCATATACGTCAATCACATTTTGTTTCAGCTTTCTGGCTCCTTGCACAAGCAGAATTCTTTTCTGACTGCTCAAGTTCCCAGGCCTTTCTTCATCATTTTAAGTTCTATATTTCTTGTACCAAGTAGAACTTTGATTCTTTCAGAAAAGATTTTCTGTTTTATGATCTTAGGATCCCACTCAGCTTCCCTGATTATTTTTCCTTCTTTAAACTAATATTTATTGTCTACTAGGAGCTTGGGGACATGATGGCATGTGTGTAGACACAGCTTCTGTCTTTAGCAGACCTAATGGAAATGGGGAAAACATACCCCTAAACAAACCTGACAGGTTGAATCAGTGAAAAGTTAAATTATCTAAATATGTATATTTGGCTTCTGTGAATTCACCAGCAAATACAGTGTTGATCTTCCTTTTATAGGACAAGATCTCTGTGTTCTAGAGTTTGGAGTCCATTGTCTAAGGCAGCAGTTGACTGATGTTTGTGTGTTTAAAAGTGAGGAAACCAAGCCAGTTAAGCTGAGATGGTCGTATAGAAGCTGATGCTTCCCAGAGAAGGTGGCAGTGGTCCATATCCAAAGTAGAGGGAGGAGAAAGAAAAAGGAAGGGAAAAAAAAGGTGATCAAAGTCAGCTCATATCCAACACTCTGGATGTGATACAACCCTAGATGGAGGGGGCTGCAAGAATGTCTAAGATCTAAGCATTAAGCACCTTGGCTTCAAAGACTGAGATTGGCCTGAAAGAAGTGGATGACCCAGCAGAGTTATTGCTTTGAAAGGACGACATGAAGCCTGAACAATGAGCTTCTCAGTGGTAAGCATAACAAACTCCTAACCTCCATCATTTCTCCTGTATGGCATAAACCCCAGGGCCCTGACTGACCCCAAGGGAGAAAGAAGAAATCTCAAAAAAATCTGATATCATACCATTTGCCAACCTTGAAACAGAGACTGGAAACTAGACTAACAGAGAGAAATATAATATTTCTTACATCTCACTTTTTTACAAACAATTCACAACTACGTATTCCACAAGAAATAAATTGCAAACAAAAAGAGTCTCCAATATTGACTACCCCAAAATATCTTCAAGTCTTGCTTTCACTCTAGTTCTCTCTCAAACCTTCTCTCCTCTCTGAAACCTGTTTCTTCACAACTCTATCACTCCAGTCTCATTAGTTCATGGAGCTGCCCAGTATTCATTTCTGCTGGTCTCATTAATAGATTTTAAACACTCATTCATTTCATTCTTCTTGGTATAGTGTCTCCTTGTTGATCTATTTGTTTTCATATTAAGTTGTTTACTAATTCCAGCATGAAAGCAAAGCTTTTCATACACTGAACCAAAGAAAAGTTATTTTCTTTCCTAGAAAATTCCCTTTGGTTGAGCATTGTGAGGGATGGTCATAAAAAGATGAAAAAGGAAGAGGATACATATCAGACAAGTACACTTTGCTGAGCAATGATGTTGCAACATAAATAAATAAATACCATCACACTAACATTAAATTCAGAAGCTCTGATAGCATAGTGGCTAACCAGAAGGCTGATGGTTCAAACCCACCAGCCACTCCTTGGAAGGAAGGTTGGACAATCCTACTTTCATAGTGATACTGCCTCGGAAACCCAAGGAGGCGTCGCTATGAGTCGGGGCTGACTCGACGGCACATAACAACAACATTAAATTCATCTTGCAAATGTAAAACCTCACAATTACAGCCTTTACAACTCTCACCAACAGTTTGAAATCCACAATTAACCCACAGCAGTATGCAGAAGGGAAATTGTTTGTACATAGTTACCCCCCAAAATTATCCATAGTGACATGATCTATCGGGCTGTCTATTACCACAGCTCACATCATATACAATACTACTGCACTGACACATGTTTCATATAATTAATTGCCTGTCACCCTGCCATTTATTACAAAAAACTCCTTGCTTACATTCAATTAATTAGTGACATAATTAATTGCAGCCACTCTGAACTTTTTTTGATCCAGGTTTTCCAAAGGGTTTCCTAAGAGATATTATTTTCATTCAATCATAGGTTGGTCCATACTGGACTCTAGCAAAAAAAAAAAAAAAAAAAAAAAATTCTACCAACATTTAAGTGAAACAAATTTAAGAATACCACTAGAATAATGCTTTACATAATTAACCAGTCTATAAATTACTTTAAGTCATCACTCACTAGCCCCTTTCTTATTGCTATCTATTTATAAGGCAGGTGGTGAAAGAAGAAGAGAAAAAGGAGAAGGAAAAAGAATCACTGAACGGTACATTAGAAGCTAAGGGCAGACACTGTCTGGAGTCTTATCTAACTTACTCCTCCCAACAATTCTTAAAGGAAAGTAACATCATTCTTCTTTCACAATTGAGGAAATTCATGCTCAGGGACATTAAGTAGATTGATTGTCCACGGCTAAAGTGAGAAATGCCATGTCAGGAATTTTTTTTTTTGACTGCTTTCCTCTCAGTTAGTCATCCAGTAAATTATCAGAACATGGTTTTCAACCCAGGCCTGTCTGACTCAAAAACTTAAATACACTGTTATTCTGATGAGCCACAAAGGGCTGTCTTGGAAAAGAGTCACTTAAACAATTCTAGTATCTTCCATATTTTAACCACATATTTGGTTTAAAAAGCATTTCTATCATTTCTTAATCTGGACTTTATCAAATCCTCCAGTATTATCTCCACAGTGTTTCTCTGTCCAATACAAAAATTAATACAGAAAGAGCCAATTTTTGAAAATCCTATGACTTCATACCCAAACAAACATTATTGTTCTACAAAAGTTATTGTACCTAATACTTCTCAGTGTTGTCAAACTCTCTGGTGCTTAACTGAAACCATAAAGTAGGGAGATCGGTAGGAACAGCATCCTAGAACTACTTGTCACTGATAAGAGAAGCTTCTGTAATAAATGTCTGTAAAGCACTTTTCCATTTTAATGTATTACAGAAGTACTGACTGACAATAATACAAAACTATGCCAAACTGCAATTGGATGCCTCTTATGAATTATATAAGCAAACGCAGGATCAAGCATAGTCAGCCACCCTTTTCTGTATCTTTCACAGATGTCACGTAGACTAATAGGAATGTTAGACATTTAAAGGAACCTTATTTAAAGGTTCTAGAGAAACAAAGAAACTCTCCAGGGTTAAATGAAAAGGATGTTTGGGCCCAGATTTACCTAGATAGAAAGGCAAGGCCTCAGTAATATATGACACAACTATAGGCTTAGAAACATGTTAATGTAATTCAAGACACACCATCTAGCCCAAGTGTTTAAAATTTTCCAGAACTCTTCACATCAATTCAGCCACTTGATTCTTTATAAGATCTTAATAGAGCAAGGACTTATATTTTCCAAATTCTCTTAATAGTGGTGGAAGTAGGGATAAAAAACAATAATTCTTTTCCTCTTTTATGAGACCTCATCATAGGCCAAAGTAAAGCCAGGTGGTTGATCAAACAAGCCACCTATTGTAGTCTCCTAGGAAGGAAGGTTGGGCAATCCTACTTCCGTAGTGATACTGCCTCGGAAACCCAAGGAGGGGTCGCTATGAGTCGGGGCCGACTCGACGGCACATAACAACAACAACAACAGGACTGTTATAAAAAATCAGAGTGGGTTGCTTTACAAAACAGAAATTCATGGTGTCCCAGCTCAGGAGGCAAAAAGTTCAAATCAGGGTATTGGCTGTGTTGATTTCTTCAGAGGATTCTGAGAGAAGAATGGTTGCAGGCCTCTCTCCTAGCTTCTGAAGGCTTACTGCAGTCCCAACAATTCTTTGCCTTGTACATACATCTTCACATGGTGTCTCCTCCCTGTGTGTCTCTCTTTGTGTCTGTTCTCTTTTATAAGGACAAGGGTCATATAGAATAAAGACCTACTCTTCTCCAGTATGACTTCATGTTAATCTTTAAAAACTCTGTTTCCAAAAAGGGTCACACTCACAGGTACAGGGCTTAGGACTTCAACATATCTTTTTGAGGATTACAGTTCAATCCATTTTTCCACATGACTGCATCTGGAGAAAGAAAGGCACTGAGTTTGTAGCATTTGGAAATGAAGTATAAACTAACTAACTACTCTTCTCAACACTCTTGATAAATATATGTATTCACTCAATGATTATTTATTAAACAACTACCATGTATCAGACACCATGTTAATAGCTGGGGATATAGCAGAAAACGAACCACATATAATATGAGCATGCTGTTACCACCCTATTTTCTGAAAAGAAGACTGAAGGTCAGAAAAGTTAAGTCCCTAGTCCAAAGTCAGGTGAGGAGTAAGTCACAAGGCTGGTGCCTTAGTTATCTAGTGTTGTTATATTAGAACTATTATAAGTAGATAGCTTTAACAAACAGAAATTTATTTTCTCACAGTTTAGAAGGCTAGAAGTCCAAATTCAGAGTGCCAGCTCTAGAAAATGGCTTTCTCTCTGTGTGTCTTTGGTTTGAGAAGATTCCAGTGCAGGGACCTTGGCTCCAAAGAACATGCTCTGCTCCCACACTTCTTTCTTGGTGGTAGTCCTTTATGTTCCCTTTTCTCTCTTTTTATCTCTTGTAAGGTAAAAGATTATGAAGACCACACACCAGGGAAACTTCCTTTACATAAGATCAGGGCTGTGACGTAATTAAAGGTGTTTTATCCCACCCTATCACCACTCCTCTGTCAGTTTGTCTGTGGCTGAAAGTTATGCTACTAGTATTTCAAATACCAGCAGAGTCACCCATGGTGGACAGATTTTAGAGGAGCTTCCTGATGAAGAAAGACTGGAAAGAAGGAAGGGTCTATCCACTTCTCAAAGAATTAGCCAGCGGAAACCTTATGAATAGCAGTGAAATATTGTGTGATGTATTACTGGACAACTTTATGAATAGCCCTGAAACGTTGTCTGATACAGTTCCAGAAGATGAGCCCCTCAGGTTGGAAGCACTCCAAATATGACTAGGGAAGAGTTGTCTTCTCAAACTAGAGTTGACTTTAATGATGTGGATGGAGTTAAAGATTTTGGGACCTTCATTTGCTAATGGAGCATGACTCAAATATAAAGAAAGAGCTACAAACATCCATTAATAATTGGAACATGAAATGTATGGAGTATGAATCTAAGAAAATTGGAAGCTGTGAAAAATGAAATGGAACACATAAAGATCAAAGTCCTAGGCCTTAGTGAGCTGAAATGGACCAGTATTGGCCATTGTAAATCAATCGTATGATCTACTATGCCGGGAATGGCAAACTGAAGAGGGATGGCATTACATTCATCATCAAAAAGAACATCTCTAGATCTATCCTGCAGTACAATTCTGCCAATGATAGGATAATATCCATACACTCACAAGGAAGACTAGTATACTATTGTAGTAGTTAAGGTTGTGTGTCAACTTGCTTGGGCCTAGTTTTGAGTAACTGGGCTGCTGGATATAGTTAGTCTCCATGATGAGACATGGTGGAATCTACTGTGAGAAGCTGAGTAGCTGCTTTAGGGATGTGTTCTGCTTCCAGTATATAAGAAGAAGCTTTGAGGAAGGTATCGAGATTTTGACACATCTGGATCCTATATTTGGCTGAGTCTTCACCTCAATGACCTGCCATGTTGTCTGCTGATTTGGGGATGTTAATGGACTTGAATTAGTGGTCTGCTGTGTTGCCTGATAATTTTGGAACTGTGTCATTTTACTTGTTGACCTCAGCAGCCAGCAGTAGTCAAAGACAAGCCTCCAACTTCAGTAGGCCAGAAGCAACAGGCAGAGCTGAAGCCCAGGATTGAGGAGCTTTCACCAAGACCATAGAGCTGGCACTTTGAACTCAGACTTCTAGCCTCCTAAACTGTAAGAGAATAAATCCCTGCCTGTTAAAGCTATCCATTTGTGGTATTTCTGTTAGAGCAGCACTAGAGGACCAAAACAATTACTATTATTCAACTTTACACACCAACTACTAAAGCTAAAGATGAAGACTTTGAAGATTTTCACCAACTTCTACAGCCTGAAATTGATCAAACATACAATCAAGATATCTTGATTATTGCTGATGATTGGAATGTGGAAGTTAGAAACAAAGAAGAAGCAACTGTAGTTGGAAAATATAGCTTTGGTGATAGAAATGATGTTGGAGATTGCATGATAGAATTTTGCAAATACCAATGGCTTCTTTATAGCAAATACTTTTTTGAAACAACATAAACAGTGACTATACAGATGGACCTCACTAGATGGAATACACAGAAATCAGATCAACTACATCTGTGGAAAACAGCAATGGGGAAGCTCAATATCATCTGTCAAAAAAAGACCAGAAGCTGACTGTGGAACAGACTATCAATTTCTCACATACAAGTTTAAGTTGAAGCTGATGAAAATTAAAACAAGTCCACAGTAGAGAAAACATGACCTTCAGTGTGTCCCACCTGAATTTAGAGACTATCTGAGGATAGATTTGACACATTGAACATCAGTGACCAAAGACCAGACAAGTTGTGGAATGACGTCAAGAGCATCATACATGAAGAAAGAAAAAGGTCATTAAAAAGATAGGAAACAGGAAAATGAATGTCAGAAGAGACTGAAATTTGCTCTTCAAAGCAGAGTAGCTAAAGCAAATGGAAGAAATGTTGGAATAAAAGAGCTGAATAGAAGATTTCAAAGGGCTGTTCAAGACAAAGTATTATAACAAAATGTGCAATGGCCTGGAGTTAGAAAACCAAAAGGGAAGTACATGCTCAGCATTTCTCAAGCTGAAAGAACTGAAGAGAAAATGCAAGCCTCAAGCTGCAATATTGAAGGATTCTATGGGCAAAATATTGAATGATGAAGGAAGTATCAAAAGAGGATGGAAGAAATACACAGAGTAACTGCATTAGAAATAGTTGGTCAATGTCTAACTGCTACAGGAGGTAACAGATGATCAAAAACCAATGGTATTGAAGGAAGAAGTCCAATTCACTGAAGGATTTAGTGAAAAAACAAAGCTCCAAGAATTGACGGAATACCCATTGAGTTGTTTCAACAAACGGATGCAGTGCTGGAGGCACTTACTCATTTATGCCAAGAAATGTGGAAGACAGCTACTTGGCCAACTGAATGGAAGAGATCAATATTGTGCCTAATCCGAAGAAAGATGATCCCATCTAATGTGGAAATTATCAAGAAATATCATTAATATCACATGTAAGTAAAATATTGCTGAAAATATTTCAATAACTGTTGAAGCAGTATATTGACAGGGAACTTCCAGAAATGCAAGCTGGATTTAGAAGAGAACATGGAATGAGGGATATCATTGCTGATATCATGGCTGAAAGTAAAGAATACCAGAAAGATGCCTACCTGTGTTTCATTAACTATGCAAAGGCATTCAACTGTGTGGATCATAATAAATTATGGATATTGGGAATAATGGGAATTCCAGAACACTTGTGTTTGTGAGGAACCTACACATAGACTAAGTGGCTGTCTTCCAAACAGAACAAGATGATACTGGATGATTTAAAATCAGGAAGGGTGTATGTCAGTATTGTGTTCTTTCACTATACTTATTCAATCTGTATGCTGAGCAAATAATCAGAGAAACTGGACTATATGAAGAAGAAGATGGCATCAGGATTCAAGGAAGACTACCTGCAATATGCAGATGACAAAACCTGCTTACTGAAATTGAAGATGACTTGACTGATGAAGATCAAAGACTACAATCTGCAGTATGGATTACACTTCAACATAAAGAAAACAAAATCCTCACAAATGGACCAATAAGCAACATCATGACAAACAGAAAAGACTGAAGTTGTCAGGGATTTCATTTTACTTGGATCCACAGTCAACATGCATGGAAGCAGCAGTCATGAAATCAGACATCATATTGCATTGGGGAAACCTGATGCAGAAGACCTCTTTGAAGTGTAAAGAAGTAATGATGTCACTTTGAAGACTAAGGTGTGCCTGATCCAAGCCATGTGCAAAAACGGCAAGGAGGCCACATGTTCTGACCTTCTCTAATCCCACAAGGGGAAG
>NW_006921751.1:3510440-3533694 GCF_000298275.1 Orycteropus afer afer
AACATTGTATTGTGCCACGCCCAACAGAAATAACCCAGGTGGGCGACTTTAAAATCAGGATCTCCTCCGTAGCTAATAGCAATTCCCACCTTAGAGTTTACAAAGACTTATGGGTAGAAAAGCCACACTAAGTAATTTACTACACCGCACCATGATATTTTCAATTGCCTCATATGTATGTGAAATGTGGACAATTTAGAAAGAAGACTGAAGAAGAGTTGATGATGTCTTTGAATTATGATGTTGAAGAAGAATACTAAAAATGCCATGGATTTCCAGAAGAACAAACAAATCTGTCCCAGCAGAAGTGCAGCAAGAATGCTCCTTGGAGGCGAGAATGGTCAGATTTAGTCTCACCTACTTTGGTCATGTTGTCAGAAGGGACCATTCCCTGGAGAAGGATGTCATGCTGAGTAAGGTAGAGGGTTAGCAAAGGAGGGGAAGACCCTTCTTTGAATTGACACAGTGGGTGCAATAATGAGCTCAAGCATAGCAAGGATTGTGAGAATGACACTGAACTGGGCAGTGTTTCATTCTATTGTACATGGGATCACTACAAGTTGGAGCTAGCTTGAAGGCACTTAACAACAACAAGCAACAAAACATATATGAGTGAAACATTAAGCGTATTCCTTTCTGGGGCAAAATTCCTTTTCATTTAAGAACCTGTGAAATATAGAATACAGGTTATCTGCTTCCAAATTACAACAGTGGTACAGGTATGAGGTGTACATTTCCATTACAAATTCATTATAAATTGAAGGGATAGAAGGAATAAAGGGTACCAAACAAGTTCAAAACCAAGCAGAACAATCTACATTAGCTCCCAAGCCTTGAAAATAATTTTCTGTTCTTTGGGACCATCTGGACAGTAGCCCCACCCTCCAGACTCTGGGTTTTGGCCACACTCTCTGGATTATGGGTGGAGGCCCTTGGGCTGGGCTTCAGCTCTGCCTTCCAGGACCATTGGTGTGGGAACTCTGCTCCCTTGGCTTTGGTTAGCCCCATTCTCCTAATCCATCTGAGTGGCAACCTCGGATCTTTGGTCCCCCAGGCCCTATTCTTCTACTTCTTGGACACAGCAGCCCTATCCTCTCAGCTTTGGGTGGCAGCCCATCCCCCTAGCACACTTTAACAGTAGACCCACACTCTGGAATTGAGTTAAGGAAGATCCAATTCTCTTAAACCTGGGAAGCCATGGACCTGTCCTTTAAAATCAAGAAGGCCCTGCTTCTTCCAACACTTCTCCTCATCTCAGAGTTACCACAGGGATGGTTCTTTATTTTCTTAGAGGATAAAAGATGTATCTCCTTTTGCCTGCTCCCTGCCTATAGAATTCCAAGAGACAGAGTTATCTCCTTTCATTCTAGCTCTATCTTATTTAGTTTAAGCTGATAAGTTTTCTGCTTTGGTAGTTGGTTAGATCCATCAGTCATAGGCTCCAAAAAGGATGTGGGGGAGCTAGTCTTCCCTGTCCTCCTCCAACCTCACAAGGGGGAAACAGAGTCACCATCAACAACATGAGGCTTATTCCTAAAAGGCCAGACACGGCACCACCCTCTAACCTTTTTACCAATTTTGACAGCAGCCATTCCTCCCACAGCACTCACTACTTCTCTACTGGATTCAATAATTCATTGCAATGGCCACACAGGATTCACAGACAATACTCAGGTTTATGGGGTTTATTAGGCAAGTAAGAGGTTATAATTCAGGTTTAGGAACAATCTCAGGATATAATTCTTCAATCAAGACAGCCTCATCTCTTCTATGCCCTCAAGCATGCCTCTCTGGCCTATGGCCATCTGGTCTGGCCTCTGCCCTGCTCAGGCAAGAGTTACAAAGCTCTTTTAACTCTGCTGCTAGGTGCACCTAGATTCAATCCACTGTGCCAGCAACCCTCCTGCCCAAAGGCATTCAGCTTTCTTGCTACATGGGCTAGCAGCCCACTGCTCTGTCTTGTGTCTCTTGGTTCTGCTGCTGCCATCTCTTAGTAGTTTCTGCTGGTCAACTCTTCCAGTCATCTCTGCTGTCTTTCTGCCAAGGAAGCCCAGCACAGGGATCTCAGGTCCAAGGACATTCTCCACTCCATCTCTGGCTCTTCTCTGTTGATGGCAGTGAGATCCCCCCTTCTGCCTCTGGAAAGGCTCATTTTAGGCCTAGCAGAATGGTAAAACTAACCCATGCCCACATTAGGGTTCCATACACTTTATTTGCTTGGCCTCACCCCAACAAGGGCACCATGTACCTTATTTACATTACTCACAAACTATCCAATCTCCTTGGTTGGCCACAATCACCTTACATTTGCATAGTTCTACCCAGTCATCTGGTGGGAGTCACAAAGACCATGGCTAGGAAAGCCATAGCATGTAATGTACTGGCCACCCCTGGCTCTTCAAGTCATTGTCCATTTTATACTTCAAAGATTAACATTCCTTTCACAATCAGTTTAAGACTAAGCATAGTCATGAAAGTGTGTAAGCCAACCACTTCATCCCTTCATCTCTCCCTACCTTAGATAGCCAATTTCTAATTTGCCCATCCCTATCAACCCAGTAGTCTGAGGAAACATACATGTTCCTTTCTCTGAAGAATCTTCTATTGTGGTTGGAACTTTGAGCAACTGAATCCATAAATAAGCAAAGTCCAGTCCAGAGCAAGTCATCAATTTGCAGCAACTTACACCAGCAGAGTATCAAACATCTTCCTCTTCATTCACTTGGGTGCTGGTCAGCTCAGCCCTACCCACCCAAGTTAGATCATGGGCACCAGCTGCAATCTTGGGAGTTCACACTCCTCCCTGCACTTCAGACCAGCCAGTCTGGAGACCAGTTCTCTCTTTCTCATCCCTACCTTTCAGGGGCTAGTTCAATGACCATAGGCTCAGGAATCCACACAGCTTCTTGTACTTCAAACCAATCAGCCCTTCCTCTCATCCCTACTCCCCATTGGCTAGGTCAAATGATACCATACTCATCCCATTTTTTCATTGCTGCACTTTCCCCACTTCTACTCATCACATGGACCCAGGTGGTCACAAGGGGACAGCACCAGGCCATCTACTCACCAACTTTCTTTAACTTTCAGTCCTGGAAGGGGTTTCTCTCATGGGCCAAGGCTTTCCTGCCTGGATGCACCCAAAGCCAAACTGCTGGTTCCAAATTCAAAAAGCCAGTCTTTTTTGTCTCTGCAGGTCCTTCCTTCAAATGCAAATCCTCTGCTCTCTCAGCAGTTCTGGGTTGGTCTCCATATCTTTTCAAATGCAAATTTCCTGACACTGATTGTTCTGGGTGAGACACAGATTTTCTACCTAAATCCCCAAAACTCTACACACAAGGCTATGATATTCAAACCAACAGCCTTTCATGGCAAATTCTAGTTCCCCTTTTAATGAATTCAATCAAGTGTTGACTGAAGGTGGACTTACATGCTCTGTGTTATCCATACCCAATGTTCATTTCTACATGCAACTAGGTAAGAGAACTTTCAGTATCCATAGTACATTCAGATAAACACATAATACAAAACAGATAACCCTTTTTATAACATTCTGGTTTCATCATCTCTTCACATTGATTACCTTGCCATTTTATGCATATGTCCTTGGGTATAACCAAAAGCCCTGGTCTCCTGTCAAGGATCTCCTTTAATTGGTGTGGCTCTTGACTCAGACCATTCTCCCCTCAGCTGAAGCATAATATCTTTTATGTTGTTACCTGCAATGGTAACATAGCCATCAGTTTTGATCCTCTACTGCCCCTCTAACATAAAAATACCACCAAAGGGTGAAGTTAACAAACAAGGATTCATTCTCTTAAAATTTAGGAGGCTAGAAGTCCAAGTTCAAAGTGCCAGCTGTAGGGGCTGGGTGAAGGGCTCTTAACCTTGGGCTTCAGCTCTGCCCCTTGCTTTTGGCCCACTAGAGGTAAAGGCACCTCTTAACTCAGGCATCTGTTGACTGCTGAGTAAGACAGACCCAAGGTCAACGAATAAAATGACACAGTCCCAAATTATCTAGCAACATGGCAGGCCACTAGTTCAAGTCCAAAACAGTCCCAATTTCATCAGACTATATTGCAGCCTGCTGAATGAAGACTCAGCCATATGCAGGGTCCAAGAGTGCCAAAAACTTGAGACCTTCTTCAAAGTTTCTTCCTATATACTGGAAGCAGACTACATCCATAAGGCGGCTACTCAGATGCTCCAATAGATTCCACCATGGAGTTGATTACCAGTCTCATCATGGGGAATAACTACATCCAACAGGCAGCCACTCAAAACCAGGCCCAAGCAAGTTGACACAAAACCTTAACTATCACATCATCTAAGAATCAAAGGTTTTACTTCCCAGCCCTCTTCCTTCTTTCTGTTATAGAATGTCATGCTTCCATGAGTCTAAAGCCATTACAACAAATCCCACTTCTGACAACTGCAAAAGATATGGGGATGGTATCCTGTGACCTCCTCCAACTTCACAAGGGAGAAACAGAGTCACCATCAACAGCATGAGGTTTATTTCTATAAGGCCAGACATGACACCACCCTCCAAACTTTTTACCAATTCTGACACGAGCCATTCCTCCCACAGCACTCACTACTTCTCTACTGGGTTCAATAATTCATTGCAATGGCTACACAGAACTCACAGACAATACTGATGTTCATGGGGTTTATTAGGGAATTAACAGATTATAATTCAGGTTTAGAAAAGATCTCAGGATATAATACTTCCATCAGGACAACCTCATCTCTTCTATGCCCTCAGGTATGCCTCTGGACTTCTGGCCTGGCCTCTACCCTGCTGAGGAAAGAATTACAAAGTTCTTTTAACTCACTCTACCAGCAACCCTCCTGCCTAAAGGCACTTAGCTTTCTTGCTACGTGGGCCACCAGCCCACTGCTCTGTCTCATGCCTCTTTGTTCTACTGTTGTCATCTCTCAGCCAATTGTCTCTGCCAGTCATCTTTGCCATCTTTCTGCCAAGAAGGCTCAGCATAGGGATCTTAGGTCCAAGGACATATTCCACTCCAC
Source organism: Orycteropus afer afer (assembly GCF_000298275.1). Classification (NCBI taxonomy): domain Eukaryota; kingdom Metazoa; phylum Chordata; class Mammalia; order Tubulidentata; family Orycteropodidae; genus Orycteropus; species Orycteropus afer. Next base: position 3,515,475 of record NW_006921751.1, read on the forward strand.
CTCCAGCTCTTCTCTCTTGAAGGCAGTGAGATGCTTTTTCTGCCTCTATGAGGGCTTATTTTAAGCCTATCAGAAAGACAAAATTAACTCATCCCCACATTAAGATTCCATACTTCTTATTTTCATGGCCCCATCCCCACAAGGGTGCCATGTACCTTATTTACTTTATTCACAAACTATCCAATCTCTTTGGTAGGCCACAAGCACTTTACATTTGCATAGTTCCACTCAGTCATCTGGTGGGAGTCACAAAGACTATGGCTGAGAGAGTAATTCACTGCACCACACAGACTTAATGTCCTTAACAACATCTATGTAGTCATTTCCTTGATAAAAACACTAAGACGTGTCCTTAGAATTTTCCAAATCTTTAAGTTTTATTTTCACTTTTAAATCCATCTCTTTTTTATTGTATTTTATTACAAATAGTAAGAAGACATCACATGGCCCCTTTAAGATCTTTTTTAGAAATATCCTCAGCCAGATAATCCAAGTTCATCATGTACACATTGTACCTTTCACCAAACATTTATGCATAATCTAGATAAGTTCTTTGCCACTGCATAAAAACATCACCCTTCCTCCATTGTTCAATCACATGTTCATCATTTTCTTTTAAAGCCTCACCAGAAGCACATTTAACATCCACATTTCTAGCATCATTCTGTTGCTGGTGCCATGTGTATTCTCTAGGTCAATAGAGACTTTCTATATACTTCTCCTCACTTCCTTCTGAGCCTTCACCAGAACTGCCTTTGATGTCCATAATTCTACCAACAGTCTCTTCAAGGCAATCTAGGCTTTTACTATTAGGTACGTTAAAACTTTTCCAGCCTTTGCCCCTTACCCAATTTCAAATCCACTTCCACATTTTAGATAACTGTTAGAGCAGCATCCCACTCTTCTGGTATGAAATTCTGTCTTAGGGTTCTAGCACTGTAATAATTTGTGAAATGTAACATGTGGGTGGCATTAAAAAACAAATTTATTTCCTCACAGTTTAGAATGCTTGAAGTCTAAATCCAAATTCCAGAGGTAAGGGAAAGCTTTCTCTCCCTATCAGCTCTGGAGGAAATTCCTTGTCTCTTCTGAACTTTTGTTCCTGGGCAATTTTCACATGGCTTGGCATCTTTCTTCCCTCATCTCTGTCACACACTTGTTTAATCTCCATTATACTTCAGAAGAGATTGATTTAAGACACATCCTACACTAATCCTTTCTCATTAACGTAGAAAAGATAAGTCAACCACAAATAGGATTAAAACACAGGCACAGAGGTTAGGATTTACAAAACATATTTTTAGAGAAACACTTCAATCCATAACAAATACATTATGTACTTATTAAGGAATAAAAATGATTTTTAACAGATATTCAACAAAATAGTTTTCAGTAGATCTGGCTCTCAAAGATCCAAATTAATTTAAGTTTTATCATTTCAGTGTCTTTCCAAGATTCATTCAAAAAAATTGTAGTGTGGAAGAGGCCTTGTACTATCAAAAATCTCACATGAGGAAGACATGCTTAGCTATGTGTTCAAAAAGTATTTGATGAAAGTGTATAAGATGCTTTGCACTATGGTAGGCAAGCTGAAGATATTGAGCTTCTCCGTCACCTCTTGTCACAGATGTAGTCAATCTGATTCCTGTGTACTCCATCAAGTGAAGTCCACATGTACAACTGCCATTTGTGTTGTTGAAAAAAAAAAAAAAGTATATGCAATGAATAAGTCATTGGTCTTGCAAAATTCTATCATGAGATCTCCAATGTTATTTCTATCACCAAGGCCATATTTTCCAACTACTGGTGATTCTTCTTTGTTTCTGACTTTTGCATTCCAATCACCAGTGATAATTAACACATCTTTATTGCATGTTTGGTCAATTTCAGACTGCAGGAGTTGGTAAAAATCTTCAATTTCCTAATCTTTGGCCTTGGAAGTTGGTGAGTAAATTTGAATAATAGTAGTATTAACTGGTCTTCCTTGGAGGCATATGGATATTATCCTATTACTGCATTGCATTGGGCAAAATCTGCTGCAAAAGACCTCTTTCAAGTGCTGAAGAACAAAGATGTCTCCTTGAAGACTAAGGTATGCCTAACCCAAGCCATGGTGTTTTCAATCACCTCATATGTTGTGAGAGCTAGACAACGAACAAGGAAGACTGAAGAAGAGTTCACGCTTTTGAGTTGTGCTGCTGGTGAAGAATGCTGAGAGTACCATGGACTGCTAAAAGAACTAACAAATCTATCCTGGAAGAAGTGCAGCCAGGACGCTCCTTGGAAGTGAGAATAGTCAAACTTCATCTCAGCTACTTTGGCCATGTTGTCAGAAGGAACCATTCCCTGGAGAAGGATATCATGCTTGGTAAAGTGGAGGGTCAATGAAAAAGGGGAATTCCCTCAACAAGATAGATTTACAAAGTGGCTGCAATGATGGGCTCAGGTACAGCAAGGATTGTGAAGCTGGCACAGGACCAGACAGTGTTTTGTTCTGTTGTACATAAGGTTACTGTGAGTCAGAAACAACTCGACAACACCTAATAATAACAACATAGTAGGCAAAATGAAGTATCAAAGTAGACATACTCACAGAAAAAGAAATCAGAAAACAATAAGAAATTCTGTTGTATCAGGGGTCAACAGTATAATAGTAGAATAAGTGTTAATGGGAAAAGTAGTTGGCAGTGATCAGAATCAGAATATTTGGAAAAGCTCCAAAGGAGATGATGTGGCTTAAACTTTTTTAAGGGTATATCAATCATCTTGATGGGGATTGTTTGTACTGCTTGCCCAAAATTGGAATAGCATTAATAGAAGCTTTAATATTATTTATATAATCATAATTCTTCCATGGTCTTGCACAGTCTTGAACAGTTCTGAACAATCTTGAGTAGTTTGGTCCAGTTCTTTGATTTTGCAGCAAACTCCAAATTTTCATCAGAGCTCCTTCCTATAAGGTACTCTTAAAAGATCATAAAGGAAGATGGAGGAATAGGCAGACAAGCGACACAGACCCTCTTCAACAAAGAAAAGAAAAACCAATTGGCAGAGATACATAAGATAATCCTGGAGTCCTGAACTTTGAAAAGAACTATACAGAAGTGGATTAGGCACCAACTAGTAGAAAAACCTGAATGAAAACATTGAGTACAGAGATGGTCAGAGCTGTGGATTGTCAGCTACTCTGATGGGAGCAACAACCTAAATATTTCCAAGTGGTGTTGGGACCTGAGAAACGACCTAAAGATCAGCCCTGGTCACCAATGGCTGCAGGGACAATGGCTCTGGTGGTCTATGACTAGGAAGGGAAATAGCAAGGAAGGAGACAACCTGAGCTGTGACTTTCCACTGTCCGGAGGGTGCAGCCATTTGGATTGTTTACATAGCAGCCATTCAGGAGTTCCAGATATTTAAAGTAATCGAGGGCACAGTCATTTTGAATGTTTGTAAGTGGTTGCCATTTTGGATATTTAAAGTGACCGAGGGTGCAGCCATTTTTAATCTTCACAAGTGACAACCATTTTGGATTTTAAAGTGATAGCATTCTCATTTGGATTCCAGGGACCTAAGAATAGGCTCTGTTTGCCAAGGTAGGCAGGGACATACAAGAGGTTGGCAACAGGAAAGGAGACGGTGGTGTTTGTATAAGGGCTGTCAACTAGTGCATAGAGGAGCACAGCACAGTACCCTGCTTTCATAAATAACATACAAAGAAAACAAAAATCATGGACAAGTCACTCCAACATACAATACCAATTAAATATAAACACAAAAATGTCACAATGCCTTGGAGACAACAGAGCAGCACAGTCCACACAAAGAAGCAAGATAAAGCAGGAGAAACAAGGGACTAGGATACAGACCCAAACCATATTCCTGAGGAAGACACAGCATTGGAACTCCCTGATAAGGAATTCAAAAGAATTATGTTTTGGCATCTTCAGTGAATTGAGAGACAGATCAAGGAAAACATAGACAAAAACCCTAGAACAATTTAGAAAGACAGTACAAGAACAAAATGAAAAATTAGAAATGATACAAAATCTACAGACAGAAATCCAGAAGATTAATACTAAATTTTCAGAAATAGATAAGACATTGAATGGGCAAAGGAGCAGAATTGAATCAATGGAAGATAGAATTGGTGAGATTGAAGGCAAATACCTGAACACTTCTTTGAAAAGGGATCAATCAGAAAAAAAGATCAAAACAAACTGAAGAGAGCCAAGAGTTCATGTGAGATACCATCAAAAGGAATAACTTATGCACCATTGGAATTCCAGAACAGGATGAGAAAAATAAAACCACTGAGAAAATTGTCCAAGATGTGTTGGAAGAGAATTTTCCTGATATGAAGAAAGATCAGAATATATCCATTCAGGAAGTTCAATGAACCCCAAACAGGATAGACCCCAAAAGAAAATCACCAAGACATATCATCATCAAACTCACCAAAACCAAAGACAAAGAGAGAATCCTGAAAGCAGCATGGGACAAACAAAAAGTTACCTACAAGGGGCAACCTATAAGATGAAGCTCAAATTTCTCGGCAGAAACCATGGGGGTGAGAAGACAATGGGATAATATTTATAAAACCCAGAAAGAGAAAAATTTCCAACCAAGAATTATGTACCCAGAAAAATTGTCCCTTAAACATGATGGTGAAATTAGGACATTTTCAGATAAACAGAAATTAAAGGAATTTGTTAAAACCAGACCAACCTTACAAGAGATGCTAAAGAGAGCCCTTTGGACAGAGAAGCAACAACAGCCAACAACAACTGATCATTAACACACATGATGATGTAACCCAGAAACCAACCCAGCTATAGAAGTATCCAAAGTAAATAATCCTACAAGATTGTAAACAGGGAACCAGAGACACCAACCAACAAATGAGGACAACTACAAACCAAGAAGAAGGAAAAAAAGATCTGTGTTGTTAGAGAACTTCTAGATAGTAGGGAAGTCAAGACAACTACAAGATAGAACGGACTGTTCTAAACTTGGAAAGAAAACTATAAATCACAGGGTAACCTCAAAGAAAAATGATAAACTTTCACATCAAAATAAAAAAGAAGACCAGCACAAATACTTAGCAAATACTAAAACAATAGCAACGAAGGAAGCGATAGCACAATTCATAAACAAAACGGGCTCAGCATAGAAAATTATATGGAACAAAGAAATCAACACCACGAAAAAGCACTTAACAAAAATGACAGCAACAAATTCATACTTGCCGATAATTACATATCTGACAAGGGACTTATCTCTAAGATTTATAGAAAACACCAATGCCTCAACACCAAAGGGATTAACAATCCAATTGAAAAATGGGCAGAAGACATGAACAGACACTTCACCAAGGAGCATATTCAGTTGGGTAGCTAATACATGAAGAGACGCTCACAATCATTGTCCATCAGAGAGATGCAAATCAAAACAACAATGAGACACCATCTCAACACAGCACTGATGGCAAAGTTCAATGAGACAGAAAATAACAAATGCTGGCAGGGATGTGGAGAGATTGGGATACTCATACAGTGCTGGTGGGACTGTGAAGTGATACAAACACTATGGAAAGCAATATAGCAATTCCTTAGAATGCTAGAATTGGAGATATCATTTGACCCAGCAATCCCATTGCTAGGTGCATATCCTAGAGAGGTGAGAGCAGGACAGGAACAGATATATGCACACTCATGTTCATCACAGCACTATTTACAATAGCAACAAGATGGAAACAACCTACATGCCCATCAGCGGAAGAGGGGATGACTAAACTATGGTATATGCACATAATGGAATGCTATGCAGCACTAAAGAATAATGTAGAGTCTGCAAAACACCACATAATATGTATGATCTTGGAGGACATTATGCTAAGTGAAATAAGTCAATCACAGGACAAATATAATATTAGTTCGTTGTTGTGGAGGGTCAAGGAAAGGTTTATATATGGAAGGAAACTTTCTCTGTTGGTTGCCAGGGGTGGGAGGGAAGGGGAAGGAACACCGCAAAATAAATAAATAAATACATTGACCCATGTCACTTTAGTTTTGTGTATTTCACTGTACATAAATTACATTTCAGTAAAATGCATTACCAAAAAGAAGAAAGAAAGAAAGAAAACCCTATGGAACACAGTTCTACTCTGCAATACATGAGGTTCCAAGGAGTTGGAATCAATCAACTCAACAGTACCTGAAAAAAAGAAAATATGTAGAGAGATAGATAAATAGATAGTCTTCAATCTTCATCAGTAAGTGCTTCAAGTGTGTGTGTGTGTGTGTACTCTAGTAGGGAAAAATAGACAAGCAAACAAATAACTGCAGCAAAATAAAAGAAGAGTTGTCACTATAGATGATCCCATAGACTACAAGGCAGGGGAAGGAAACATCACAAAACATTGTTAGGTTGTTGTTAGGTGCCCTCGAGTAGTCCCCAACTCATAGTGACCTTATGTACAACCGAACAAAACACTGCCCAGTCCTGTGCCATCTTCATGATCCTTGCTATACCTGAGCCCATCATTGCAGCCACTGTGTCAATCCACCTTGTTGAGGCCCTTCCCTTTTTTCATTGACCCTCCACTTTACGAAGCATGATATCCTTCTCCAGGGAATGGTCCCATCAGAAAACATGACCAATGTAGGTGAGATGAAGTCTGGCTATTCTTGCTTCCAAGGAGCATCTTGGCTGCACTTCTTCCTGGACAGATATGCTTGCTATTTTAGCTCTGGTAGCATGGTGCCTAAGGCACTTGACTGCTAATCAGAAGGCTGGCGGTTCAAACTCTCCTTGGAAGGAAGCTTGGTTAATCTTCTTCAGTAGCAATACCACCTCGGAAACCCAAGGAGGGGTCGCTATGAGTCAGGTCTGACTTCACAGCACATAACAACAACAACAACATGGTATTCTCAGCATTCTTCACCAACACCACAACTCAAAAGATGAACTCTTCTTCGGTCTTCCTTATTTATTGCCAGCCCTCATATGCATAAGAGGCGATTGAAAATATCATGACTTGTGTTAGGAGCACCATAGTCTTCAAGGAGACATCTTTGCTGTCTTTTGCAGCAGATTTGCCCAATGCAATACATCGTCTGATATCTTGACTGCTGCTTCCTTTGGTGTTGATTGTATAATCAAGCAATATAAAGTCTTTGAAAACTTCAATCTTCATTCCATTTATTGTGATCCTGCTTATTGGTCCAGTTGTGAAGATTTTTCTTTTCTTTATATTAAAGAATAATTCATATTGCAGACTGTAGTCTTCAATCTTCATCAGTAAGTGCTTCAAGTCATCCTAACTTTCAGCAAGGAAAGTTGTGTCATTAGTGTATCACAAGTTGTTGATGAGTGTTCCTCCAATCCTGATGCCATGTTCTTCTTCATATAGTCCAGATTCTCAGATTATTTTCTCGGCATAAAGATTAAATAAGTATGGTGAAAGGATACAACCCTAACACACTCCATTCTTGATTTTGAACCATGCAGTGTCCCCTTGTTCTGTTTGAATGACAGCCTCCTGATCTATGTACAGGTTCCTCATGAGTACAGCTAAGTGTTCTGGAATTCCCATTCTTCTTAATATTATCCATAATTTGTTATGATCTACACAATCAACTGCTTTTGCATAGTCAATAAAACACAAGTAAACATCTTTCTGGTATTCCTTGCTTTCAGCCAAGATCCATCTAACATCAGCAATGATAGCCCTCATTCCAGTATGTTGACAGAGAACTTCCAGAAATGCAAGCTGGATTCAGAAGAGGACATGGAACGAGGGATCACAAAAGAAGGTATCCTTTATTCTGGGTTGAGCCTGGAAGAAAGAGAATCAGGAGAGGCCACCTAGAGAAAGGTAAGTCACTATTCACTAGGTGACTAGGATGAAGTGGAAAGGACAACATGAGCAAAGGCATGGTTTCAATTATCATTTGTGAGTTAATATGACACCATATGGAACTGATTTCTACATTTTTTGCCAATGTTGTTGTTTATTCCATCACTTGGTGACTTTGTGTTCTCTTTATAAAATAATTTTGGACATTGTTTTTGGCATTGCTGTTAGTCTTTCACATACTGTTAGTCCAAGTATAAAGTGCTAATAGAAAATAGGAGCTCTGGTAGCATAGTGCGTAAGACACTTGAATGCTAACCAGAAGGCTGGTGGTTTAAACCCACCAGCCACTCTTCGGAAGGAAGGTTGGGCAATCTACTTCCGTAGTGATACTGCCTCGGAAACCCAAGGAGGGGTCGTTATGAGTTGGGTCCAACTCGATGGCATGTAACAACAGCAACAACAATACCACCACATTTTAAAATATACATGCCCAGCTAACATTTTACTTATAGAAATGGCAGAATGAGTGCAAAGGTAACTCCCCCACCCCCACAAAAAAAAACACTCTCTTGAGTTGAGTCTGACTGTGGTGCAGTGAATTACTTGGTATGGCTTTTTTGGCCATCGTCTTTGTGATTCCCAGATTACTAGGTTATTGTTGTGTTGTTGTTATATGTCGTTGAGATGGACCTGACACATAGCGACCCCTCCTTAGTTTTCCGAAGTGGTATCACTATGGAAGTAGATTGCCCAACTTGCCTTCTGAGGAGTGACTGGTGGGTTTGAACTGCCAGCCTTCTGGTTAGCAGTCAAGTGCCTTAGGCACTATGCTACAAGAGCTCCTTGATTACCAGGTTGTTGTTGTTGTTGTTATTTGCCGTCGAGTCAGCCCCAACTCATAGCGACCCCTCCTTGGGTTTCCGAGGCAGTATCACTACAGAAGTAGGATCGCCCAACCTTCCTTCTGAGGAGTGGCTGGTGGGTTTGAACCGCCAGCCTTGTGGTTAGCAGTCAAGTGCCTTAGGCACTATGCTACCAGAGTAGAACCGTGCAATAAAAGTATATGTAACTCTGCTATTGGGATTGGTTGGTTTTGTCCATCAGCCAAACTTAAAATATGCCTTCTTAGAGGCAGAAAAGGGGATCTCACTGCCACCAAGAGAGAAAACCTGGAGTTGGAGTCTAGTGAGACCTTGGACCTGAGATCCCCAGCAGACAGGTGGAGACAGTGGAACCAAGAGGCATGAGACAGAGCCATGGGCTTTCCAGCTCTTCCAGCAAGAAAGATGAGTGCTCTTAGGCAAGAGACTTGCTGGTGGAGTGGGATGCACCAAGGTTTACCTATCAGCAGAGCTAAAAGAGCTTTGTAACACTTACCGAACAGGGGAGAGGCAGGGCAGAGAGGCCAAGGGCCAGAGAGGTGAGGCTGAGGGCATCCTGATTGAAAAGCTGTACATTCCTGAACCTGAATTATAACCCGTTACTTCCCTAATAAACCTCATGATTGTGAATATTGTCTGTGAGTTCTGTGTGGCCATTGTAATGAATTGTAAAATCCAGCAGAGAAGCAGTGAGTGCCAAGGGGAGGGACAGCTGGTATGAGAGTTAGTAAAAAGTTTGGAGGGTGGTTATATGTCTGGTCTCATAGACATAAATATTGGGCTGCTGATGGTGATTCTGTCTCCCTCTTGTGAAGTTAGAGGAGGTCAGAAGATGCTGCCCCACGCCCTTTTTGCAATGAATTATAGTGACCTAATAAGCATAAACATGCATGCACAAAAGTGGGTAGGTGTCTGTATGAGTCTCTCGGTGGTATAAACAGTTAAGAGTTCAGCTACTAACCAAAAGGTTGGAGGTTTGAATCCACCTAGAGGTGCCTGGGGAAAAAAGGCCCAGTGATCTTCTTTTCAAAGATCACAGCCATTGAAAATCTTAAGAACAGGTCTGTTCCGAAACACATGGGGTTGCCATGAATCAGAAATCAACTCCATAGTAACTGGTTTAAGGGTATTTTTGTTTTGTTTTGTTTTTATGACTATGTGAATGTATAGAATTCCCATTGTATCTGATATGAACTCAAAGATTTTGAGGATGGAGAATGTGTAAGTAATATCACAAATCCTTCCCTTTTTCTCCATGTACTCATTTCATGGCTTCTTTCAGGCAGCTATTGACAGTTTTTGTTTCCCCACCACATACAATTTAAAAAAGAAAGAAAAATAGAATCTGAAGACAGTCTAATTTATTCAGTGAAAGAAAGCAAAAAGCAAATACATTATCATAAATTTATTGCAGATCACAAAGAAAAAATAATTTACTAAACTGAAAAATACTTAGTGGGAGAGCATTTCTTCTGCATATAACAGAATCCTAATTATTTGAATGTCTATAGAGAATAATGGTAAGAAGAAGCCAAAGATAAAGATGAAGGAAAAGAATATTAGAGTGACACTGTTGTGTGTTGCCCTTCAGACAAATATTTATTGGGGGCATACAGCTACAATAAAACATATCTTAAATCTCAAAAGAAAACTTCTAACTTCATTTGCACATGTATTTTTTCAGACTAAGCTGATCTGCAGAATTGGAATTTCTTAAGAAGCTGTTGCTACTTCCCAGATTTAAATGTCAGGAAAAGAGATTTAAATGTCAGTCTATAGCATCACATTCACATTCTCCATGCACAGCCCTTGTGAGGAAGCTCGGAGTGGCTTCCACCATCCTCACTCTATACCAAAGGAGAAGAAATTTTGATCTTGATTCCTCAAGGATACAAATGGGGCCTCTAGTAGATGACAGAGGAATTCTGGTAGCATAGTGCCTAAGGCACTTGACTGCTAATCAGAAGGCTGGCTGTTCAAACCCACCAGCCACTCCTTGGAAGGAAGGTTGGGCAATCTACTTCCATAGTGATACCACCTCGGAAACCCAAGGAGTGGTCTTTATGAGTCAGTCCAACTCAACGGCATATAACAACAACAACAAAGTAGATGACAGGCTTTTAGTGAGAGAAGTAAAATAAGATGTTAATTAGACATTGTGTCTTTTTCAGCTTTTCTTCTATTTACTAGGTGACTTTGAGCAAATCACTCAACTTCTCTGTATCTTCCTTTTCATATCCATAAAATAGGAAAAATAATAGAGCTTGCAGGAGCTCTGGTGGTACAGTGTTTAAAACGCTTGGCTGCTAACAAAAGAGTTGGTGGCTCAAACCCACCAGCTGCTCCTTGGGATAAAGTTGTAACAGTCTGTGTCTGTAAAATGTTAAAGCCTTGGAAGCCCTATGGGGTAGTTCTACTCAGTCCTATAGGGTACGTATGAGTAGAGATCAACCTTAGGGTAATGAGTTTGCTTTAGCTTGAATAGAACTTATCTTATGCTATCACTGTGATAATTAAAGGAGTTTATAGTTAAAGTACTTAGAAGAGTTTGGCAAGTAAAAATACATTGGTTATAATTATTATCATTGTTGTTATTTAGTCTTGTCTCAGAACCATAGCATTAAGAAGCTAATGTAAACCAAAACCCACTGTCATGGAGTTGATTCAGAGCCATAGCGACCCTCTGTGGGTTTCTGAGGCTGTAAATCTTTACAGAAGTAGATCACCCCATCTTCCTTCCACGGAGTGGCTTGCTGGTTTGAACCACCAATCTGATTAGCAGTCCGGTGCCTTAGGTACTATGCCACCAGATCTCCTTTAACCCCTAATATAGCAGCTAAGAAAACCAGTAGAAACCATAGTGGGGATCTGGAGAATGAAAGGTGGGAGTAAGCAGCTTAGGTCAGCTCTGCCTTAAGCCACAGGAAAGAAAGGTAGACTGATAATGATCCTTGAGGTTTCCACAATTTCCAACCTAGCCCACAAGGAAGGGAGATGGATTGGAGCCAAAGCCTTAGTGATGTATAAAAGTTGTGCATTTGCTTAGCATGCTTTCCAATCTTGAAAGCAGAAGACTGGAAATTTGAGATTTGGGATCTCAAATCTCCTCTTCATCCTGCGTCTAGCAATTCCCACCCACTTATCAAGTTGTGAATATTGAATGGTATGTGGAAAGACTCAAACACAGTGCCCAGCACCTAGTAAACACTAATTACATATTGGTTATTACTATTACTATGATTGCTATTATTTCCTTCTCAAAATGCCTTTCTTTTAAGACTATGATTTCGCTGAAAATCAACAAAGATTTTTTTTAACAAAGCAATCAACTAGTTTAGGGCACTTAGGGAAATCAGAATATTACATTTCTTTCATATCTTTACCTTACAGCTCTATTTTTATCACATACAGTAATCTGTTGTTGTTGTTGTTGTTATGTGCCCTCGAGTCGGACCAGACCCATAGCGACCCTTCCTTGGGTTGCCGAGGCAGTATCACTACGGAAGTAGATTGCTCCATCTTCCTTCCGAGGAGTGGCTGGTGGGTTTGAACCGCCAGCCCTCTGGTTAGCAGTCCAGTGCCTTAGACACTATGCTACCAGAGCTCCACAGTAATCTATATCTGTATCTAAATATGCTCCTTTGAGCCAAGTCTTTATAAATAATAATTATCCAAGATACTTTCAATTTCTTCTGTTTTGCATAGAAAAAGGTGAAATGGACTAACAAAACAAATACAGATTTCAACAATATGAGAAATTTCTATTTTATTTTGGATCTGCCTCTTAGCTGTGATGTAGGAGAGATTTCTTTTAACTTCTCTGATCTCAAATCTTTATATGAAATATAAAATTAGTAAGAATGACTTGCATGGTTCTTATAAATATCCTAGAAAACATATGTAAGGAATTTAACACATAAAACCAAAAAAACAAACTCAAATGAAACTTAACATATAATAGGTGCTTAATATATGTTGTTATAGTAGCTGCTCAACATATACTGTTTGTTTTCCTTACTATTGAGGAGCGCTGCTGGCTAGTGTCTAAGGCATTTGACTACTAAACAGAAGGTTGTTGGTTCAAACTCACCAGCTACTTTGCAGAAGAAAGACTGGTCAATCTATTTCTGTAAAGATTTAACGCTTCAGAAACCCAAAGGGGGTCACTATGAGTCAGAATTGACTCAATGGCAGTGAGGTTACTTTTTTTATTTTTTTTTTGGTTTGGTGTAATAGGGTATTATATTTCCTTTACAATGCTAAATATATTTGACATATTTAAATAAACTGACAGAGCTACCAAGATATATAAATATAATCTTGTGAAATGTATTTCTGCTATATTTAGATATTCAGGAACACATGGTTTATGGCAATAAAAATAGTTTTAATATATGACAACAGAACTAAAGCAGGAGTGTAAAAACATTATGTAGCAAAAATGTGGATCTTGAAAGAAAGCAGAACTATAGGGTCAGGTTACAAGATATTAAACTGTGAACAATGTGTTTTTTATGGAAAGTATTGGTGAGAGAGAAACTAGCAATTTTCTACTTGTTAGAAGGTTTCTCTGTTGTCAATATTAGGCACACACAAGGCAAGGAAAGATTTTGATCTGAAAACCAATTGCTGAATCATATTGTTGTCTATTAATTTAAAATAATGATAAAGGAAAATAAAATTTTTGAAAAACAATGTATCAGATATCATTCCCATATTAATAGGCTCTGCTCTTCATGGGACTTACCATGCTTCAAGGTGTATGATCACATCCACCCATGGCAAACTCTATAACAAATATTGAACTGAAATCCTCAAGCCAAATCCAGTGGCAGCATTTTTGCTGACTTGGAATCCTGCATTTACTTGAATGCGATAGTAATGTTTGATAATTTCCACATTCTGTTGGATTACCTTTCTTTGGAATGGGTACAAATATGGATCACTTCCACTCAGTTGGACAGGTAGCTGTCTTCCAAATTACTTGCCATAGACAAGGAAGTGCCTCCAGCATGGCATCTATTGAAACATTTCAAACTGTATGCCATCAATTCCTGGAGCTTTGTTTTCACCAATTCCTTCAGTGCAGTTTTGACTTCTTCCTTCAACACCATTGGTTCCTGGTCATATGCCACCTCCTGAAATGGATGAACACTGAGCAATTCCTTTTGGTACAGTGACTCTGTGTATTCTTTCCATCTTCTTTTGAGGTTTCCTGCATTATTTAGTATTTTTCCCATAGAATCCTTGTGGATGCCATATGGAAAGTATTTGGATATTATCTTATAGAGTGCTCAAAGATGAACCTCTCAAGTTGGAAGGTACTTGTGGTGGTTAAAGTTGTGTGTGAACTTGACTGGACATGGCTTTGAGTGACTGGGCAGCTGGATGTAGTTATTCCCCATGGTAGCTGCATAGATGTTTTAGGGATGGGGGCTGTTTCCAGTATATAAGAAAAACTTTGAGGAAGTTCTCCATGAACCTTGGATGTAACCAAGTCATCATGCAGTATCCTGCCATATTGTCTGCTGATCTTGGGACTCTTACTGGACCTGAATCAATGGCCTGTGGTTTGGTAATATCAGAACCGTGCCTTTTTACTTAAAGTCAACCGTGGGTTTGTCAGCCTCAGCAGCTAGCAGCTGCCTGAGGGAAGAAGGCCTCCAGCTTCAGTGGACCAGAAACAAGAGGCAAAGCTGAAGCCCACAGTTGAGAGGCTTTCACCCAGCCCCTAGAGCCTGGCACTTTGAACTTGGACTTCAAGCTTCCAAAATTATAAGAGAATAAATCCCTGTTTGTTCAACCCATCCAATTTGTGGTATCTTCTTTTAGAGCAGTACTAGGTAACCAAAACAGCACTTGAAATATGACTGGGGAAGAATTGCCTGCTAAAAGTTGAGTCAAACTTAATGATATGGATGGAATAAACCTTTTGAGACTTTCCCGAGGTGGCATAACTCAAATGAGAAGAGCTACAAATATTCATTAATAATCAATGTGAAATGTACAAAGTCTGAATCTAGGAAAATCAAAAGTTGTCAAAAATGAAATGGGATACTTGAATATCAGCATCCTAAGAATTAATGAGCTGAAATGGACTAATGTTGGCCATTTTTCATCCAACAATCATATGACCTACTACAATGGGAATGACAAATTGAAAAGGAGTGGCATCATATTCATCAAAAAAAAAAAAAAAAAAAAAAATGACGAGGGATGTTTCAAGATCTATACCAAAAACAATTAATCCAAAGGACTAGTGGACCACATGCACCTGAGAAACCTGAGCCTCCATGACCCTGAGACCAGAAGAACTAGATTGTACTCAGCTACCACTGCCATCCACTCTGGAAAGGATCACAACAGGCAGATACAGATAAAGTGGAGAAAAACGTGGAATAAAACTCAAAATAATTATTTTTTAAAAATAGGAAAAAAGAAAAGACCAAGAACATTGCTCCGATAGACACTACCCTGAGACTACAGTCCTTACACACCCTTCAACTTTGGAACTGAATTCATCCACAGGGATAAACTTTCAGCTAAACAATAGACAGGCCTATAAGGTGAACAGTAACACAGTAACACCAGGGAGGTACACACTCCTTAGAACAGTCAACCATACAAGATCAAAAGGACAACATTTGCCCAGGGATAAAGCTCAGAAGGAAAACAGGGATAGGAAAGGTAGATAAAGGGAAATAGTAAACATCGTGAGGAAGTGGGAAGAGTGTTATTACATTGTAAGTTTACATTCAATATCACAAAACAAAATGTGCATGAATTGTTAAATGACAAACCAATTTGCTTTCACCCAAATCACAATTAAAAAAAAAATCTAATGAGTAAAATGCCATTTCATCTTAAGCAATAAGACTAGTTTCTAAAAAAAAAAAAAAGTTCTATCCTGAAATATATCACTGCCAATGATAGAATGATATCCATATGCCTATAAGGAAGACCAGCTAATATAACTATCATTCAAATTTACACAACAACCACTGATTTCAAAGATGAAGAAACTGAGAATTTTTACCAACTTCTGCAGTCTGAAATTGATCAATCGTGAAGTCGAGATGAGTTAATAATTACTGGTAATTGGAATGTGAAAGTTGGAAACAAAGAAGGACCAGTAGCTGGAAACCATGGTGTTGATGATAGAAATGACGCTGGAGATTGCATGATAGAATTTTGCAAGACTAACTACTTATTCATAGTAAATAACTTTTTTTCAACAACATAAATAGCAACTGTACACTTGAAACTTGCCAGATGGAATACACAGGAATCATATTGACTGCATCTGTGGAAAGAGAATATGGAGAACCTCAGTGTCAACAGCCAGAACAAGACCAGGGACACAGTGCACAATAGACCATGAGTTGCTCATATGCAAGTTCAATTTGACTTAAAAAAACAGATTTAGGAATGGATCTCATTCGTAAGCCACAGTTGCCTGTACTGCAAATCAGGAAAGAAGTGTGTCATCCTTTCACCATACTTATTCAATCTGTATACGGAGCATATAATCCCAGAAGCTGGACTATAGGAAGAATGCAGCATCAGGCTTGGAAGACTCATTAACAGCCTACAATATATAGATGACACGACTTTTCTTGGTGAAAGGGAAAAGGACGTGAAGCACTTACTGATGAAGATCAAATGTAGCCCAAGACCCTTTCCCCAGGAAGGGTTGACTCTGTCAGGATCTTGCCTTTTACTGACCAAGATTGACCAGGAGAGGCTTAGATTTTCCACACAAACAAAGCTTTATTAAGAAAAAGAGAAAGGAGCTCATGAGCAGAGATAAGGAGGGAACTAGCAATGCTACCCTTTTTCTCCCCATGCAAAGATTTGTTGGAGTTTTTTGTTTTGTTTTGTTTTGTGTGTGTGTGTGTTTTTAAGAGTTTCGAGGGGAAAGAGCTTTTATCTTTACTCATGAAATAGGTGGAGATTTTCTGAGAAGTCAGGTAGTTTCCTGGAAAGGGGTGGCACCGTGGCAATTAGGTGAGTGCACAGAAGTTGCAAGAGTTGCTGGCATAATTGACGTGATTTATTATGGGATGTTATGCATGTGCTGTCTCTTGGGCATCGATTCAAATCCCAGTCAGTGCCTTTGCCTCAATACTGCCACCTTAAGAAGGTTACATAGCAGTCATCCATGTGATGTGCACATGCTTCTTGTTGTTGTTATGTGCCGTCGAGTCGGACCCAACTCATAGCAACCCCTCCTTGGGTTTCTGAGGCAGTATCACTATGGAAGTAGATTGCTCCATCTTCCTTCCGAGGAGTGGCTGGTGGGTTTGAACCGCCAGCCTTCTGTTTAGCAGTCAAGTGCCTCAGGCACTAAGCTACCAGAGCTCCTTGCACATACTTAGAGAGGTGAATTAAACTGGTTTGCCTGCAAAACATCTTACAGAGAAGTAAAACATGGAACTGGGTGGGTTGCTTGTTATTTCTACACCCCATGTTCCAGGATATGAGTTATTATTTGGTAAAAGCTGTGAGGATTGGGTAGTTTTTGCAGCTTTGTTTTCAGTTAACCCTTCAATTCCTGCCACCTTCTACCTATCTCACAAAGACTGTAGCCTTCAGTATGGATTATATTTTAATACACACAAAAAAGAAAAATCCTCACAACTGGGCCAATAAGCAACATCATGGCAAATGGAGAAAAGATTGAAGTTGTCAAGAATTTCGTCTTACTTGGATTCACAATGAACTCCCATGGAAACAGCAGTCAAGAAATCAAAGGATGTATTATTGCATTGGGAAAATCTGCTGCAAAAGACCTCTTTAAAATGTAAGAAAAGCATAGACATCACCTTGAGTACTAAGATGCACAGGACTCAAGCCATGGTATTTTCAGTCGCCTTATATTCATATGAAAGCTTACTTATTGTAAGTAAGAAAGATCAAAACAGAATTTGCCTTTGAATTATGATAATGGTGAAGAATATTGAATATACCATGGACTGCTAGAAGAACAAACAAATCTATCTTGGAAGAAGTACAGCCAGAAAGCTCATTGGAAGCAAGAAGGGCAAAACTTCATCTTAGGTACTTTGAACCAGTCCCTGGAGAAGGACATCATTTTTGGTAAAGTAGAGAGGTAGCATAAAAGAGGAAGACCCTGAGGAGTAGATTGACAAAAGACTGCAACAATGAGCTCAAATATAGCAATGATTGTGAGGACTGCACAGGACTGGGCAGTGTTTTGTTCTGCTGTACATTGGGTTCCTATGAGTCAGCATCAACTCAATGTCACCTAACAACAACAACATGGGTTGAACTGTGACCTCAAAAATGTACGCTGAGGCTTGGGACCATGGTCGCAGGGGACATCAAACTCAATTGGCATAACATACTATACAAAACATTGTTCCACCTACTACTTTGGCGAGTAGCAACTGGGACCTTAAAAGCTAGGAAGCTGCCATCTAGATGCAACAACGGGTCTCTCCTCGTCAAGAAGAAAGAA
>NW_006921751.1:3534179-3535277 GCF_000298275.1 Orycteropus afer afer
CCAAATCCTAATTAAAAAAAAAAAAAAAATGTACGCTGAAGTTCTAACCCTATACTTATGAATATAACCCAGTTTGCCAATAAAGATCAAACCAGAGTAGGGTGAGTCCTAAACCTAGTCCCTTCTAAGTAATGCCTTATAGAAAAGAGCAGAATAAACCCAGAGAAACGCACTATGACAACAGATGTCACATGAGGTGCTGTCTACAAGCGAGAGAACACCAAGGATTGCCAGCAGAAATGAGGAGAAATGTCCACAGAAGGAATCAGCATAGCCAAGACCCTAATTTGGCTTTTAGTCTCCAAAACTATGAAAAATAAAATTCTGTTCTTTAAGGCCACCCACTTGTGCTGTGGTTATTGTTATTGTTGTTGTTATGGCAGCCTTAGTAACTAAGGAGGAAACTTTAGAAATACTAAGAGAAAAAGAGCCAAGAGAGAGTCTATTTGCATTTCCCACAATGACATTTTCAAAGGATATCCCTAGTTCTAGGTTCCTCTCACCACACACAAGATGGCTTCACCTACTGGGTCAGGCATAGTGTGAAAGTTGACATTCTCCTGACTCTGCCAAACAAAATACTAAGCCCCTTTCCCTAAGATTTTTTTTAAATTTTATTGTGATTTGGGTGAAAATTTACAGAGCAAATTCACTTTCCATACATCCTTCCATGCACTCCTGTCCCCTGAGCTGTCTCCCTGTGCATAAGCAGCCCTTCTTTCTCCCATGCTTGTTCTCTCCAAGGAGTGTATCTACCTCTGGTAAATGTTCAACTCATATGCCTGTCTTTTGTTTGGCTGGAAGCCACAGGTGTGTGTTCAATTCCAGACCTGAAGGGTAGCTAGGGGCCATTGTCTAAGTGGTTCCACCAGGCTCTATAGGACCAGCAAACCTGGTCCCCACCTTATTTTTTTTCCTCCAAATGATTTTGAGTTTTGTTCCACATTGTTCTCCCTCTCTATCCAGGATCTCCTACATAGATCCCCTTCCAAGTGGATGACAGTGGTAGCCAGGCACCATCTAGTTCTTCTGATCTCATAGATGTATAGACAGCAGATCGGATGGTGTACCAGTCAGTAGGACTAATTGTTTCCATGA
>NW_006921751.1:3549654-3585760 GCF_000298275.1 Orycteropus afer afer
TCTGGCTTCCTGGCTTTTAATCCCCTTTCTCCTGCTCTTCCTGCCTGCTACTTTGGGCATCCCTGAGTTGTCTCTCCTCACCTGTAACCCTGGGGATGTTGATTGTGGAACCAACTAATATGAAATCTTTGACAACTTCTATATTTTGTGCATTTGTCGTGATGCTGTTTATTGGTCCATTTGTGTGGATTTTTGTTTTCTTTTTGTTGAAGTGTAATCCATATTACAGACTGTAGTCTTTAATCTTTATCAGTGTTTCAAGTCATCTTCACTTTCAGCAAACAAGGTTGTGTCATCTGCATATTGCAAGTTGTTGATGAGTCTTCCTCCAATACTGATGCCACATTCTTCTTCATATAGTCCAGCTTCTCCGATTATTTGTTCGGCATACAGATTGAGTAAGTATAACAAAAGAATATAACCCTGACACACACCCTTCCTGATTTCAAACCATGCAGTATCCCCTTATTTTATTCAAAAACAAACCTCCTGATCTGTGTACAAGTTCCTCTTAAGCACAATCAAGTATTCTAAAATTCCCATTCTTCTCACTGTTGTCCGTATTTTGTTACGATCCACACTGTCTAATGCTTTTGCATAGTCAATAAAACTCAAGTAAACATCTTTCTGGTATTCTTTGCTTTCAACTAAGCTCCATCTAAAATCAGCAATGATATTCTTCATTCCATATCCTCTTCTGAATCCAACTTGCATTTCTGGAAGTGCCTTACTGCAACCCTTTTTGAATTATCTTTAGCAAAATTTTACTCACATGTGATATTAATGATATTGTTCAATAATTTTCACATTCTGTTGGATTATCTTTCCTTGGAGTGGGTTCAAATATGGATCTCCTCCGGTCAGTTGGCCAGGTAGCTGCCTTCCAAACTCCTTGGCATAGACAAGTGCCTCCAGCACAGGATCCATTTGTTGAAACATCTCAATGGGTATTCCATCAATTCTTAGAGCCTAGTTTTTCCTTCAGTGCAGCTTCAACTTCTTCATTCAATAGCATTTGTTCTTGATCATATACCACCTCTTGAAATTGATGAATATCAGCCAATTGTTTTTGGTATATTGACTCTGTGTATTCTTTCCATCTTCTGTGGATATTTCCTGAATCATACAATATGAAGAGCAGTGTCTAGGGTCTTAAAAACTAGAAAATGGCCACCTAACATGCAACTATGAGTCTCTCTCCATCCGAAATAAGGAGAGTGAAGAAAATCAAAGAAGCATGAAAACAAATAGCACAAAGGACTAATGGACCACGTGAACTACTCAACCCTGAGACCAGAAGAACTAGATAGTATCTGGCTACCACTACCAACTATGGAAGGAATCACAGTAGAAGGTCCTAGATTGAGTGAGAGAAAAATATGGAACAAAACTCAAAATCACAATAAAGAGTTACTGATCTGATAGAAGGTACTCTAGTGACATAATGCCTAAGGCACTTGACTCCTAACCAGAAGATTGGCAGTTCAAACTCACCAGCCATTCCTCAGAAGGAAGATTGGACAATATACTTTGATAGAGATACCTCCTCAGAAACCCAAGGATGGGTCACTATGAGTCAGAGATGACTTGATGGCACCTAAAAACAACAATGATCTGATAGAGACTGGTGGAACTTCTGAGACTGACACCCTTATTGTTGTTGTTAGGTGCTGTCTAGTCGTCTTTGACTCATAGCAACCCTGTGCACAGCAGAACGAAACACTGCCCAGTCCCACACCAGGTCCACGATCTTTGCTGTACTTGAGCCCATCACCACAGCCACTGTGTCAATCCATCTCATTGAGGGCCTTCCCCTTTTTTTTTTTAACACTCCACCTTACCAAACAAGCTCAACTGGCATAACACACTATACTATAACTACAATGGGAGAATGGTCCCTTCTGACAACATGACCAAAGTAGGTGAGATGACGTCTGGCCATTCTCACTTTCAAGGAGCATT
This sequence comes from Orycteropus afer afer, assembly GCF_000298275.1. Taxonomy (NCBI): domain Eukaryota; kingdom Metazoa; phylum Chordata; class Mammalia; order Tubulidentata; family Orycteropodidae; genus Orycteropus; species Orycteropus afer. The sequence goes on from NW_006921751.1 coordinate 3,551,617, forward strand.
CTGGCTACACTTCCTCCAGGACAGACATGTTAGTTGTTTAGCAGTCCATGGTACTTTCAGTATTCTTTGCCAGTACCACAACTCAAAAGCATCAGCTCTTCTTCGGTCTTCCTTATTCATTGTCCAGCTGTCACACGCATATGAGGCAACCGAAAATACCATGGGTTGTGTCAGGTGCACCTTAGTCCTCAAGGAGACATCTTGCTCTTCAGTACTTGAAAGAGGTCCTTTGCAGCTGATTTGCCCAATGCTGTATGTTGTCTGATGTCCTGACTGCTGCTTCTATTGGCATTGATTATAGAACCAGAAAATGTGAAGTCTTTGACAACTTATATCTTTTCTCCATTTATCTTGATGCTGCTTATAGGTCCAGTTGTGAGGATTTTTGTTTTCTTTATATTGACAAGCATAGTGCCTAAGGCATCTGCTAGCCAGAAGGCTGGTGGTTCAAATCCACCAGCCACTCCTCAGAAGAAAGATTGGGCAATCTACTTCCATGGTGATACTGCCTCGGAAACCCACAGAGGGGTTCCTATGAGTCGGATCCAACTCAACGGCATTGATTTTTTTTATTATTATTATTGAGATGTAATCCATACTGCAGACTGTATTCTTCAATCTTCATTAGTAAGTGCTTCAAGTCATCCTTACTTTCAGAAAGCAAAGTTGTCTCATCAGTCTATCACAGGTTGTTAATGATTTTTCCTCCAATCTTGATGACACATTCTTCTTCATATAGTCCAGCTTCTCGGATTATTTGCTCAGCATACAGATTGAACAAGTATGGTTAAAGGATACAGCCCTGATGCACACCCTGCTTGATTTTAAGCCTTACAATGTCCCCTTGTTCTGTTCAAACAACAGCCTCCTGGTCTATGTACAGTTTCCTTATGAAAACAGTTAAGTGTTACGGAATTCCCATTCCTCTCAGTGTTACCCATAATTTGTTATGATCCACACAGTCAAGTGCTTTTGCATAGTCAATAAAACACAAATAAATATTTTTCTGGTATTATTTGCTTTCAGCCAAGATCCATCTGACATCAGCAATCACTCTTCTCAGCAATGATATCCCTCATTTCACATCCTCTTCTGAATTCAGCTTGCATTTCTGGAAGTTCTCTGTCAATATACTGCTGCAACCATTTTGAATTATATTCAGTAAGATTTTACTTGCATGTGATATTATTCGATAATTTCCACATTCTGTGGGATACCTTTCTTTCGAATGGTAAAAATGTGGATCTGTTCCAGTCAGTTGGCCAGGTAGCTGTCTTCCAAATCTCTTTCCATACCCGAGTGAGTGCCTCCAGTGTGGCATCTGTTTGTTGAAACATCTCAGTGGGTATTCCATCAATTCCTGGAGCCTTGTTCTTTTTCAATTCCTTCAGTGCAGCTTTGAATTCTTCCTTCAATACCATTGGTTCTTGAACACCTCCTGAAATGGCTGAGGATCAGCCAGTTCTTTTTGGTATATGACTGTGTATTCCTTCCATCTTCTTTTGATGTTTCAAAAAATCATTCAATTTTTTGCCCATAGAATCTTTCAATATTGCAACTTGAGGCTTAAATTTTTCCTCAGTTCTTTCAGCTTCAGAAATGTTGAGCACGTTCTTCCCTTTTGGTTTTCTAACTCCAGGTCTTTCTACATTTCATTATAATAATTGACTTTGTCTGCTCAAGATGCTCTTTGAAATCCTCTGTTCAGTTATTTTATCTTGTCATTTTTTCCATTTGCTTTAGCTACTCTCTGCTCAAAGGCAAGTTTCAGAGTTTCTTCTGACATCCATTTTGGTATTTTCTTCCTTTTTAATGACTTCTTGCTTTCTTTATGGATGATGTTCTTGATGTCATCCCACATTTCTCTGGTTTTCTGTCATGGTGTTCAATGTATCAAATCTATTCTTCAGGTGGTTTCTAAATTCAGAAGGTACATATTCAAGGTTATGTTTTGCCTCTTGTGGACTTCTTTTAATTGTCTTCAACTTTTAGCTGCATTGATATATGAGCAGTTGATGATTTGTTCCACAATCGACTGCTAGCCTTGTTTTGGTTAAAGATATTGAATTTTCCATCTCCTCTTGCCACAGATGTAATCAATCTGATTCCTATGTACTCCTCCTGGTGAAGTCAACATGTATAGCCACTGTTTGTGTTGTTGAAGAAAGGTATTTGCAATGAATACATTGTTGGTCTTGCAAAAATCTGTCTTGCAATCCCCAGCATTATTTCTTTCACCAAGGCCAAATTTTCCAACTATCGGTGGTTCTTCTTTGTTTCCAACTTTTGCATTCCAGTCACCAGTAATAATTAACACATCTTGATGCATGTTTGGTCAATTTCAGACTGTAGAAGTTGATAAAAATCTTCAACTTCCCTCATCTTTGGCTTTGGTGGTTGGTGCGTAAATTTGAATAATAGTACTATTAACATCTACAAGGTTTCCCTTGTAGATGTATGGATATTATCCTATCACTGACAGCATTGTATTTCAGGTCAGATCTTGAAACATTCTTTGTGTTGATGAATGTCACGCCATTCCTCTTCAAATTGTCATTCCCAGCATAGTAGAACATATGGTGATCTGACCCAAGATGGCCAAAACCAGTCCATGTCAGCTCATTAATGCCTAGGATATCAAATCTATACGCATTTCATTTCATTTTTAACAACTTCCAATTTTCCTAGATTCATACTTCATTCATTCCATGTTCTGATTATTAATGGATGTTTGGAGCTGTTTCTCCTCAATTTGAGTCATGCCACATCAGCAAATGGAGGTCCCAAAAGCTTTACTTTATCCATATCATTAAGGTTGGTTCTACTCTAACGAGGCAGCTCTTTCCCAGTTGTATTTTGAGTGCCTTCTAACCTAAGGGGTTTGTCTTCTTGCACTGTATGGGACAATGTTTCCAGGCTATTCACAAAGTTGACCCATAATGTATCAGACAGTGTTTCTCTTCTATTCATAAGATTTTCCCTGGTGAATTATTTGAGAGGTGGATGGCTTCTTTCTTCTTTCTAGTCTATCACAGTCTGTAAGCTGCATTGAATCCTGCGCACCATGTGCAACCCTGCTGGAATTTGAAATACTGGTGGCCCAGACTCAAGCCTCACAGCAACACACAAGCCACCACAGTAGGACAAAATGACAGACAAGTTCATATCTCTTAGCTGTTCGAGACCTCTCCATCCTCCCCTTACCTGGATCCTGCCACCTTGTCATCCCCGGCTTTCCCTCCTTCCTGCCTTTTGGGTGGGGTCTGTATCCCTCCTCTTATCTGGATCCTGCTGCTTTGTCCTGAGGCCCTTAGTTACCCTTCAAGCCTGGAACTGAATTCATCCCTGTGGCTCAGCTTTCAGACAAACAATTGTTGTTGTTATGATGTGCTGTTGAGTTGGTGGCGGTATCACTAAGGAAGTAGATTGTCCAACCTTCCTTCCAAGGAGTGGCTGGTGGGTTTGAACCACCAGCCTTCTGGTATATAGTCAAGTGCCTTATGTACTATGCTACCAGAGCTCCAGTAGACAGACATATGAATTGAAGAGTAATTGAAGAGTAGGATATGTACTCCTTAGAACAATCAACCATGTGAATTCAAAAGAGCAGCTTTTGTTCAGGGATAAACTCAGAAGTCAGATAGGGATAGGAAAAAAAAGACCAATAGAAATAGGAAAAACAGGGAGAAAGCAGAAAGAGCTTGGTACCTTGTAGAGATTGCAATCAATGTTAAAGGAAAAAAAAAATGTGTATGAATTGTTGAATGGAAAACCAATTTGCTCTGTAAACTTTCACTCAAATCACAATGAAAAGGTTTTTTAAAAATTTTTTAACAAAACTCTAGGATGGTGAATACAAATAAGAATAAAGACTTAACAACCCGGCATGGCAAGAATTACTGTTACCACCAGGCTGGGAAATTTGAGAAGAAATAGCAAAACCCTTTCAACATGCCTTTTCATCAAATTTGATTCACTTAGTCCCAAACCTAAGTTGTTTCATCCAAACCTTTAAATGCAGTTAACAGGAGCCAAGCCACACAATTGAAACATTGAATTTCATGTAAAGTGAAACTCGGTGAAGTTTTGCCAACTGACTAGAGCTACACTTACAAAGATGGCCAGATCAGTGGGAAAGCTGGTGTTGAAATGGGTTTTCAGCATTTCTGCATTTGCTTGCACTGGTTATTGGTCTTGCCAAATCTTCAACTACACATTCAAGTGCTTGAAAACTTAAAATCCTTTGAGATTCTAGGATGCCACTCATATGTTATTTGTTATTTTGGGCCACTGAGCAAATCTTTCACAGTTATATTAATGGTGACACTTTAGAATTTGAAGGAACCACTACAGATAATTTATCTCTAAAACATTTATTTGCACTATTATAATCTGTTTCTAATTATATTTCTGCTATTCAAATCAAGCATTGCCCATAAAATCTCAGAAAGAGCCACAAATAAAGTAACAAGAATTGAAAAAGCATAATAGAGTTCCATACTCCCATATTGTTCATAAAAGGTAGCTATAAAAAAATATACAGCTCGTACTGGTACATCCATCTGGATCAAGGTCTAATTTTCCCTTTTCTATAAAAGTGGACCCAAGAGACAGAGCCTCAGAAAATAAATGCATGAACAAAGCACGTACACCCTCTTTTTTGTGTGATTGTGGTCACCACACAAAGGCTGAGGCATGGAGACATCACCAACTCAAGTTCCATTAGGAGAAAATATTCATGGGAGAGAGATATTAATTGCCACTTCAACTGGTTATCTCAATTGTAGGTTTAGTAGTATAATGGAAGTCCCTGGGTGGTGCAAATGGTTAATGTGCTGAGATGCTAACTGAAATGTTGGAAGTTAAAGTCTACCCAGAGTTGCCTTGGAAGAAAGCTCTGGTGGCTTCCTTCCATAAAATAAAGCATTGAAAACCTTATGGAGCATAGCTCTATTCTAACACATATGGGATAGCCATGACTTGGAACCAAGTTTAGGGCAAATAGTTTTATAGTATTGTGGAAAAATTATAGGTTCATTATAAAATGCCTAGTATACGAGATATAAGAATAAAAAGCACAATAGCAGAAGTTAGATAAATTACAGTAGGGACTTAGAGTAGGGAGAGATTGATTTCCCATGTTATAAGACTCAAAGATAGCTCCAGGGAAAAGATAACACTTGGTCTGGAACTTTAGGTCTATTTCAAATGGATTCTTATAAAAGCTTTCACTATACCTATTATTGGGAGCTCTGGTAGTGTAGTGGCAAAGGCACTTGTCTGCTAACCAGAAGGCTGGTGGTTCAAACCCACCAGCCACTCCTCAGAAGGAAGGTTGGGCAATCCTACTTCGGTAGTGATACTGCCTTGGAAACCCAAGGATGGGTCACTATGAGTCAGGGCTGACTCGATGGCAAGTAACAACAACAACAACATACCTATTATAAAAATAGTTCCCAGAGGAACTTTTTGCACACTCTACTATGCCTTTGTCATTGGTAAATGTCTGTCTGTGTTCTCTTTCTAGAATGAAAGTTACTTGAGGGTTAGAGCTGTCTGTGTCTTTGATATTTGTACACCTCTTGTTATTACCTAGCAAAATACTTTATGTATCATAGCTACTCAGAGTCCCTAGGTGGCACAAATCATTGTGGGCTTACTTACTATCCAAAAGGGTGGTTCAAATCCACTCAGAGCACCTTAGAAGGCAGGCCTCATAACCTGCTTCCAAAAGGTCACAGCCTTGAAAACCCTGTGAAGCAGTTTTATTCTGTGACTATGGAGTCACCTTGTCTCAGGATCTACTTGAAAACAACTCAAAACACCAATAATAAAGACTGTACATTTGATATGACCTGAGATATTATGTTAAATATTGCTATTATGTGCATGATTCCATTTGGAATCTTGGCACTCTTCCTTCTTACTTGGCCTTGAAGTTCTCATAGTTTGTCATGAGCAATTAAGAACACAATCTCCAGCAACTAGAGTTAGCAGAGAACTTCTAGCTGTCAGTTACTATAAAGTCGATTGTGACTCGTAGACAGCAACCCCATATGTGTCAGACTGTGATTGTGCACCATATGAATTTTAAGGCTGATCTTTCAGAATTAGATCACCAGACCTTTTTTCCGAGGTGCCTCTGGGTGAACTCTGCCAAACTTCAGTTAGCAGCAGAGGACATTAACAATTTTGCACCATCCAGGCACCCCAACCTATTCCTTTACTCCCTAAAACTCTCCTCACTTCTTTCCAGTCCATCACTCACTTACCCCAAAGTAAATGGAATGGCTTATTGGACTGATAAATTTACAAAGAATATTTGGGCAATGTCCTAGTTACTTCCTTAAATTGGAAGAAGCTACTTCTATTTTAATCTTTGCTATTGATAAAAATAAATCTTTGTATTCTTCCTGTCTACTATTAGTAAAATATGAACTCCACACAGGCAGGAATTTGTGTCTGTTTTACTTAATTATTTTATAATAGTTTCTAGAACAGTGCCTGGCACATAACAGTAATTAGTAAACATTTAACTATTTGTTGAATTAATTTGTTCAGAACCTGGGCAAGGAAGACTGTACTGCTGTTCACTAGTTCCTCTTGGAGAACCTGAAACAACCTCACATAGGTGACTAGTAAATGTTTCCTAAGTGAATGAATGAAGTGGTTCTGTCACCAATCATACTTTCTATATATTTGTGCAAATGTCATCCTTTTCATGACATTTAAAAAGATATATGGTTTTGGACATGATTTAGTTTCCTGTATTCTAACATAATAATTTTATTTAGCCAAAGAGAATGTTGAATTTTGCTTATTACCTTAAGTTATATAGCAAATGCTCAGTGCTAAGTCTAATTAGTATCCTGCGCCTGGGCTTAGTGACAATCCTTTATCTGTGAACAGATATAGCCATTCAATGACATGCATCCTCGTGTTGTCCCAGAGTGTAAGCTATCATGAGAAAAATTATATGAGCGTATTTTTAACTAACAGGGATCTTAACTCTATTATGAGATTCTAATCTAAGGGTTTTCATTTTGAGCATAAATAGCAAGAAGATAGGAACAGGTACTACAAGAACCTGACCTTCAGCAAATAATGATATGAAATGACCTTGTTATCTTTTTTGCTTTTGTGCAATTTCTTATTTGAAAAAAATGGAGGCAGAAAAAAATTACTTTTTTCTTATTTGGAAATAAACCTTAAACCAATTTTGATTAATTAAGATGAAAATAAGTATCTAAAAATGCTATTATCACCAATAAAGTCTTAAAATGTGTTCATTCACTGTTTTAAAATGCTTCTTTTTTATGTTTACTTTAATTTAAGATCAATTAGCCTGATTTTAAGTTTAAACTAATTTAAAATCTTCATCTGCTTAAGAACTATGACACAATTGGTCAAGGCTCCTTCAGGTCTTGATAAACTTTAAACTGAGAAGGAACTCCAACAAGCATGTTTACTAAACAGGTAAAAGTATGTTTAATATATCTAAGTATTACAGTACTACCAAGTTGCCTAATAAAACAAGACATGATTTTTAGCTCATGAAGCCAAATATTTCCATAGTTTTCCCTATGAAAAAACATTTAAAATCAATCATTTGTCTTCTCAATACATTCTTTGAGAGTCAAATTAGGTATCTCTATCCGTTTCCTAGAGCTGTCATACCAAAATGCCACAAACCAGGTGGTTTAAAACAACTGAAATTTATTCTTTCACAGTTTGGGAGGTTGTAAATCTGAAATCAGGGTGTCAGCAATGATAGCTCCTTCTGATGACTCTGAGGGATAAATTTGTTCCATGCTTCTCTCTATGCTCCTGATGATCAGTAGTCATTGACATTCTTTGGCTTGTGGCAGCATAATTCCAAACTCTGTCTCCACCAGCATATGGCCTTCTTCTTCTTGTGTCTATTTCTCTTATAAGGGAATCAGTCATATTAATTTAGGGTCTACTTAACTACAGTATAGACTCATGTTAACTAATTACATCTGCAAAACCTTATGTCCAAATAAGGTGACATTCACAGATACTGGAGGTTATGATAGCAACAAATCTTTTTTGGGGATGCATTCAATACATAACAGTAGTCAAATATTTTCACCATATATGTAATTTAAATGAAGTAGGTATGAGGAAAGAGAAAATAAATTAAAGGAGAAACCTATACAGTTAGTTCTATGGACTAAATGAATGGAAAAAAAAAAAAAAATTATTTCCCGAGTCAGAGGAATGAACACAGAGCAATAAATAAGAGGAAATAAAATTAAAACCTAAAGTTAACCAAAGATAAAAAGACTAGGGGGGAAAAATCATGAAACAGCAACTTCTAGAATGATGAGTCCAATGAAATTGCTCTAAGAGGAATATTCCCCACTCCTTACTTTCATTCTTATATCCCTACGACAGTCAGAAGCATTTCCTGGGGAGTCCAGGACTAGTCAAATTGCTGGAAGAATCATTAGTGGTGTAGAAATTTATTTTGTCTGTGTGTATTCTTTAATTCATCTCTTCTTCATTGAGACTCTCCTCATCCATCAAATTGGGTCCCAAGATCCCATTGTATTTAACAGTGACAGAAATAGGACTGGGATTTTGCCTTTGTAGTACATTAGGATATCCACAAATACTTTGACACTCTTCCTATAAAGAAGTAAGGTCTATGTCCCCTACCCTTGAATACAAGTGGGCTCTGTGTCTTCTTTGGCCAATAGATTATGGAAGCAACAATCTGACATTTCTAGGCTTTAAGACATTGGTAGTGTTCAGACTTCCAGTAAGATGGGAATATAAGCAGAGAAGCTCCACAGAGCATCTTCAACAAAGAAAAGAGAAACCAATTGACACAGCTACAGAAGATAATCTTGGAGCCCTGAGCTTTGAAAGGAAGAATACAGAAATGGACTAAACTCCAACCAGTAGAAGAACCTGCATGAAAATGGTGAATAAGAAGACAAACAGAGCTGCAGACTATCAGCGATCCTGACAACAGCACAGTTTGGATATTTCCAAGTGCATTGTTGTTGTTGTTGTTAAGTGCCGTCGAGTTGTTTGCGACTCATAGTGACCCCATGCACAGCAGAATGAAACACTGCCCAATCCCGTGCCAGCCCCACAATGTCATTCCATCTCGTTGAAGGCCTCCCCCTCTTTCATCGACCCTCCACCCTACCAAGCATGACATCCTTCTCCAGGGAATGGTCCCTTCTTACAACATGACCAAAATAGGTGAGATGAAGTCTGGCCATTCTTGCTTCCAAGGAGCATTCTGACTGCACTTCCTCCAGGACAGATCTGTTAGTTCTTTTAGCAGTCCATGGTACTTTCAGCATTCTTTGCCAGCACCACAACTCAAAAGCATCAACTCTTCTTTGGTCTTCCTTATTCATTGTCCAGCTCTCACATGCATACGAGGCTATTGGAAATATCATGGCTTGTGTCAGGCGCACCTTAATCCTCAAGGAGATACCCAGCACTTGATACAGTTCCTTCGTAGTGGACTTTCCTAATGCTACACATCATCTAATGTCCTGACTGCTGCTTCTGTTGGCATCGATTGTAGAACCAAGCAACATGAATTCTTTGACAACCTCAATCTTCTCTCCATTTATTGTGATGCTGCTCATTGGTCCAGTTGTGAGGATTTTTGTTCTCTTTCTATTGAGACGTAATCCATACTGCAGACTGTATTCTTCAACCTTCATCAGTAGGTGCCTTAAGTCATCCTCACTTTCAGCAAGCAAAGTTGTATCGTCTGCATATCTCAGGTTGTTAATGATTCTTCCTCCAATCCTGATGCCACGTTTTTCTTCATATAGTCCAGCTTCTCGGATTATTTGCTCAGCATATAGATAGAATAAGTGTGGAGAAAGGATACAATCTTGACGCACTCCCTTCTTGATTTTAAACCATGTAGTGTCCCCTTGTTCTGTTCGAACGACAGCTTCCTAGTCAAGGTACACATTCCTCACGAGTACAATCAAGTGCTCATGAGTACAATCATGTCCAATGCACTTGCTTGGACATAACCTAAAAACCGGCCCTGCTCACCAAGAGCTGCATGGATGACTGCACTGGTAACTGATGATTAAAAAGGGAAACATCAAAGGAGACAAACTGACCTGTGGACTTTCAGCTTTCCAGAGGGCACAGCCATTTGGAAAGTTTACAAGTAGTTCTGCATTTTGGATACTTAAAGTGACAGCATTCTCATTTAGATTCTGGGTACCTAAGAATAGGTTCCTCTTGCCAATTACACCACTGACATACCAGCTGATGACTGGAAAGGTGTGATAGTCCCCTTGTTTCTCATATACCACACCCTCTTGGTGAATGGAGGTGCAGCCATCCCTCACCCCTAGCCACCTTCTGGGGTGGAAGGAACTCCATCCCAATCTGTGTGCTCTGATGGAGCTTGGGTGCCCTGCCCCACCCCACCCCCATTTGTTTGTTGTTTAATTTGGTTTGGTTTGATTTTTGTTTGTTTTTAAATTATTCTCTTTTTTTTTCTTTTTCTTTTTATTCTTTCTTTTTCCCTTCCTAGATTCTAGATTGTGGCTTTATTTACTCTTCCCTTTTATCAGTTCCCATTTTTTCCTTTCTTGTGGTTCTTCCCATCCCTTGTTTTTGTTTTCCAATTTTTCTCATTTTTTTTTTCTTCATTATTCTCTTACTCTAGCTCTTTTCTCTTATTCTCCCCTCCCCAGATATTGTGGGGTTTTTTCCTCTATTTCTATTTATATTTATTTTGTCTTTTCAAAGTATTTCTTTAAATATTTCCTCTCATTTATTGCCTTTCCTCTTTTTTTTTTTTTTTTTCCTTTCTTTCCCTTTTTTGGTGATTGTTCCTGTGAATTTATGCAGTGTGTGTTTTTTGTCTCTTGCTTTTACTTTTTTGGTTTTTTGATTGTTGTTGTTGTCTAGCTGAGTGTAAGACAGAAATTGTGCCCATACAACCCAACCATACCCACAACTTCTGCAGGCCTACCTACTGAATGAGGACCACCACTTGTTTCTGCACCAACTGGCCAATGACACATGACAGCCAATATGAGCCTGGCTCACCCTTATCTGCTCTTCACAGTTAACAGAGATCTGTGCACCCACTCTCATTCTCTGTCACACCTACCAGGAGACAGGTGGTGAGTGAATAAGTGCTGCCAACTAGTGGATAGAGGAACACAGTGCCCTGCTTACACATATACATCTAAACAAAATAAAACAAAAATCTTGGATGAATCACTCAAACATACAATCATCAATTAAAAATAAATAAAACAATGTCAAAATGTCTCTGAAACAACAGACCATCACAGTCCGCACAAAGAAGTAAGATGAAGCAGTAAGACAAGGGACCAGGATATAAACCACATCCACGAGGAAGAATCAACATTGGAACTCCCTAGTGAGGATTTCAAATGAATTATATTTAGGTACTTTCAATGGATTCAGAGACAGATCAAGGAAAACACAGAAAAAACCCTAGAACAATTTCATAAGACAATAAAAGGACAAAATAAATGAAAAAAATAGAAGTGATACAAAATCTACAGACAAAAATCAAGAATTTAAAACTACACTTTCAGAAATAGATAACACATTGAATGGACAAAGGAGTAAAATAGAATCAGTGGAACACAGAATCAGTGACATTGACAACAAATACCTCAATAATTCTTTGGAAAGAGATCAATCAGAAAAAACATAAAAAAAAAAATGAAGAAAGCCCAAGATTCATGTGGTATATCATCAAGAGAAATAACCAATGTGTAATCAGAATTCCAGAAAAGAAAAAGACAAGTAAAACAGAGAAAATTGTCAAAGATTTGTTGGAAGAGAGTTTCCTTGATATAATGAAGGATGAGACTATATCCATTCAAGAAGTCCAATGAACCCCAAACAGGATAGACCCCAAAAGAAAATCACTAAGACATGTTATCATCAAGCTTACCAAATGAAAGACAAAAAGAGAATCCTGAAAGCAGCATAGGAAAATGAAAATTACCTACAAAGGGCAAACAATAAGGCTAAGCTCTGATTTCTGGGCAAAAAGCATGCAGGTGAGATGACAATGACATGGTATATATAAAATCCTGAAAGAAAAAAAATGTCCAAGCAAGAATTATATACCCAGCAAAATTGTCCCTCAGATATGATGGTGAAATTGGGACATTTCCAGGTAAGCAAAAATTAAGGGAATTTGTTAAGACCAGACCAACCTTACAAGATATGTTAAAGGGAGTCCTTTGAACAGAGAACCAACAAGAGCAAACAACAACTCACCATTAACACACATGATGACATAACTCAGAAGCCAACCCAGTTACGGAAATAAAATAAGCTTACAAGACTATAAAGAGAGAGCCAGAGACATCAATTGGCAAATAAGGGAAAAACAAAGCAAAAAGAGGGAAAAAATTGTGTAGTTACAGAACTTCTAAATGGTGAGGAAGTCAGGACAATTGCAAGATAGGAAGAACTGTTCTAAACTTGGGAAGAAAATAATAAATCACAGGGTAACCTAAAAGAAAAATGATAAAGCTTCACATCAAAATAAAAAAGAGGATAAGCACAAATACTTAGCAAATACTAAAACAATAGTGATGAAGGAAATGATAACCCAAGTCATAAACAAGATGAAGTCAGCACAGAAAATTATCTGGAACAAAGAAATCAGCAACACCACACACACAGACACACACACACACACACACACACAAAAACCATAACAAAATGACAGCAACAAATTCATGCTTGTCAATAATTACACTGAATGTCAATGGATTAAAATGCATCACTCAAGAGACAGAGAGTTGCAGATAGGATGGAAAAACATAACCTATCAATATGCTGTTTACAAGAGACACACCATAGAGGCAAAGACAAAAATAGACTAAAAATCAATGGTTGAAAAAAATATATATCAAGCAAATGCCAAGCAAAAAAGAGCATGAGTGGCAATGTTAATTTCCGATAAAATTGACTTTAAGACAAAAACCACCATAAGAGTCAAGGAGGGACATTAGGCAATGATTAAAGGATCCATTGAACAAGAGGACATAACAATAATAAATATCTATGTCCCCAATGAAGGAACCCCAAAATACATAAATCAGACTTTAATGGAATTTGAAAGACAAATGGATGACTCCACAGTCATAGTAGAAGACTTTAATATACTGCTTTCAATGAAAGACAGAACAACTGGAAAGAAATTCTACAAAGATGCAGAAGAACTAAACAATGTAACCTACCAACTTGACCTTACAGACATCTACAGAACACTTCACAAAACAGTGCAATATATATTCTTTTCCACTGCACATGGAGCATTCTCTAGGATAGACCATATGTTAGGCCACAAAGCAAGCCTTAATAAATTTAAAAACATTGAAATACTGCAAAGCGTCTTCTCAGATCACAATGCTATAAAATTAGAAATCAGTAATAGGAAGATCAATGGAAAAAGAGCAATCAGATGGAAACTGAATAACACTCTCCTTAAAAATCATGAGGTAATAGAAGAAATTAAAAATGAAATAAAAAAATTCCTCGAATCACATGAGAATGAAAACACAACATACCAAAATCTTTGGGACCCAACATAATCAGTGATCAGAGGCCTATTTATAGCAATAAATGTACACGTGAAAAAAGAAGAAAGAGCCAAAATCAATACCTTAACCAAATCTTCAACAATTTAAAAAAGAGCAGCAAAAAAAGCTCACAGTCACCAGAAGAAAAGAATAATAAAGATTCGAGTAGACATAAATCAAACAGAAAATAGAAAGAGAATAGAAAAAATCAACAAGACCAGAAGTTGGTTTTTTGAAAATATTAATAAAATTGACAGACCACTGGCAAATTTAGCACAGGAAAGAGGGAGAGAATATAAATAACACAAAAAGGAAACTAATTGGGTGATATCAAAACAGAACTAACTGAAATAAAAAGGATAACATCAGGATACTATCAAGAACTGTACTCTAACAAACTTGTAAATCTGGAAGAAATGGACAATTTTCTAGATGCATACTACATACCTAAACTAACACAGACTGAGGTGGAAAATTTGAACAGACCCACAACAAAAGAAGAAATTGAACAGATCATAAAAAAATTGCCAACAACAACAGCTAAAAAGCCCTGGCCCAGACGATTTCATTGGAGAATTCTACCAAACATTCAGAGAACTAATGCCAATCCAACCCAAACTATTCCAAAACATAGAAAAGGATGGAATCCTCCCAAATTCATCTTATGAAGCAACATAATTCCAACATAATTTTGATACCAAAACGAGACAAAGACATCACTTGAAAGGAAAACTACAGACCAATATCCCTCATAGATGCAAAAATCTTCAACAAAATTGTGGAGCCAATAGACTCCAACAATATATCAAAAAAATAATACATTATGAACAAGCTGGGTTCATATTAGGTATGCAAGCATGGTTCAACATGAGAAAAACAATCAACGTCATCCATCACATAAATAAAACAAAGGAAAAGAACCATATGATCATATCAATCAATGCAGAAAAGGCATTTAATAAAATCCAACACCCATTCCTCATAAAAACTCTCAGAAAAATAGGAATAGAAAGGAAATTCCTCAACATAATAAAAGGCATATATGCAAAACCAACAGTCAACATTATTCTCAAAGAATAGAGAGTGAAACCATTCCCCTTGTGAACAAAAACCAGAAATGGATACCCTCTATCATCACTTCTTTCAACACTGCATTCAAAATCCTAGCTAGGGCAATAAGGCAAGAAAAGGGAAATCAAAGGCATCCAAATTTGTTAGGAAGAGTAAAGCTATCCCTATGTGCTAATGGTATGATCTTATCCATAGAAAATCCAAGAGATTCAGAAAAAAAAAAAAAAAATCTTGGAACTAATTGAGAGATTTAGCATAGTGGCAGGCTACGAGATCAACATACAAAAATCAGTTGGATTCCTCTACTATAGCAAAGAGATTACCGGAAAGGAAATGAAGAAATCAATACCATTTACAATAGCTCTGGTGGAGTAGTGCCTAAGGCATTTGACTGCTAACCAGAAGGCTAGTTACCCACCAGCCACTCCTCAGAAGGAAGGTTGGGCAACCTGCTTCCATAGTGATACTGCCTTGGAAACCCAAGTATAGGTCGCTGTGAGTCAGATTTCACATGACGGCAGTGAGTTTGGGTTTTTTGGTTTTATCAAACAAAATAAATAAAATCTTGGGAATAAATTTTACCAGGGTCACAAAAGACCTGTACAAAGAAAACCAGAAAACACTACTTCAAGAAACCATAAGAGCTCTACATAAATGGAAGAACATACCATCCTCATGGAAAGGAAAATTAAACATTGTGAAAACATCAATATTACCAAAGCAGTCTATATAGTTAATGCAATCACAATCCAGATCCCATCAACATTCTTTTAAGGATATGGAAAAAACAATTACTAATTTTATATGGAAATGAAAAGGACCTCAAATTAAAAAAGCACTACTGAAGAAGAACAATAAAGTAGGAAGCCTCACGCTCCTGGATCTCAAAACCTAGTATACAGCCACAGTAGTCAAAACTGCCTGGTATTGATACATCAACAGACACACAGACCAGTGAAATAGAATGGAGAACCCAGAAATAGGTCCATTGACCTATGGTCAGCTGATCTTTGACAAAGGGCTGATAGCCATTAAATGGGGAAGAGATTTTTTTTAACAAATGATGTTGGCAAAACTGGATATTCCTTTGCAGAAAAATGCAACAAGATCTGTACCTCACACCATATACAAAAACTAACTCCAGATGGATCAAAGACTTAAATGTGAAATCTAAAACTATAAAGTTCCTCAAGGAAAAAATTGGGACAAATTTAGGAGCCCTAATAGGAGTTCTGGTAGCGTAGTGCCTATGGCATATGACTGCTAACCAGAAGGCTGGAAGTTCAAACCCACCAGCCACTCCTCGGAAAGAAGGTTGGGGCAATCTATTTCCATAGTGATACTACCTTGGAAACCCAAAGAGGAGTCACTATGAGTTGGATCCAACTCGATGGCAGTGAGTTTGGTGTTGATTGGTTGCTGTTAATTTTCAAACTTGATGTATAGATTTGCTTTAGGCATGTCTCTTATAAATATAACATGTTGTTGTTGTTGTTGTTAAGTGCCAATTACTATAATGAAATGTGCAAAGACCTGGAGTCTGAAAACCAAAAGGGAAGAACACGCTCGGCATTTCTCAAACTGAGAAGATCAGGAGAAGGGATTAAAAGCCAGGAACCCGGACAGATACAGGTGATATATTGCAATATTACATAGAGTTAGATTTTTTTATCCAATCACACAGACTGGATGGGTTTAATATTACATTTATTGAGATGACTGGAATATTTGAAGGGATTTTACCATCTTACCTTATGCCTTCTATTTACTATCCTGTTTTCTGGGTATTTTGTTTCTCCTTTCTCCCTTAACAAATATTTCTGTGGTCTCCTTTCTTTTCTTCTGCAGGTTGGGGAGTTACAGATTATGGATGTTACTGTTAATTGCTAAAATAAATACTTGTGACAGAGATTGGCTAACTGTTTATAAAACTCATTTTCCTTCCATCCTAGGCATATGACTAAACTATATTTCTAGTACCCCTTATTTTGGGTATGGCTATGGAACTGAGTAATAGTCAAGCCAACAAAATGTGTGTTATTGTTGTTGCATTCTGGCTGTACCTCTTCCAAGACAGATTAGTTCATTCTTCTGGCATTCCATGGTATATTCAATATTCTTCACCAACACCATAATTCAAAGGCATCAATTCTTCAGTCTTCCTTTTGCCCTGTCCATCTTTCATAATGCATGAGAGACAATTGAAAATACCATGGCTTGGATAAGGCACACCTTAGTCCTCAAAGTGAGATCTTTGCTTTTTAATAGTTTTGCAGCAGATTTGCCCAATGCAATATGTCATTTGATTTTTTGATTGCTGCTTCCATGGGAATGAATTGTGTATCCAAGTAAAATGAAATCCTTGACTTCAAAGTGTTTTCTCCATTTAGTATGACGTTGCTATTGCTAGTTGCAAGGATTTTTGTTCTCATTGTGTTTAGATGTAATCCATACTGAAGACTGTAGTGCTTCAAGTCCTCTTCACTTTCAGCAAGAAAGGTGTGTCAGCTGTTTATCACAGGATGTTAATGAATCTTCCTCCAATTTTTATGTCATGTTCTTCTTCATATCATCCAGATTCTGGAATAATTTGCTCAGCATACAGATTGAATAAGTAGGTGAAAGGATTTAACCCTGATGAACACCTCACCTGATTTTAAACCATGTGGTATCACCTGTCACGAATTAATTTCATTTATTCACATATTTTTATCAACTTCTGTTTTCAGTATTGATCTTATATTCTATATCTTTTCTCTGAGTTCATATTTCTACTTATTAAGGTATAAATAATTACTTCTGTCAGTATGTATGGAAAATAAACATTCATATTTTGCCTTCACACTTATTTCTAGTTGTTGTTGTTGTTGTTGTTAGGTGTCATAGAGTTATCTTTGACTCATAGCAATTCTATGTACAACAGAATGAAACACTGCCTGGCCCTGTGCCAACGCACACCCTTGCTAAACCTGAGCCCATCATTAGAGCTACTGTGTCAATCCATCTCTTTGAGGCTCTTCCTCTTTTTCTTTGACCCTCCACTTTACCAAGCATGATTTCCTTCTCCAGGAAATCATCCCTTCTGACAACATAACCAAAGTAAGTCAGATAAAGTCTGACCATTCTCGCTTCCAAGGAGCATTCCTGCTACACTTCTTCCAGGACAGATTTGTTAGTTACTTTAGTAGTCCATGGTACTTTCAGTGTTCTTCACCAACACCACAGCTCAAAGCATAGATTCTTCTTCAGTTTTCCTTATTCATTATCCAGCTTTCACATGCATATGCCAAACCAAACCAAACCCACTGCCATCAAGTCAGATCCGACTCATAGTGACCCCTTCTTGGGTTTCTGAGGTGGTATCACTATGGAAGTAGATTGCTCAACCTTCCTTCCGAGGAGTGGCTGGTGGATTTGAACCATCAGCCTTCTGGTTAGCAGTCAGATGCTTTACGCACTACACCACCAGAGGTGATAGAAAATACCATGGCTTGGGTTAAGCACACATTAGTCTTCAAGGAGATATCTTTGCTCTTCAGCACTTGAAAGAGGTCTTTTGCATCAGATTTGCCCAATGCAGTATGTTATCTGATATCTTGAGTGCTGCTTCCATTGGTGTCAATTGTAGAACCAAGTAATATGAAGTCTTTGACAACTTCAATCTTTTCTCCATTTATCTTGATGCTGCTTATTTCTCCAGTTGTGAAGATTTTTGTTTTCTTTATATTGAGGTGTAATCCATACTGTAGATTGTAGTCTTCAATCTTCATCAGGAAGTGCTTCAAGTCATCCTCACTTTCAGCAATTAAAGTTGTGTTGTCTGTGTATCACAAGTTGTTGAGACTTAGATTGGTGTCTGTCAATCCTGACACCACATTCTTCTTCATAAATTCCAGCATCTCAGATTATTTGCTCAGTATACAGATTGAATAAGTATGGTGAACGGATATAACCCTGACACACTCCATTTGTGACTTTAAAACACACATTGTTTGCTTGTTCTCTCAAACAACAGCCTCCTAGTCTATGTACAGGTTCCATATAAGCACAACTAAGTGTTCTGGAATTCTCATTCTTCTCAATGTTGTCCATAATTTGTTATGATCCACACAATCGAATGCTTTTGTATAGTCAATAAAACACAAGTAAACATATTTCTGGCATTCTTTGCTTTCAGCCAAGATCCATCTGACATCAGCAATGATATCCTTTATTCCACATCCTCTTCTAAAACCAGCTTGCATTTCTGGAAGTTCTCTGTCAATATACTGCTGCAACTGTTTTTGAATTATCTTCAGTAAAATTTTACTTGCATGAGATATTAATGATACTGTTCGATAATTTCCACATTCTGTAGGATCATCTTTCTTTGGAATGAGTACAAATATGGATATCTTCCAGTCAGTTGGCCAGGTAGCTGTCTTCGAAATGTCTTGATTATAGCACAGTGAGTGTCTCCAGTGTGGCATCAGTTTGTTGAAACATCTCAGTGGGTATTCTATCAGTTCCTGGAGCCTTGCTTTTTGTCAGTTCCTTCAGTGCAGCCTTGACTTCTTCCTTCAATACCATTGGTTCTTGATCACATTTCACCTCCTGAAATGGATGAATATCAAACAATTCTTTTTGGTACAGTGACTATGTGTATTCCTTCCATCTTCTTTTGATGTTTCCTGCATCACTCAATATTTTGCTTATATAATCATTCAATATTGCAACTCAAGACTTAAGGTTTTCTTCAGTTCTTTCAGCTTGAGAAATGCCAAGCATGTTCTTCCCTTTTGGTTTTCTAACTCCAGGTCTTTGCACATTTCATTATAATAATTGATTTTGTCTTCTCAAGAGGCTCTTTGAAATCTTCTATTCATCTCTCTTATCTTGCCATTTCTTCCATTTGCTTTAGCTACTCTCCCTTCAAGGGCAAGTTTCAGCATGTCTTCTGACATCCATTTTGGTCTTTTCTTCCTTTCCTGTCTTTTAAATGACCTTTTGCTTTCTTCATGGATGATGTTCTTGATGTCATCCCACAATTCCTCTGGTTTTCAGTCATTGGTGTTCAATGCATCAAAGCTATTCTTTCAATGGTCTCTAAATTCAGGAGGAATATAGTCAAGATCATATTTTGGCTCTCATAGACTTGTTTTAATCATCTTCAATTTCAACTTGAATAAATAATTACTTCTGTAATTGTTAGCCTTGTTTTGGCTGAAGATATTGAGCTTCACCATCACCTCTTGCCACAAATGTTGTCAATCTGATTCCTCTGTACTCCATCTGGCAAAGTCCATGTGTATAGCTACCATTTTTATTGTTGAAAAAAGGTATTTGCAATGAATAATTGTTGGTCCTGTAAAATTCTACCATGTGATCTCTAGCATTATTTCTATCACCAAGGCGATATTGTCCAACTACCAATTATTCTTCTTTGTTTCCAACTTTTACATTCCAATCACCAGTAATAATCAACACATCTTAATTGCATGTTCGATCAATTTCAGACTACAGTCGTTGGTAAAAATCTTCAATTTCCTCACCTTTGGCTTTGGGGGTTGGTGCATAAATTTAATAATAGTGGTATTAACTGGACTTCCTTGTAATCATATGGATATTATCTTATCACTAACAGCATTGTACTTCAGGGTAGATCTTGAAATAGTCTTTGTGATGATGAATGCCATGTCATTTTTGTCATTCCCAGCATAGAAGATCATATGGTGGTCTGAATCAAAATGGCCCAAACCAGTCCATTTCAACTCACTAATGCCTAGGATAATATAGTCTTATGCATTCCATTTCATTTTTGACAACTCTCAATTTTCCTAGATTCATACTTCATGCATTCCATGTTCCAATTATTAATGGATGTTTGCAGCTATTTCTTCTCATTTTGAGTCATGTCACATCAGCAAATGGAGATCCTGAAAGCTTTACTCTATCCACATTATTAAGGTTGGATCTATTCTGAGGAGGCAGCTCTTTCCCAGTCATACTTTGAGTGCCATTTGACCTAAGGGGCTCATCTTCTGGCTCTATATTGGACAATGTTTCAGGGCTATTCATAAAGTTTTTCAGTAGTATCATGTTTCACTGCTATTCATTAGGTTTTCACTGGCCAATTCTTTGAGAAGTGGATGGCCTCTTCCTTCTTCT
Organism: Orycteropus afer afer; assembly: GCF_000298275.1. Lineage (NCBI taxonomy): Eukaryota > Metazoa > Chordata > Mammalia > Tubulidentata > Orycteropodidae > Orycteropus > Orycteropus afer. Next base: position 3,572,439 of record NW_006921751.1, read on the forward strand.
GAGTCTGTATTAGTCTGGAAGCTCCACTGAAACCTGACTGCCCTGGGTAACTGTGTTGGTATTTGAAACACCAGTGGCATAGCCTCCGGCTTCACAGCAACACACAACTGACAGACAAGTTCATCTCCCTTAGTTGCTCCAAACTGTTCCACTCATGCTTCCTGGCCTCCCCCAGCTGTTCCAAACCCTTGCCAGCTCCCACTCCTCCTTATAGCTAAGCAGCATGAAATCTAGGTTGACAGTTATTTTCCCTTGATTCTTTAAAAATATTATTCTATTGTCTCTGTCAGTGTAATGTTGTTGATAAGAAATCTGCCAATGATCAAGTTGTTGTTCTTTGTAGTAAACTGCCTTTTATCTTTGATAGTTTTTAAGATTCTCTGTGTATATGTTGCATTGCAATTTCATCAAATTGTATCCAGTGATATATTTATTCCCAATATATTAGTGATACTCTGAATACACTTTCAATCCAGTGATATATTTATTCCCAATATATTAGTGATACTCTGAATACACTTTCAATGTGAAGTTTCATTTCTTTCTTCAAATCTTAAAAATCCTCAGACATTATTTCTTTCATTAATGCTTCTCCACCAGTCACCATTTATCATTCATCTTCTTCTGAAATTTCTATTAGATGAACTATTAAGTTGCTCATTCTTTCTTTTCTCTGAAGCTGTTTTTTATATATAATTAAGTCATTGTTTCTTTGTGCTATATTTTATTTGCTTTAGTGTTGTACTGCAATCCTTTTGTTCTTTTTTTCTGCTAAGACCAATTGAGAGTTTATCCTCTCTGTTGAATTTTTCATTTCAATAATCACATATTTCATCCATGATTCCTAATTTTTTTCATTTTCCCCTGTTGTTCTTTTGCATTTCTGTTTTGTTTCAAGGTATAGCTTTTTAATGTTTTAAATATATTTTCTGTGTCTTATATACTTGGAGCAGAAGGTGAATTTCAAAGAAAGAATTTAAAACACTATCTTGACAACAAGCCTACAGTAGATCAAAGTGCAACTAAAATTTAAACAAATAAAGCTCACATACAACAGAAGTTCTGTTTTTCTTTGCTTTTCTGTTTTACCATTCAAGTAATAATCTAAGATTGATGGTTCAAGTTGGCATGACTGAGGAAGGTGAGATTTCTCCACTCAGTTATTTAGGAAGCTAGGCTGACAGGAGCACTACTATCTAGAGTGTAAGTCTTCCACAATTACTCTGGATGTCACTATCCCAAACAAGAGAAGAGTAAAGGGTCACAAAGGAGCACACATGAAAGGTTTTGTAGATCAACGTTGGAAATATCATATTTTACTTCTGAACATATTCCACTGGAAAGAATTTAGTCATATGACCATACCTAACTATAGGGAGACTGAGAACACAGGGTAGCTCTGGATCTCTGTGCTTTGAAAATAAAAGAATCAAAATGGATTTTAGTGGGCATCTGGCAGTTTCTGCTACTGCATCCAAAATACCTCTTCACTGAAAATTGTTGTGACTATTATAGTGGTACCTTCTAACACTCCTGGAAAACCTTAAAATGACAGCAGTACTTTTTTTTTTTTTTTAAGAATAGTTTCTATTTGTATTATTATTTCATGCAAATATGTAACTTTTATACTTATTTTACAGTAGTGGAAGTATCCCTAAGGTCATTTTATGATTGTTCTTAAGATCATGAAATGGTTTATACCAAACCAGATATATTATTGTTTTTCAATTTGTCTTACTATGGTGACTTATGTATTGCTATGATATTGGAAGCTATGCCACTAGTATTTGAAATACCAACACGGTCACCTATGGTGCACATGTTTCAGTGGAGCACCAGACAAAAAGAGACTAGAAAGAAAGGTCTGAGGATCTACTTCCACTTATTAGCCAATAAAAAAATAAAAAAACTATTATCACAACAGAACATTGTCTGACCATTGTTTTGCACATGTCATCAGAAAGGATAAATAGCTGGAGGAGGACACTGTGTTTGGTGAAATTGAGGGCCAACAAGGGAGTGGGAGACCCTTGGTGAGATTGATTGGCACAATAGCCACAATGATGACCTCAAACATGCCAGTGATTGTGAAGATGACGCAGGGCAAGGCAATGTTTTGTTCTGTTGTTCATAAGGTCGCTATGAGTCAGAGTCGATGTAACCACAACTAACAATAACTCTGAAGTTGTTTTACTAATATTCCTTCTGTCAGTCTTGGGATGTTTCCAGAAGAGTTACCCTACAACAAAGGTTCCTTAAGGCACACATTTGAATTCAAGTCTCCTATATCTATTTATGCATTGTCTATAAGATTTCTGTAATGCATTGTCTATATGTTGCATCTAAGCTGATTTATATCTTTTCTTCCAGTCAACTCTGTAAGTCCCATTTTCCCATAACTTCAAAATATAACATTAACTAGAAATTCAATTAAGATACAGAAAAAATAGCTACAATTCATTGAGTGCCCATTATGAGACAGACACAGCTGTGCTAAGAACTATCATACTCATTTTCTCATTTATTTCTCTCAACAACAACTTTGAAGATGCTCACTTTTATTCTCATTTTATAAATGAGCAAACTAAGTCTCAGAGCATTTAGTTAATTTGTACAGTGTCCTAGTTACAATGTGGCTGAGTTGATAGTTAAACCCAAGACTGACTATAAATCCTACACCCTTTCTAGTTTACTCACTCGTCAAGGACATTCTAGACACATATAACCAAAACCAAAACCAAACTCACTGCTGTTGAATCAGAACTGACTCATAAGGACGCTTCCTAGTGTCTCCAAGGCAATAACACTATGGAAGTAGATTGCTCAACCTTCCTTCCAAGGAGCTCCTTAGACAAATATATGCTCTATTAATAGGGAACTCTGGTAGCATAGTGCCTAAGGCACTTAACTGCTAACCAGAAGGCTGGTGGTTCAAACCCACCAGCCTCTCCTTGGAAGGAAGATGGGGCAATCTACTTCTGTAGTGATACTGCCTCGGAAACCCAAGGAGTCGTCACTATGAGTCAGGCCCAACTCGACGGCACATAACAACAAATAACAACAACAATTAATAGCTGAAGTTTCAGCTTCAAATTTCTATCAGCTCTTCAGCTTCTTTGGTATGCTGAGCTGTGTCATTTGTCCCATTTACCTTACATTATATACTAAACATATAACTTTAAAAGCCTGATTCGTGCATCCTTTACCCTTAGTTATCTTCTGGAAGTGCTTGAGGAGCTTGGTGCTGGTGGTGCAGTGTTTAAGTGCTTGGCTGCTAAACAAAAAGTCAGTGATTCGAACCCATCAGCTACTCTACAGAAGAAAGGTGTGGCAGTCCATGTCTAAAGATTTACTGCCTTAGAAACCCTATGGGACAGTTCTACTCTGTCCTATAAAATTAGTATGAGTCACCATTTTCTTTAGCTACTCTCCATCCAAGAGCAAGTTTTAGAGTCTCTTCTGACATCCATTTTGGTCTTTTCTTCCTTTGCTGTCTTTTTAATGACTTTTGCTTTCTTCATGGATGATATTCTTGATATCATTTTGCAATTCATCTGGTTTTCAGTCTTTGGTGACTGAAATCGTCACCAATTTCATTCCCCAGGGAATGGTCCCTTCTGACAACATGACCAAAGTAGGTGAGACCAAGTGTGGCCACTCTTGTTTCCAATGAGTATTCTGGCTGAACTTCTTCTGGGAAAGAGTTGTTCATTTTTCTAGCAGTCCATGGTACTCAGTATTCTTTGCCAACACCACAACTCAAAAGCATAACTGTTCTTTGGTCTTCTTTATTCATTGTCCAGCTTCCACATGCATATGAGGCTATTGAAAATGTTATGGCTTGGGGGTAGGCCCACATTAATCTTCAAAGTGACATCTTTGCTCTTCAGCAGTTTAAAGTAGTTTTGCAGCAGATGTGCCCAGTGCAATAAAATGTCTGATTTCTTCACTATTGCTTCCTTGGATGTTGATTGTGGATCCAAGTCATATGAAATCTTTGACAACTTCAATCTTTTTTTCCATTTATTGTGATGTTGCTCCAGTATGAAGATTACTCCAGTTGTGAGGATTTTTGTTTTCTTTACTTTGAGATGTAATCCATACTGCAGACTGTAGTCTTTAGTCTTCATCAGTAGGTACTTCAAGTCATCTTCACTTTCATCAAGCAAGGTTGTGCTATCTGCATATTGCAGGTTGTTAATGAGTTTTCCTCCAATTCTGATGCCATGTTCTTCTTCATATAGTCTTGTTCTCAGATTATTTGCTCTTATTTAATAAGTATAGTTAAAGGATGCAGCCCTGACACACACCCTTCTAGATTTTAAACCATGCAGTATCCACTTATTCTGTTTGAATGATAGCCTCCTGACCTATGTACAGGTTCCTCATGAGTACAATTAAGTGTTCTGGAATTTCCATTCTTCTCAATGTTACTCATAATTTATTATGATCCACACAATCAAATGCTTTTGCATAGTCAATAAAACACAAGTAAACATCTTTTTCACATTCTTTGCTTTCAGCCAAGATCCATCTGTCATCAGCAATGATATCCCTTATTCCACATCCTCTGCTGAATCCAGATTGAATGCCTGGAAGTTCCCTATCCATGTACTGCTGCAACTGTTTTTGAGTTACCTTCAGCAAGATTTTACTTGTATTTGATATTAATGACATTGTTTGATAATTCGCACATTCTGTTGGTTCACCTTTCTTTGGAAGAGATACAAATATGGATCTCTTCCAGTCTGTTGACCAGGTAGCTATCTTCCAAATCTCTTGGCATAAGTGAGTGAGTGCCTCCAGCACAACATTCTTTTGTTGAAACATCTCAATGGGTATTCCATCAACTCCCACTCATTTTTTGTCAATTCCCTTAGTGCAGCTTTGACTTTTTCCTTCAATAATATTAGTTCTTGATCATATGCCACCTCCTGAAATACATGAGCATTGACCAATTCTTTTGTGTAAAGTGACTGTGTATTCCTTCCATCTTCTTTTGATGTTGCCTGCATCATTAAATATTTTGTCCGCAGAATCTTTCAGTATTATAATTCAAGGCTTGAATTTTTTTCTTCAGTTCTATCAGCTTGAGAAATTCCAAGCATGTTCTTCCCCTTTGGTTTTCTAACTCCAGGTCTTTGACCATTTCATTATAATAATTGACTGTCTTCTTGAGCTTTGAAATCTTCTGTTCAGCTCTTTTATCTTGTCATTTCTTCCATTTTCTTTAGCTACTCTCCATCCAAGAGCAAGTTTTAGAGTCTCTTCTGACATCCATTTTGGTCTTTTCTTCCTTTGCTGTCTTTTTAATGACTTTTGTTTTCTTCATGGATGATATTCTTGATATCATTTTGCAATTCATCTGGTTTTCAGTCTTTGGTGACTGAAATCGTCACCAATTTCATTTAATGCATCAAATCTTTTCTTCAGATGGTCTCTAAATTCAGGTGGGATATAATCAAGGTCATATTTGGCTATTATAGACTTGTTTTAATTGTGTTCTGCTTCAACTTGAACTTACATATGCACAATTAGTGATCTATTCCACAGTCAGCTCCTGGCCTTATTTTGGCTGAAGATACTGAGCTTCTCCATTGCCTCTTTCCACAGATGTAGTCAACCCAATTCCTGTGTATTCCATTTGGTAAAGTCCACATGTATGTTGTTGTTGTTGTTGTTATGTGCCATCGAGTCAGCCCCGACTCATAGTGACCCCTCCTTGGGTTTTCAAGGCAGTATCACTACGGAAGTAGGATTGCCCAACCTTCCTTCCGAGGAGTGGCTGGTGGGTTTGAACCGCCAGCTGTCTGGTTAGCAGGCAAGTGACTTAGCCACTATGCTACCAGAGCTCCTATATGCCATTGTTTATGTTGTTGATAAAGGTATTTGCAATGAATAAGTTGTTGGTCTTGCAAAAATCTATCATGTGATCTCCAGAATCATTTCTATCACCAAGGCCATATTTTCCAACTATTAGTGATTCTTCTTTGTTTCCAATTTTCGCATCCTAATCACCCATAGTAATCAATACATATTAATTACATGTTTGGTCAATTTCAGACTGCAGAAGTTGGTAAAAATCATCTTTGACTTTAGCAGTTGGTGCATAAATTTAAATAATAGTAGTGTTAAATGGTTTTCTTTCTTTGTAGGCATATGGATATTATCTTACCACTGACAGCATTGTACTTCAGGATAGATCTTGAAATATTCTTTGTGATGTTGAATGCCATGCCATTCCTCTTCACTTTGTCATTCCCGGCAGACTAGATCATATGATTGTCTGATTCATAATGGCCAATAGCAGTCCATTTCAACTCACTAATGCCTAGCATATCAATCATTATGCATTACATTTCATTTTTTACAACTGCCAATTTTCCTAAATTCATACTTGGTATGTTCCATGTTCTGATTATTAATGGATGTTTGCAGCTGTTTTTTTTCCCATTCACACATCGAAAATGGAAGTCTTGAAAGCTTTACTCTATCCACACCAGTAAGGTCGACTCTACTTAGAGGAAGGCTGTAGTTGGTGTAGTGGGTAAGGCATTTGACTGTTAACCAGGTCAGTGGTTCAAACCCATCAGGTGCTCTACGGAAGGAATATTGAGCAATCTACTTCTGTAAAGATGCATAGTTTCTGAAACCCAAAGGTTGTTGTAATGTATCAGACAGTGTTTTGCTGCTATTCATAAGGTTTTCACTAGCCAATTCTTTGGGAAGTGGAGGGCCCCTTCTTTCTTCCAAATCTGTCTTAGTCTGGAAGGTCCACTGAAACCTGTCTACATGGGTGACCCTGTTGGCATTTGTAATACCAGTGGTATAGCCTGCAGACTCACAGCAACACACAAGCCACCACAATATGACAAACTGACAGATGAATGGGAGTATTCTGTGTTGTGACAGCAATATGCTGTCCTTTCATCTTTAAACATAAATTTATTTTATAATACTGAATATACTTTAGCAAACTGTGTATGCATTTCACCATACAGAATCTGATATTTTTGTTCCCTGCTTTATAATCACTGTCCAGAAAGACAGACTAAATATTTAGCTGTTCTGCCTTTAAAACAAGCTGCTTTATGAATTTGCTATAAAGCTTTAGATATTTTAATCTATAGAATAAATTTACATAAAGATTTGATTTTTCTTATAACTGAAAAATTGCCAAAATATTTTAATAAGTCCATGGCATTCCTACTGTGGATTTTACTATAAATCAATTTTACTTACAATATACAGTAAGTGTAATAAAGCTGACATATATTGAGTGTTAAGTATGGGCTAGGCACTGGGCCATAAGATTTCATGCTAAGAGCAGTGTTCTTAATGTCTAAATGTAGAGTTCTCTCTTTTGTTCACCCCCAACAACAACCTCATTAGCAAATTCTGTTTTCTTTACTTATAACATATACAGAATCAGCTCTCTTTTTTTTTTTTTTTCCATATCCACTTGCTCTCATTCAAACCCCAAGCACCACATCCTCTCTTGCCTGTGTTACTGTAATAACCTCTTCTCTGACCTTCTTACTTCCACACTTGACACTCTATAATCCATTCTATACTATAATTCAGTAGTATGACACATAAATGATCCACCACCCTTGCTACATATGTACCACCCATCCATACCCAAACCAGCCCCTAGTTTAAAATTTCCCAATGGCTAATGATATCACTTAGAGTAAAATCCAAATATCTTCCCTCCCCACCCCAGGTCACAAAATCTTATTTATTCTGGTTCTTGACAACTTGCTTAATTTCATTTCATGCCATATTCCTGTTTTCCCATTAACCAACCACAGTAGTCTTTGTTTTCCTTGAATACACCTACCTCTTTCTACCTTACAGTTTTGCCCACCAGTTCTCTCTGCCTGGAACACTTTTCTTGCTCAACTTCTAACAGTTGACTTCTTCTTATCATTCAACTCTCAGTTCAAATATTGCCTCATCTGAAAGATTATCCATGTAGGACTGACAAGTTAGGAAATAAAAAATATGGGTCTCCTAGTTAAATATGAATTTCACATAAACAACCAATATTTTTTAGTATAAGTATCTCTTCTATTTGTTTAAGACAAACTTATATTAAAAGGTTATTCATTATTTATCTGCAATTCAAATTTAACTGGAAGTCCTGTATTTTATCTGGCAACCCTAATCTCTTGACAAGTCAATCAAAAGTACCCCACCTGGCCCCAGATACTCTCTGTCAACTATTCTTATTTTATCTTCCTAATTCACCACTTCCTAATGGTATTTTATTTGTTTGTTACTAGTTCATCCCATAAGTTTTTGGTATTGAAAATTCAACCTTTCTACACTCAACCAGTATTTCCCTGCTATTCATAATGTTTGCCAAGGCCAATTATTTGAGAAGTGGATCATTAACAATCTGCAATATGCTGGTAACAAAACTTTGCTTGCTCAAAATGAGGATAACTTGAGGCACTTACTGATGAAGATTGAAGAACACAGTCTGAAGTATGGATTACATCTCAATATAAAGAAAACAACTGGACCTATAGGCAGCATCATGATAAATGGAGAAAAGATTGAAGTCAGAGACTTCACTTTGCTTGGTTCTACAATCGACACCAATGGAAGCAGTAGTCAGAGCATCAGATAAAGTATAGCACTGGGCAAATCTGCTGCAAAGGACCTCTTTCAAGTGAATGTCTCCTTGAGGACTAAGGTGCACCTGACCCAAGCCATGGTATTTTCAATTGCCTCATATGCAAGTGAGAGCTGCAAAATGAATAAGAAAGACCGAAGAAGAATTGATGCTTTTGAGTTGTGGTGCTGGAGAAGAGTGAGGAAGGTACTATGGACTACTAAAAGATCTAACAAGTCTGTCCTTGTTATAGCAAGGACAGTGGAGCTGGGATGGGACTGGACAGTGTTTCGTCCTTCTGCTCATAGGGTCGCTATGAGTCGGCAATGACTTGACAACACTTAACAACAACACTCAACCATTTCTCTCTATCACACATATTCAAGCTCTCTTGTTATCTAGGACTTCTTCAAGTTTGAAGTGGTAATTTATATTGATAGAATAATCACAAAGAGTCACTTGAAAAATGTAAAACATATCACATTTAGTCATTAAAAAAAACTTAGAAAGTTTTCCACGTTATGAAATCTATATCTTAATTGTAAAACTTTTTAAAAATATATGATTATATAAAATCATATATAATCAAAACCATAAATCAATAAATAATTTCTTTTGAATGACATATATAATCTTAACAAATTATATTATTGACATTTAACAGGAAAAAAAGCATATGGCATTGTGAAAAGGATGTGAGGCCTGCATTATCTGACCTACTCTTACTTCACAAGGGAGAAAAAGGATCAAAGTCATTACCTAAATGATGATTCCTATTAGGTAGAGGTCAGACATCCCACCACCCTCCAACTTTCTTGCCAATTCCAACAACAAGTGTCCCTCCCATGGCACTCTGTACTTCTCTGCTGGTTCAAAAATTTGTTTCAATACCCACACAGAACTCACAGAAAATACTAATGATTATGGAGTTTATTGAGGAAGTAACAGGTTACAATTCAGGATCAGGAATGCTCTTTGAACGTGACAGTCTCCTCTCAGCGGTGCCCAAAGGCATATCTCTCTTTGGCCTTCAGCCTCTTGGCCTGGCCTATGCCCTGCTCAGGCAAGTGTCACAAAGCTCTTTTAGCTTTCCTGATAAGTGCCCAATGAGGCATCCCACTCTACCAGCAAGCCTCCTGCCTAAGGCACTCAGCTTTCTCACTTTGTGGGCTGGGAAGCCCACCACTCTGTGTCATACTGGTCTCTGCTGCCATGGTCTGCTGCCAGTGCTGTTTCTTTGTTGTTGTTTCTCACCATCTCAGCAAAGTGTTAATGAGCTCTTTCTGTCTTCTGGATCAAGGAGGTCCAGTGCAGGGATTTCAGATCCAAAGGATTCATTCTACTCCTGACTCTCCTTTCTTAATGGTAGTGAAATTGCCTTTTCTATTTCTGGGATGGTTCATTTTAACCTATTGTTGTTAGGTGATGTCAAGTCAGCTCCAACTCATAGCGACCCTATGTATCACAGAACAAAACACTGCCCAGTCCTGCACCATTCTCAAATTCCCTGCTGAGCTTGAGCACATTGTTGTAGCCACTGTGTCAATACATCTCATTGAGGATCTTCCCCTTTTTCACTGACCTTCTATTTTACCAAGCATAATATCCTTCTCCAGGTACTGTTCTCTTCTGACAACATGACCAAAGTAGATGAGGCAAAGTCTAGCCATTCTCACTTCTAAGGAGCATTCTGGCTGCACTTTTTCCAGAAAAGATTTGTTCATTCTTCTGGCACTTCATGGTACTTTCATTATTCTTTGCCAACACCACAATTCAAATGCATCAACTCTTCTTCCATCTTCCTTATTCATTGTCCAGCTTTCACGTGAATATTAGGTGATTGAAAATACCATGACTTGGGTTAGGTACACTTTAGTCTTCCAAATGACATCTTTGCTCCTTAACACTTTAAAGAGATCTTTTGCAGAAGTATTTCCCAGTGCAATACAGCATTTGATTTCTTGACTGCTACTTCCATGGGTGTTGATTGTGGATCCAAGTAAAATTAAATCCTTGACAACTTCAGTCATTTCTCCATTTATTGTAAGTCACTTATAGGTCCAGTTGTGAGAAGTCTTTGATCTTCATCAGAAAGTGCTTCAAGTCATCTTCACTTACAGCAAGCAAAGTTATGTTATCTGCATCTCACAGGTTGTTAATGAGTCTTCCTCCAATCCTGATGCCACATTCTCCTTCATATAACCCAGCTTCTCAGATTATTTGCTCAACATACAGATAGAACCAGTATGGTGAAAGGATATAATCATGAAACACACTTTTCCTGATTTTAAAACGTGCAGTATCTCCTTGTTCTGTTCAAATGACAGCCTCTTGGTCTATGTACAGTTTCCTCATGAGCACAATTAGCAGATAGCAAAACAGATCAATCTTCATGTTAGGTTTCCATACACCTTATTTCCATCGTCCCATCCCCATAAGAGTACTATGTACCTTGTTTTCATTATTAAGAAGCTGTCTAGTTCCCTTGGCAGGGAGCTCTGGTAGCATAGTGCCTAAAGCACTTGACTGCTAACCAGAAGGCTGGTGGTTCACACCCACCAGCCACTCCTCGGAAGGAAGGTTGGGCAATCTACTTCCGTAGTGATACTGCCTCAGAAACCCAAGGAGGGGTCACTATGAGTCGGGTCCGACTCCACGGTACATAACAACAACAACAACAAGTCCCCTTGCCATGCCACAAGTACCTAACATTTTTATAATCTCACCCACTCATCTGGTGGGAGTCACAAAGATCATGGCTGGAAGAGCCATATTAAGTAATTCACTGCACTACAAGAACAAAGGATATTTTCAGGAGAGTCAAAAAAAAAAAAAAAGAAAGAAAGAAAAGAGAAGAAGAGAAGCAATACAGTCAGAATGAATAAACTTTGAAAGGCATTTAAATGATAAATAATTGAAGCAGATAATGCATTTGCACTTAAGAATCTATTCGGTCATTCCCAGCGCTGTCAGTTATCCTGAACTTTTATTCTATTGTTCTGAATATGAAAAATGCATCCAAATAATTCTAACCACATGGCAGGAAGAAAAGAAAATTAGTGGTATTACTTAGATGAGATCTAAAATATGAATGTGTAAATTGAAGAAAGATAACATTGAAAAATAGCAGGTAGATAAAATTTTAGTGTTGTAAAAAAAAAAACTGTGCAAGAGAAGTCACATAAAAGTCGGGGTATTCCTTAAAAATTAAGCAGCTTTTTAATGAAACAACTACAGAGTTGTTCACATAGGAAACCAGAAACTGAACATGCAAGGAATAAAGTGGTTTTACTTTCAGTCAGATTTTAGTTCAAAACCATAAAGTGAGATTGACAGACTTTGCTCTCCAAAGGGATGCTCTAAAAACATTGTGAGATAGAAGCTATTTTCGTCCAAGCCCCTTAAGCTTTAACATACACATGAAGACCATATCGATCTATAGACCCAATGACATTTTTCAACCAAACATTTTCCTTGTTCTTAAAGACCTACTAACATAGACGGAAAGGTGAAGCAACTTTTTTTAATCATCTCTTAGCCCAGAATAGAATATTTTGATGTGTTTTTATTTTAAGATGACTAAATATGCATTTGAAAAAGATAATGAGTCTGTAAAAATATTTGAAAGTCCATTTTGGAGGGACGCAAGTATACATGTGTGTGTGCTTAGAAGAGTATGTGAAAATCACTTTATTAGAAAGTGAACTGAGAAATTAAATAACTTGAGAACAATATCAACTTACTCCTAAAGGCCACTTCTCAGCAGTGAACAATTTAATTTAATTTTAATATTTTTATGACACTAACATAAAAAGAAAGAAAGAAATTTAGTACACAACTTATGCAATCTTTTTGATCCACAAAGATACAATATGGCAGAGTGGTGACCATCATGACCTCAGGATGATAGCTTCAGTTCAAATTCCAAATCCACCATGTACAATTTCTAAAACAGTGGGTAAATTATTTAATCTTTCTAAGCCTCAGTTCCATTATCCTTAAAACACAGATCCTTTGAGATGTTCCAGTAAGATGGTGGAATAGGCAGACAAACTATGCAGACTCTCTTCAACTAACTAAAAGGGAACCAATTAATGCAGATACAGAAGATAATCCTGGAGCCATGAGCTTTGAAAGGAAGGGTATAGAAGTGGAGTAAACTCCAACTAGTAGAAGAACCTTCATGAAAACACTGAAAAAGAAGACATACGGGAGCTGTGGGCTATCAGAGATCCTGACAGCACAGACAGCTTGGATATTGACAAAGGGTGTTAGGACCTAAGAACTAACCAAAAAATTGGCCCTGCTAGCCAGAAGCTACACAGAGGACTCCACTGGTGGCTGGTGAATAAAAGAGGAAGCAGCAAAGAGGGAGATGGGCTGAGCTGTGGACTTTTGCCTGTCTGGAGGGCACAGACATTTTGAATGTTTACAACCAGTTCTACCATTTTGGATATTTAAAGCAGACAGTGTTCTCTCAGATTCCAGGGACCTAAGAATAGGCTCCATGTGCCAGGGACTGCAAGGACATACCTGACACGAAGGATTGGAAAGGTGCAACGTTCCCCTTGTTACTCTTATACTCTACAACCTCTTGGTGAATGGAGATTCAGCCACCACTCATTCCCACTCACTTTCTGGGCTGGCAGGAATTCCATCCTGGTCTGCATGCTCTGATGGAGCCTGGGTGCCCTGTCCC
>NW_006921751.1:3585860-3589734 GCF_000298275.1 Orycteropus afer afer
TTCCCTTCCCAGGTTGTAGTTTTCAGCATTTTCTCTCTTCCCTTTTCCAGGTTCTCATTTTTTTTTCCTTGTAGTTTTCCCCATTCCTTGTTTTTCTTTTTTTGCATTTTTCCTATTTTTTTCTTCATTATTCTCCTACTCAAGCACTTTCTCTTATTACCCCCTCCCCAGATATTGTGGGTTTCCTCCCCTCTTTTTCTATTCATATTTCATTTGGTTTTTTAAGTAGTTCTTTAAATATATTCTCTTATTTATTGTCTTTTCTCTCTTTTTTTTTTCTTTCTTTTTTCTCTTTTTGGTGATTGCTCCTGTTTGTTTATGTAGTATGTGTTTTATCTCCTCTTGCTTTTACTTTTTTAATGGTTTTTAGATAGTTCTTTTTTGTCTTACTGAGTGGGAGACAGCACCTGTGCCCATGCAACCCAACCATACTCACGCCTCCTGCAGCTCCATTTACTGAGTGAAAGCCACCTCTTCCTTCTGCAACAACTGGCCAATGATACACTACTACCAATAAGTACCTGACTTACCCTTAATTTTCCTCCAAAACAGTCAACAGAGGTCTGTGCAGCCACTTTCATTCTCTATCACACCCACCAGGAGACAGGTGGTGAGTACATAAGTGCTGCCAACTAGTGAATAGAGGAGCACAGTACCCTGCTTACTCAGATACATCCAAAAAAGAAAAACAAAGAAAACAAAAATCTTGGGCGAATCATTCCAACATATAATCACCAATTAAATAGAAATACAACAAAGTCACAATGTCTCAGAGAAAATAGACAATCACAGTCCACATAAAGAAGCAAGACAAAGCAATAGAAACAAGGGAGTAGGATACAAATCAGAACACATCTTTGAGGAAGAAGCAGCATTGGAACTCCTGATAAGGAATCCAAAAGAATTATATTTAGGTATCTTCAAAGGATTGAGAGACAGATCAAGGAAAACACTGAAAAATTAAGGAAAACACAGACAAAATCCTAGAACAATTTCAGAAGGAAATACAAGAACAAAATGACAAAATAAATGAAAAATTAGAAATGTTACAAGTTCTACAGATAGAAATCCATAAGATTAATACTAAATTTTCAGAAATAGATAACACATTGAAAGGGTGAAGGAGTACAATCGAATCAATGGAAAGCAGAATTAATGAAATTGAAGGCAAATGCCTGAATGCTTCCTTGGAGAGGGGTCAATCAGAAAAAAAAAAGATCAAAATAAAATGAAGAAAGCCTAAGATTCATGTGGGATACCATCAAGAGGAATAACCTACACGTAATTGGAATTCCAGAACAAGAAGAGAAAATGAAAACCACCGAAAAAATTGTCCAAGGTTTGTTGGAAGAGAACTTCCCTGATATAATGAAAGATGAGAATATATTCATTCGGGAAGTCCAATAAACCCCAAAAGAAAATCACCAAGATGTATCATCATCAAACTCATCAAAACCAAAGACAAAGAAAGAATCCTGAAAGCAGCACAGGAAAAACAAAAAGTTACCTACAAAGGGCAACCAACATGACTAAACTCTGATTTCTCAGCAAAAAACATGCAAAGAAGAAGACAATGGGATGGTATATATAAAACCCTGAAAGAAAAAAATTTCCAACCAAGAATTACCAAGTGAAATTGTCCCTCAGATATGACGCTGAAGTTAGGAGATTTCCAGATAAGCAGATATTAAGGGAATTTGTTAAAATCAGACCAACCTTACAAGAGATGCTAAAGGTAGTCCTTTGAACAGAGAACCAATAATAATAGCAAACAACAACCAACCATTAACACATGTGATGCCTTAACCCAGAAACCAACACAGTTATGGAGATATCCAAAGTAAATTAAGTGGACAAGATTGTAAAAAGGGAACTAGAGACATAAATTGGCAAATGAAGACAACTACAAACCAAAAGAGGAAAAAAATGTGGTTACAGAACTTTTAAATGCTGACAAAGTCAAGAGAGTTGCAAGATAGAATCACTGTTCTAAACTCATGGAGAAAATTATAAATCACAGGGTAACCTAAAAGAAAAATGATAGACCTTCACATAACAATATAAAAGAAGACAAGTACAAATATTTAGCAAATACTAAAAGAACAGCAATGAAGAATATGATGGAAACAATAATACGATTCATAAACATAATGAGCTCAGCACAGAAAAATATATAGAACAAAGAAACCAGGAACACCATGACACATAACAAAATGACAGCAACAAATTCATACTTGTCAATATATACACTGAAAGTAAATGGATTAAATGCACCATTCAAGAGATGGAGAGTTGCAAACTGGATAAGAAAACAGAACCCATTAATATGCTGTCTACAAGAGACACACCACTAGTAGCAAAGTTCAACAAGAGAAAAAAACAAATGCTGGTGAGAATGTGGAGAGATTGGGACTCTCATACACTGCTAGTGGCACTGTTAAATGGTACAACAACTGTGGAAAGCAATATGGCAATTCCTTAAATGTGGAATTAGAAATATCATTTCACCCAGCAATTCCATTACTAGGTATACATCCTAAAGAAGAGAGAGCCAGCACAAGAATAGATGTATGCACACCCATGTGAATTACAGCATTATTTACAATAGCCAAAAGATGGAAACAACCTGGGTGGTATCACTACAGAAGCAGATTGTCCAACCTTCCTTCTGGGGAATGGTTGGTGGATTTGAACTGCCAGCCTTGTGGTTAGCCATCAAATGCCTTAGCCACTACACCACCAGAGCGTCCCAAACATGGTATAGTTACACATAACTTAGCCAAATCTCCTAGATGACATCAACAGAAGAATGGATAACCAAACAATGGTACATACACAAAATCGAATACTATGTAACTCTAAAGAATAATGTAGAAACTTGAAAACACTGCATAACATGAATGAAGTTGGAGGACATTATGCTGAGTGAAATATGTCAATCACAGATCGACAAATATTGTATTAGTCCATAATTGTAAAAAGTCAAGGAAAGGTTTATATATGGAAGGAAATTTCTTTGTTGGTTACCAGGGGTGGATGGGAGGGGAAGGAACACTGCTAGCTAGGTAGAGACAAGTATTGATTTGGGTGAAGGGAAGGGCAATGTACCAAATGTGAGTGATCAACATGGTGGCATTGAGGAAGAGGAAGACATAGAGAGGTGCATGAGAGGTACAAACAAAGATGAAACCTTTTGCACTTGTCAGTGGTGGCAAGCATTGATCTACAGGTGGATAGACGGATGGATAGGCTGAATGATTAGGTATGTCTATGCAGAGTAGAGTGTGCTCATGACCATGTATAGGGTTGGCAGACAATGTTTCTACAAGTGTAGAGTAGCTATGGGGAAGAAGTGGGAGGGGAGCTGTTGCGCTGTGGGAGATTGCAGTCAATGTCATGAGACAAAGTGTATGTGAACTGCTGTATGGCAGATGAATTTACTCTGTAAACTTTCACCCAAATCACAATAAGATTTTAAATAAATAAATAAATATAAACAACAACAAAAAAAAATATCCTTACAGTTATCTATGTGTTGGATCATGATCAATGTTAAATAAGATATTGTATGTGAAGCATTTAACATGACGTCTCACTCATAAGAGCCCTGAATAAATTGTATTCTGTCCTGTTGTTTATTATAATTCAATAAAGTCTGGGTATCAGGCCATCAGACACTTTAAAGTTTTAACATTAACAAGAAAAAACTAAAACAAGTAATAAATATGACTACAACTTCCAGATGTAATCAGGTTATTACAAACACCTACTAGATGCCAGCTGTACACGTGGACTTCACCAGATGGAACACACAGGAATCAGATTGACTACATCTGTGGCAAGAGGCGGTGGAAAAGCTCAATATCTTCAGCCA
>NW_006921751.1:3596531-3638759 GCF_000298275.1 Orycteropus afer afer
CTCCTCACCTAATCCCTTCGGCTGAATGCTCTTCTCTCTGGCTTCCTGGCTTTTAATCCCCTTTCTCCTGCTCTTCCTGCTTGCTACTTCGGGCATCCCTGAGTTGTCTCTCCTCACCTGTAACCCTGGTGCTGACAGCCGAATGTTCTATCTAATCACCACCAAATTTTTGCACAGGAGATTTTGAATTTGGTTAATTTCAGTTATACCATCATGCTGGTGCTAAGGCCAATGAAATAAATAAAAATCAAATACCAAGAGTCATATTAAAAACCAAACCCAACTCACTGCTATTGCGTCAACCCCAACTCATAGCTTCCCCTCCTTGGGTTTCCAAGACAGTGTCATTATGGAGTCCATTGCCCAATCTTCCTTCCGAGGAGTGGCTGGTGGGTTGGCAATCAAATGCCTTAGGCATTAGGCCCCAGTGAGTCACATTAGTTCAGTTATTCTACCTAAAACTTAAATCTTCTACATTCCACAAGCAATAGTCTGTCAAGTTAAAAAAATTGAAACAAAACAAAATAAAATACCCTTAGCCCTAGCAGTCATATTTTAATTAGTTATAAAAGTCTTCTTCTATCTGTTCTTATTCTGAATCTTTTGTGTTTCCTATCCCTTGTCTATTCACATAAGGACCTCCAGTGGTGTAGTGGGTAAGGCATTTGGCTGCTAACCAGAAAGTCAGCAGTACAAATCCACTAGCTACTCCACTAGAGGAGAAGAAGCCAATCTACTTCCATAAAGATTTATAGCCTTGGAAAGCCAATGGGGGTTGCTATGAGTTGGAATTGACTCAATGGCAATGGGTCTGTTTTTTTGTGTTTTTTTCTGTTCACATTGGCAATGTGAATGAGGCATATTGAGAGCAAATTGAGAGCAAAACTTGCAATAATTGGGCCTAGCGAGATATCACCCATATATAAAGTTACAAGTATAAACAGTTGTTTGTCTAACTGCTAGATTAGACTATGAGTTCCCAAAGAGTAACAGTTGGAGTGATTAGGATAGCAGGGCCACTGGGAATTAGAGTGTCCTGATAGCAGAATCCCTACATGTACTCTTAGAAAACCAATGATGCCAAAACCCTGATCCAGCCATTTTGAGCTCCCTGAATAAGATTCTTCTTCCCAAGCAGTTAAATCATTCTATGGTGTTGTGACTCCAGACCATTTGGTTAGGTATTAACAATCAATTCTAATAACAGTCACCATCTGCTGAATGCTTACTGTGTGCCAGGCATTTATATATCTTGTGTTACATACTTTTTATTTCATTCAGTCCTCACAAATTATCCTTTAGCCTCAAATTGTGATGACTCTTATCCATACCCTCCTGCAAAAACAAAGGAGGAGGATATACTTCTAGCCTTTCTTTATCCCTCCCATACACAGTGATCCTGTCATCTTTTATCCTTACCTCCTCCTACAAACACAGTAATATCTTGTGTATGGGAATAACCAGAAGATGAGCCGTGTTTTCCAGTTAGGACACTTTGCAAAATTAGAAGGTCTATGTGAATAAGTCATGATCTTCCTCAATCATTACACATTCTGTTTTTTAAAAACTGAAGGCACTAAAGCAATTTTTTGTTGTTGTTAAAGGAACTAAAATAGCTGAAACCTTTCAATAGCTTAACTGCAAAGTTATGGTGACTAAAACTACACACAGAAATGTAGACTCTTTCAGGCTGCTGTTAATCCAAGTGTTTCAGAATATAATGTTACTCTAAACAATTTATTCAAATGTACCATATTTGCAATGCTTGTAAAAGTTTAGCTTTTGGCCTCTGTTGGTCATACCTCAAATAAATGTGGCTACAGAATGAGTCACAAAAGGTTAAAGTTTATCTTGTGACCCAGAAAGCTGGGCAGCACTGACTAGGTCCAGCAACTTGTCTTCAATAGTTTACATAGAGTCTACTGCCCAAGGTGACCAGTCATGTGTGTGTAAATGCAGCCTGGCTTCTTATTAGATGAAGCCAGAAGGCTAAAGGAATACCTCTTACTGCTCTTACATGTTAGAAAAACAGAAAACATAATTGAATTGGGGTCTGACAGTTGAAAGTAAAAATTAGACCAAGTAGTCATCCCTCTATAACATTCTTTTTCAAGTAATTATCTAGCTCATGCTTCAATACATGCTGCTTATCTTAGTTTTTAGTAGTTCTACATCACAAATATGACAAGTAGATGGCTTTCATGAGCAGAAATTTATTTTCTTATAGTTTAGTAAGCTAGAAGCCTGAATTCAGGGTGTCAGCTCTAGAGGAAGGGTCACTCTGTAGGCCCTGGGGAAAGTCCTTGTCTGATTCTCTAGTCACCATCCTTGGAGTTACTGGACTTGTAGACAGGTCAACCTCCTTTGTATTCAAATAATGCCCACATCTACCCATCACCACCACCACCACCCTTTTCTTTTTTATGTTAATGAGACTATATCAGTGTGTGGTTTATCTTAAACCATTCACTTTTTAGACATAAAAGAACAGATTAAGCACAGAAGAAAGCAGACACACCTGGTGTCTCATTAACATAAGAGAAGAATACTCTAACTCCCAAATATACATCCACAGTTATGTTGTTGCTGTTGGTAGGTGCCATGTGGAGTCACGATATTGAATTATGTTGTTGTTGTTGTTATGTGCCGTCGAGTCGGCCCCGACTCATAGCGACCCCTCCTTGGGTTTCCAAGGCAGTATCACTACGGAAGTAGGATTGCCCAACCTTCCTTCCGAGGAGTGGCTGGTGGGTTTGAACCGCCAGCCTTCTGGTTAGCAGTCAAGTGCTTAGCAAGCCTATTTACAGCAGAACAAAACACTGCTCAGTCCTGCACCATCCTCATAATTGTTGCTGTGCTTGAGCTCATTCTTACAGCCACTGTGTGAATATATCTTGCTGAGACTCTTCCCCTTTTTTGCTAACTCTCTATTTTACCAAGCATGGTATCCTTCTCCAGAAATATCATGCTTGGTACTTTCTGATAACATGACAAAAGTACATGAAACCAAATCTGGCCATTCTTGCTTCTAAGGAGTATTCTGGTTGTCCTTCTTCTAAGACACATTTGTTTGTTCTCTAGCAGTCCGTGTTATATTCGACATTTTTCATCAAAACCGTAAGTCAAAGGTATCAGTTTTTCTGTGGTCTTCCTTACTCATTGTTCACCTTTCACATACTTATGAGGCTACTGAGAAGACTAGGATTTGGGCCAGGAGCAACTAGTCATCACAGCGACATTTTTGCTCTTTAGCATTTTAAAGAGGTCTTTTGCAGCATATTTGCCCAGTGCCATATGTCATCTGATTTCTTGACTGCTGCTCCTGTTGGTACAGATTGTGGAAACAAGTAATATGGAATCTTTGACAGCTTCAATCTTTTCTCCATTTATCATCAAGTTGTGAGGATCTTCATTTGCTTTATGTTGATGTGTAATTCATACTACAGACTGTAGTCTTTAATCTTCATCAGTAAGCTCTTCAAGTCATCTTCACTTTCAATAAGCAAGGTTGTGTCATCTGCATATTGCAGGTTGTTAATGAGTCTTTCCCCCAGTCCTGATGCTGTGTTCTTCTTCATACAGACCAGCTTCTCCGATAATTTGCTCAGCTTACAGACTGTATAAATATGGTGAAAAGATACAACCCTGACTCCACCCTTCCTGATTTTAAACTGTGCAAGATCCCCTTATTCTGTTCGAATGACAGCCTCCTGGTTTGAGTTTTTATGCTCAGCATTCAGATTTAATAAGTATGTTGAAAAGATGTTGTGTTGTTGTTGTTATGTGCCATCGAGTCGGCCCCGACTCATAGCGACCCCTCCTTGGGTTTCTGAGGCCGTGTCACTACGAAGTAGGATTGCCCACCCTTCCTTCTGAGGAGTGGCTGGTAGGTTTGAACCACCAGCAGTCTGGTTAGCAGGCAAGTGTCTTAGCCACTATGCTACCAGAGCTCAAACAACCCTACATACACTTTTCCTGATTTTAAACCATGCAGTTTCCCCTTGTTCTATTCAAATGACTGCTTCTTGATCTATGTACAGGTTCCTCATGAGTACAATTAAGTGTTCTAGAATTCTCATTCTTCACAATGTTGTCCATAACTTGTTTTGATCCACACAGTCAAAGCCTTTGCATAGTCAGTAAAACAGAGGTAAACAGCTTCCTGGTATTCTTTGCTTTCAGCCAAGATCCGTCTGATATCAGCAATGATATCTTCCTTCCATGTCCTCTTCTAAATTCAGCTTCTAAATGCAGATTTTTGGCAGTTCCTTATCTATGCACTGCTACAACATTTTTAAATTATCTTTAGCAAAATTTTACTTGCATGTGATATTAATGATATTGCTCATTATTGCTGCAGTCTCTGGAATAATTTTTCTTTAGAATGACCACAAATATGTATCTCTTCCAGTTGGTTGATGAGGTAGTAGTCTTCCAAATTTCTTGGCATAAATGAGTGAACCCTTCCAGCATAGCATTTGTTTGTTGAAATGTCTTAATTGGTATTCCATCAATTCCTAGAGCCTAATCCAGGTTTTTTGTCAATATATTGCTGCAATAATTTTTTAATTATCTTTGGCAAGATATTGCTTGCATGTGATATCAGTGTTGAATAATGTAAAATAACTTCTCCAGATTATGCTGCTCATGTTGTCAGAAGGGACCATTTTCTGGAAAAGATGTCATGCTTGGTAAAGTGGAGGGTCAATGAAAAAGGGGAAGACTCTCAACAAGATGGATTGACACACTGGCTGCCGCAATGGGCTCAGGTATAGTAGGGATCATGAGGCTGGCACAGGACCTGGCAGTGTTTCATTCTGTTGTACACAAGGTTGCTATGAGTTGGAGACCACTTGATAGCACATAACAACAACACAACAACAATCCACAGATATAGGAGTTATTTGCAGCACATATTTTGGGGGCATACAATTCAATCCATAACACTCCTACAATTCAGAAGGACCTTATAGAATTTTTCGTTATGTTAAGAAGAAACCTCTCATCCTATGACTTTTTTCCTTTGGACTTAATTCTATACTCACCACATCAAAGCTTTTCAAATATTTGAAGAAAGTGTTCTTGTTTTCTCTGAGTCTCCTCTTTTCATGTGCTTTCAACCATCATTCTTGGCATGGTTCCTAGTTCTTCCATCTTGGACATTTTCCCCTTCCATTTTCTATGTGCAATTTGACCTACATTAAATAAGGAATAACTACATCTTTTCCTTCATTCTGAACACCAATGTACTAATAAAACAACTACAGACTGAGTTTTTTTCTTGATTTATGTTGATGTTACTGATAATGTTCTAAATCATTTTTAAATGAGCTTCTTAGTCATATTTCCTCAAAACTGACCTGGTTAATGCAGTGGTAATAGCCATAACTGAAGGACAAAGTGAGTGTTTCATCTTAGTATTTTTTGGTGCCCCGACCTTTGAGTCCACAAGATAAACTTTAGCTACAGAAGAAAAGAATGGTTAAAAGCACTAAATAGTTTCATAGCTATGCTTGGATGGCTTTCTCCTTCCTGTTCCATATCTATGTTGAATTTTTCCCAGTTAGGATGAAAAAATTAAAAAAAAAAAAAAATCTCTCAGGAAAGAAAGCAAAAATAACATGAGTCCAAGAAGGCAGGTAAATTTCAGGAGTCAAAGTTAAGGTGCAGGCAAATGAAAAGTTTTGTGCCAAGTTAAAAGAAGTGAAGAAACTCTGTAACATTGGAATAATTGAACAAAATTTTATGCAGGAAAGATTAATGCAGCCAAAAAAAGGCAACCAGTTATACATGGAACCTGAAGCAGGACACATACATATAGAATTAAGGAAACGTTATGATACCACCCGAAAATGGAAGGAACAGGTTTTGGTAGCTGGAATTTTCCTACTGAGAAATATAGAAATAGCTGCAATAAGACAACATAACTAAAGAATTAATATGTGGTTTTACTGGGACAGATATCTGACATATGTCAGTATTTTAGGCTGGGTTTCCTAAAGGAGCAAAAACAGAGAGAGAAAGATTTCAAGGAAATGGTTTATGCAGTTGTAGAAGCTGGTAAGTCCCAAATCCATAGGTCGGGCATCAGGCTGAATGCTTCTCCTGACTCATGTGGCTGCAGGGGCTGACAAACCCAAAAGTGTCGGGTAAGATTGCAGGTTGCTGGCTCATGAGGCTGAGGTGGCTGGCGAATCCCAAAATCGTCAGGTCAGACAGCAAGCTACTGGTTCATATCCCAAGAACCAGAAATCAGAGAATGATGAGTTGGATGCAGGATAAAGAAAGGATGAGCTTTGTCAGAATATTCACATATATTGGATGCAGGCCACACCCCCAAGGAAACTCCCCTTTCAACTGATGGGCTGCTCACATGAGATCACAAATGAAGGATGATTACATATTATCTGCCAAATCACTGAGAATCATGGCTTAGCCAAATTAACACATAATCTTAAGCCTCATAGTCCACTCTTGTCAACTTGGCACCTGTACACATCTCTTAAACTAAGCATAATCTGTAAACAAAAATCATTATGAAGCCATACTTGTGGCTAGCATGATATAATTAACATGCATGTAACTGAAAACACACTGACCCCATTTATATTTCATATTTTACAATAAGTAAAGAAGATCTGGTGGAGTACTGCCTAAGGCATTTGACTGCTAAGCTGAAGGCTGGAGGTTCAAACCCACCAGTCACACTGTGGAAGGAAGACTGGGCAATCTACTTCCATAAAGATTTGCCCCCCCAGAAACCCAAAGGGAGTTGCTATGAGTCAGAATTGACTCGATGACAGTGAGTTTTGTTGTTGTTGTTGTTTTATAATGGAATAAAGAAAGGGGAAAAAAAAAGATTTATATATATAATGATCCCAGTGGTACATTAGTTAAAGTGCTTGGTTACTAACTGAAAAGTCAGCAGTTTGAATCCACCAGCCACTCTGCTGGAAAAAGTCATGGCAGCCTGCTTCTGTAAAGACTTAGTCCACAGTGGATTTGATGTATCAATATATATGCACACATATAATAAATCAAGGGAGAAATACCAAAAATAATTTCAGTTCTCATTCTGCAATTTGTCATATTGTCGTAGAACTACCTTCTTCCACCGCCTATTCCGTATTCTCTTTTCCCTCAGCAAACGCCTAAGCTGGTTGTGGTTCTTTGCATGGTAGGGTGACCCAAATGTTCATTCCTAAAGGATCTGGGCCAGTAGCAGTCATGGTGGAGTTGGATTCTTGTAGCTTTCCATTGACTTTAATCACAGGGTATGTTAGTACTAAGAAACATCCTAAAACCAAAAAACAAACTCACTGCTGTCAAGTCAATTACGACTCACAGTGACCCCTCCTTGGGTTTCTGAGACAGTATTTCTAAGGAGGCAAATTGCCCACTGTTTCTTCTGAGGAGTGGCTGCTGGGTTTGAACCACAAGACATATTCTTCTTTACCTCCATAATGTAATATCAGTCCAATTTCCCCTTGGTAATCAGGATCAATCACACTAGCCAACATGGTAACTTCCTTCTTTGCCTGTTGATCCAGAGAAACAAAAACTAACATTACATAATATATCACAAAACACTTTCACATCAGTATTTTATTTAATCCTCTCAAAAACCAGACTGGTAAAATTTTTCTATATAGGAAATTCCTTAAAGTTGTTAGGTTGCAAAGGCAAGTAAGCGCTAAAGCCAAAGCTCTAACTCAAGTCTGGCTAAACTAAATCCTATGTTTATGCCATTGTATTACTATACCAGACCATTAAGAATAAGTCAATATTGATAAATGAAGCCTCACCTAGTTTCAGGTTTCTCACTGACCCCCTCTCCCAGACAATTTACCATTATAGACTATACTAACAATATTATCACTCAGAGTGACAAGTAGACTCAAATAATCAAGCAGGTAGGTTTTGGATGCATGATGTATTTTTATCTTATTTTTGTTCTTGTTTTACTTAATGAACCAGTTGTTCTGGCAAAAAAAAAAAAATAATTAATTCATCACTACTTTTCCTGCTGAAATTTCTAGTCATCTGTAATATTTACACCTTTAGATAGTCTGAGCCAAGCACTTCTATTGTGAATGAGTCTTTATTGTGGACTGCTATTATCATCCAGCTAATAGACAGTTTCATTTGTAGATTTAAACTACGACCACAAGATATTACATTAAATGTGACCATGGAAACATAATTCAATATTTATGCTCATTTATGAAACAATTAAATATAATATTTATTTATTTATCAGAGTAAGTAATATTGGTTTTAAAACTAGGGTACAATTAGTTCTGCACTAATTTCAGACAAATGTCACACTGTTTCTTTGGACTGTTGTTTTTTGTTTCTTTTTAAGTCTGATAGCAAAGAAGCTTATGTATTAAGCTGGTGCTATACTAGTTATTTTTACAGCACAGTTTAGCAAACGGTTTATGCTGTTGCATGTTTATGTCTCTTGTAACACCCAGACCACCTGGTAGAGAGAGAGCTCTAACCCTAGAATTGAAAACTAAGGTATCAGGTCTCCCTGAGCCAGGTGCCAGAAGGCAGCCAGGCCCTGCTTTACCAGGACTCACCTTGTCCCATCAATGTGTTCTGAGATTTTTAGCAAAGCTCAGGCCCCTTGGAACCTAAATTCAAAATCCTAAATTTTTGTGGAGAATTCCAGGCTTCAAAATTCTAACACTCTTATTCTGAAAAGAAGCTGTTTTTAATCTAATATATTCCACAAACAACATTCCTTTTATGTGGTGCTGATGAAGTACCAAATTCTGTATTTCTTAGTCCTGTTTTTGTGGTATACAAGACTAGATTCTAAGGAATGAGGGAGAAAGACATCTTTTATTTTTCCATCTTTATGGATATTTTGCTGTCTTAGTTCTCTAGTGCTGCTATAACAGAAATACCACAAGTGGAGGGCTTTAACAAACAGGAATTTATTCTCTTACAGTTTAGGAGACTAGAAGTCCAAATTCAGAGTGCTGACTCTAGGGATGCCCCTCCACCATGGGCTTTTCAGCTCTGCTTCTTGTTCTTGGTCCACTGGAGCTGGAGGTGCTTCTGGATGATTCCAAGGTCTGCAGGTAAATGGTGATTCCAAGACTGTAAGCAACAAAGCAGGCCACTGGTTCAAGTCCAGGAACTGGAGATGAAGACTCAGCCAAACACAAGATTCAGATGTGCCAAAAAGCTAGAGACCTTCCTCAAAGCTTCCCATATATACTGGAAGTAGGTCACACCCTGAAGGCAAGTACTTAGCTGCTAACAGCAGATTCCACTATGGAGGTGATTATCTGGGGAATAACTACATCCAGCTGCCAACTCATGCAAAACTATGACCCAGCCAAGTTGACACACAGCCTTCACTACCTTAGGTTAACTAAATTTCCTATAATTCTTCATTCCTCCCACAACTTTCTGGTCACTTTGCCTTATCCCACTTCCAATCTGATATAGAGAGAAAAGCATTGAACCAAAAATCAAGAGGCCTAAGTTCTGGTCCCTGGGCCCTCCGTTGAGTAGCTGTGTGACCTTGGAAGTCACTCAACCTTTCTGTGCCTCTTTTTCTTGCCATTTAAATGAGAAGTTGGTAAATCCTAGATGTTCAAGCTGCTGTCCTTGGAGTATAGAAACCAGGGACTCTGCAAATAGCAAATGATTTTCTTCAAAAAGAAGAAGGAGGAAGAAGGGAAGTAGAAAAAGAAGAAGAAAGAGATGAAGGAGACTTGGACTACTTAGGGGATTTATCTATTGATGTTATCTTTTTTACAGATTGAGATTCTTTATGATGTTCTATATACAATATTATCTGGGACTAAAAAAAAATGAGTTATGCTACTGAATGAGATTGAAAACCACATGATCTCTGAGATTCTTTCCATCTCTAAAACTCTACTAAGGATTATATCTATTTTATAGTTAGTGTCTCTGATGTGCCATGTACAGGGCTAGATCCTTTTCATCATTATTTCATTTAATCCTCACAACAACACCGTAAATCATGTATTTATCATTGTATTTTTCTTTCCCATGGTTTGCAGCTTGTTAATTATGTTAATTAAACTGAACCCCAAGCCTTTCCTATTCGGAAAATGTGATTCTAAAATTGAAGTCAAATTAAAATTAGATCTACTGAACAAACCAAAAAACCAAACTCACTGCTGTCAAGTAGATTCCAACTCATAGCAACCTCTCTTTGGGTTTCCTAGTTGGTATCTCTATGGAACTAGATTGCCTACTCTTCCTTCCGAGGAGTGGCTGGTAGGTTTGAATCACCAGCCTTCTGGTTAGTAGTCAAATGCCTTAGGTACTGCACAACCAGAGCTCTCTATGCAAAGTTACTTAGAATATTAGTAGGATGATAGGCAGTATAACGATTCCTCAAACAGGATCACTTTCTAATGCTCCCAAAATAGAAAACCAAACCCACAGCTATTGAGTCAATGCTGACTCATAGAGACCCCAATTGATTTTCCAAAGCATTAAATCTTTATGGACACTTATCCACCAGAGCTCCTAATGCTTGGAACCGGTGAATTTGTTACCTTCCATGGCTAAAGGGACCTTGAAGTTGTGATTAAATTAAGGATCTTGAAATGGGGAGGAGCTGTGGTGGCGTAGTGCCTAAGGCATTTGACTGCTAACCAGAAGGCTGGTCGTTCAAACCCACCAGCCACTCCTTGGAAGGAAGGTTGGGCAATCTACTTCCGTAGAGATACTGCCTCAGAAACCCAAGGAGGGGTTGCTATGAGTCAGAACTGACTCAACGGCAATGAGTAGAAATGGGAGATTATCCTGAATTTTTAAGGTAGACCCAATATAATCACCATAATCCTTATAAGGGGAAGATGGAGGCAGGAAATTCAGAGAAGTAGCTGTGATAATGAAAGCAGTGAACCAGAATGAGGCACCATGAGAAAGATTTGGCCAGCCATCGCTGGCTTTGAAAATGGTGGAACAGGACCATAAAGTTAGGAATAACTCTGGCCTCTAAAAGTTGGAAAAGGCAAGGAAATAGACTCTTCCCTAGGGTCTCCAGATAGAATGCAGCCCTGCTGTCTTAGATACTCAGTGTTGTCATAGCAAAAAAAAAAAAAAAAAAAAAAGGTGGCTTTAAAGACCACGAATTCATTATCTCATCGTTCTGGAGCTCAGATAGTTCAAATTCAGAGCATATGCAGGGCAATGGGAGCTCTGGTAGCATAGTGGCTAAGGCACTTGACTGCTAACCAGAAGGCTGGCGGTTCAAACCCACCAGCCACTCCTCGGAAGGAAGGTTGGGCAATCCTACTTCCGTAGTGATACTGCCTCGGAAACCCAAGGAGGGGTCGCTATGAGTCAGGGCTGACTCGACGGCACATAACAACAACAACAACAACAAGGTCTCTCTCTCTCTCTCTTTGTCTCCTCCAGGAAGGTCCTTGTCTCTTTCCACTTCTGTAGCCCCAGGCATTTCTTGACTATCTTTAGCTGTATACAGATACAAGGTGGTGTCAGAGCACCAAAATGATCAGGAACCTGAGATTTGATCAGGACAGGATCTATAAAGTGTTTTGTGCCTGCTCACTAATTAATGTTTAACAAAAAGTCTGTGTGGCCCAGTTTGGTCTGACGTAATTTCATTACAACCTTATATAACAAGGCTATGTAAAGTAATTAATCCTCAGCCACCTGAAAATTTTCAGCAGTGATAATTACGGTAAAACCTACGAAAGCTGGAATCTTTGTAAAGTTTAAATCTGTCAGAGAAGGAAAACTCAAATATGTTCCATTTATAGAAAAGGATAGAAAAGTGGTAAAGCTACACCTGTTAAAGATAGAAAACTTGTGACACCCAGAAAAATGAGGCATCCTATCAAGTTCTGACTCTCAAGGTTTTCACTATAATTACCAAAACCAAAAATGAAACTCATTGCCATTGAGTCCATTTCAACTCACAGCAACCTGCATTGGGTTTCTCAGGCTGTAAATCTTTACAGAAGTAGATTGCCTCATCTTCCTTCTACACAGTAGCAAATGGGTTTGAACCACTGAACTTCTGCTTAGCAGCCAAATGTCCTACCCACTACACAAACCTAAAAATAGGGCATAATCACATTAGCTTAGGTCAGTCTGCAACAGTAGTAAATTTACAAGAGCTTTAATCAGAAGGTTGGAAATTCAAACCAACCAGTTGCTCTGCATAAGGAAGATGGGACACTCTACTTTCATAAAAATTTACTGCCTTAGAAACCCAATGGAGGTCACTATGAATCAGAATCTACTTAATGGCAGTGGGTTTGGTTTTGGTTTTAAACATTCGGGAAATGTATAAAACTGAAGCTTCCTATTCATTTTCACCAATAAAGATGTGTGCTATTACTAATGAGATCTGTAATAGTAAACAGTACCTGCAAAAGGCTTTTTATTAACAACAAATACATTTCCGAATTTTCTTTAGGTGTTCCACTGAAAGAAAAATGACAAATATTTTCAGCATAGACTAAACTCCTCAGAAAGTATCCTCCAAGCTATTAACATTATTATTAGAGATGTTCTCTTCAATTATTAGCAGTGAGGGCATTGGTGGCTCAGCGGTAGCATTCTTGCTTTCCATGTGAGAGACTCAGGTTCTATTCCCAGCCAGTGCATCTCACACACCACGGCCACCCACCAGTCAGTGGAGGTTTGTGTGTCACTGTGATACTTAGTAAGATTTAACAGAGCTTCCAGACTAACATGTTCTAGGAAGAAAACTCCAGCAATCTGTTTCTGTAAATCAGCTAATAAAAACCCTATGGATCACTATGGTCTAATCTGCAACTGATAATGGGGCTGGCACAAGACCAGACGGCACTTTGTTCCATTCTGCATAGGTCACCTTGAGTTGGGGCCAACTCGATAACAGCTAACAAAAATAATTATAGGCAGTGAATAGGCCATCACTTTTGTCCAATGTTCTCAGTCGAAAAGTTCTGCTCAGTTTATAAGCATGAAAGCAAAAAAGCCAAAGAAGCCTATAGGAGGCTAAGGAAAAAGAAGTGTTGGCTAAAAGCTAAGATACGAGGAAGCTTGGCACATGGATAGTTCTGCCAAATTTCAAAAGAACCATTTGCCTACCTGTCTCCTGAAAAAAATCAGAAAGTAAACAAAAGTAGGATAAAACATCTTAGACAGAGCCTTCACTGTGTAAGAGTATACTGATATTTAAGGAAGGAAGAACATGGAATAGATGATAAAGGACATGACAAATCGTATTTTTCACACACACATGAAAACCACGCTAACAAATGTTTAACTAAACATTTTTTTTCAATTTTCTATTTTCTATAATATTTTAAGGGGAAGTTTCCAGGCAAAATGCCTCATGATGGCTACCTATAGGCCATATGGAAATGATGAACGAAGTGTCTATGTTTGTTTCTACACACATGACCAAGTCTAAACAATTTGATTAATTTTACCAGACTTCTAAGTCAAAAAGAAAAATTGTGGAGTCAGTTACATGTTTGTTTTGCTTCAAAGAATATTAAGGCTAGAAAGAATCTTAAAATCATCAATTCTAGTACTTTTATTTTATTAATTGGCTTTCCCAAAGTTGTATAGTCAGTTAGAGACAGAATTAAAAAGCCATTCTAGATTGCAAACAGCATTCCAATCAGGGTAGGAACCAGATAACTGGCTCTGCTCATCCAGGACTGCACCAGCACCCAATCGGTGATTGGCAACCAGAGAATTGGGAGCTTGTGACCGTACCCAGCCATACCTACCACACCTGCTTCCCTAATGACTTGGTGAATACCACCACCCACTCCAGCACCACTGAATCAACAACACCCAGATGCCAACACCTCCCCAGCCTGCTCTTAGCATCTCTACATGACCAGTGATCAGAGACTTGTGCCCACACTCCCAACTGCTGCCAAACTCACCTGGAGACAAGTACTGAGAACCTAGTGCTACCAAACTAGCAACCAGAATAACATGCCTTCCCTGTTACCCAGAGACATTAAAACAAAATAAAACAAAAAATGCTGAGTGGCACAAACCAATACACAATCAACAAATAAATACAATAACACTGCAATGCCTCAGAGATTACTGACAGGTTCAAATCACACACACATACACAAACAGGGCAAAATAGTTCAAGTAAGAGACCAAAATCAGCACCAGAAAAAAATCTTCCAGAGGAAGAAATGCTATTGGAACTACCTGATAAGGAGTTGAAAAGAATTATACTTAGGTCTCTACAACACATTAAGAAAAGGATTGAGGAAACCACACACAAAATCAAGGAAAACACAGAAAAAAACTCAAGAAGAATTGAAAATGCAATATAAAGACAAATTGACAACATAAGTCGGAAAGTAGAAACCATACAAAAACAGCCAGTGGATATCCAGAAGATTAATACCAAAATTTTAGAAACAGATAATACATTGAAAGAGAAAAAGACTAAAATTGAATCAATGGAAGAGAGAATTAGCAAAATTGAAGACATCTCTCTTAATACTAATCTGTTAGTAGAACAACAGTACCAAAAATAGAAAGAAAGAAAGAAAGCCAAAGAATTATCTGAGACACTATCAAGAAGATAACTTACATATGACTGGAATTCCAGAAAAGGAAAAGACAAAAAAAAAAAAAAAAAAAGGACAAGACTATATGCTTTCAAAAAGCTCATCTAACCCCAAATAGGACTTACATGCCCATAACTGGTTGAATAGATAAACAAACTATGGTATATATACACAATGGATTACAGCCAAAGATTAAAGAAAACCAATGAATCTACAAAACACTTCATAACATGGAGGAACCTAGAGAACCTTTATGCTGGATAAAATTAGTCAATCCCAGAAGTACAAATACCGTATGAGACCACTACTTTAAAAAGTGAAGAAAAAGTTTACACACAGAAAGAAATATTCATTGATGGTTACCAGAGGTAGGAGGGGAGGAAGGGTAAATCAATAATTAAAGGATAGCCACAGATTAACTCAAGGAAGGAAAACAATATACAATAAAGGGGAAGTAACCTAAAATCATCAATGCAAAGGAAGACACTGGGAGGAGAACAGAATTAAAGGAAACAAAAGTAAATACTATTGCAGACACAATTCTTCAGTACTAGTAATATCAATAATCTATGAATGAATACATAGATAGATACATAAGCTGAACAGCTGTGGCAAGCTGAATGGGACTACATTAGTCCAAAGTACTAATGGACCACACAAACCCTACCTTATATGACCTTGAGTTAAGAAGAACTAGATGGTGCTCGTCTGCCACTGCTGATTGCTCTGAAAGAGCACACAATAAGAGGTTCTGGATAGAGTGAGTAAAAAAAGTAGAGCAAAACTAAAATGACAAAAATGACCAGGCTTACTTGTGTGATAGAAACTGATGGGATCTCTAAGACTATGACCCTTAAACACTCTTCAAACCTGTAACTAAACTCAACCCTGTGGCTCAACTATCAGCCAAACAATAGGTAGGCCTATAAGGTGAACAATAACACCATGGAAGTACACGCTCCTTAGAACAGTCAACCATACAAAACCAAAAAGGCAATATTTTCCCAGGGGTAAAGCTCAGAATGCATGAAAGGATAGGAAAGAAAGATTAATGGAAATGATAAACACGAGGATGAAGTAGGAACAGAGCTGTTATATTGTGAGAATTGCAATCAGTGTCACAAAACAAAATGTGTATAATTGTTGAATGGAAAATCAACTTGCTCAGTAAACTTTCACCCAAAATCACAATAAAATGTTAAAAAAAAAAAAATTCTACACCACTATTACTCTATCTTATCTATTTAAGGTATTGTTATTATTAGAATATTTGTCTTTTTTTAATTTTTATAAAATTAATTGTGCCTATGATAACAGTCTAAGACTTCTTTCTTATTTGTTGGCCTTTTGAATAAACAGTGACACATATTTTCTTTGCTGAGACATACTTTTATTTTTATCCACATAGTACAGGCAGCATATGCTTTCCTTCTTCCCTGCTTTTGCCAATCATTTTCCATACACCTAGAATATCATTAGCCCAGCTCTTTGCCTGGCAAATTCCCCTCACAAAATTGCAGGCTACTTGACCCCACTATGAATCCTTACTTGAGTTTCCCTGAAAGAGTCATTCAGTTGCATTTTGTTTCCTGCTTCTTCTACATTAGCATTCCTTGTACAGAATTGGAAACATCTTTATGCATCTACAGCTCTCATTAAATCATGAAGTCATTGAAGTCCAGAATTGTTACCGTATTTAGTTTCCCAGGACTACAGTAATAGAGTACCATGACCTTGGTGGTTTACAACAACAAAAAATTTGAAACCTCTAGATTAAGAAAATGCCTAGAGATACATAGATGGATAGAGTAGATTATGGTTACCAGGAACTGGGAGTTGGGGGAGTGGGGAGTTATTGCTTAATGAGTACTGGATTTTTGTTTGAGGTGATGCAAAATTTTATAAATAGTTGAAATGGTTGCACAACATTATGAATATAATTAATGTCAAAGAGTTGGATACTTAAAAATCATTAAACTGGCTAATTTTATGTTGTATATATTTTGCCATAATTTAAGGAGAAAAAAAAGAAGAAGAAATTCATTGTCTCACAATTCTGGAGGTTAGAAATCTGAAATCAGTTATTATAAAGGCTGTGGGAGAGGATTCTTCTTTGTCTCTTCCTAGCTTCTGATAACTGTAAGCAATCATTGACATTCCTTGGCTTTCCGTTACTCCAATCTCTACCCACATGGTCACAGCATTTTCTCTGTGAGTT
Source organism: Orycteropus afer afer (assembly GCF_000298275.1). NCBI lineage: Eukaryota > Metazoa > Chordata > Mammalia > Tubulidentata > Orycteropodidae > Orycteropus > Orycteropus afer. The sequence continues at coordinate 3,613,320 of NW_006921751.1, forward strand.
TGTGTGTTCAAATTTCCCTGTTCTTACAAGGATGCCAATTGTTGTATTAAGGCCCACACTAATCCACCATGATCTTATTTTAACTTGATTACATTTGCAAAGACTTTTTTTCCAAGTAAGGTGATATTCATAGGTACAGACTGGAAATGTGAAGATAGCTTTGGGAGTCACACAATTCAATCCAGTGCAATTACTAATCACACCATTTCCCGTTCACCTTCTACCTTCTTTCCTTGCACCTAGTACTGTGTTGATTGTACAACAAGGCTCAAAAAATGAATTAAATCTTAAAGATAAAGCAACAGTCATTGGCCAATGAAAACCTTATAAAAAAATAGCAGAACACAGTCTGATGTAGTGTTACAAGATGAGCTCCTCAGGTTGGAAGGCACTCAAAATGCATGGAGGAAGAATTGCCTCTTCAAAATAGAGTCAATATTAATGACGTGGACAGAGTAAAGCCTTTGGGATCTTCATTTGTTGATGGGGCAATACTCAAAATGAGAAAAAACAGTTGCAAGTATTCATTAATAATTGGATGTGGACTGTACAGAGTATGAATGTAGAAAAATTGCAAGTTGTCAAAAATGAATGTCAAAAATAGAATGCTTGAAGATCAGTATCTTAGGCATTAGTGAACTGCAATGAAATGGTATCGGTTGATTATTTTGAATCAGACAAAAATACGGTCTACTATGCTGGGAATAACAAATTTAAGAGGAATTGCTTTGTATTTATTATGAAAGAGAACATTTCAAGATCTATATTCAAGTACAACTTTGCCAGTAATAGGATAATATCCATATGCCTACAAGGAAGATTAGTTAATATGTCTATTATTTAAATTTATGCACCAACCACTAATGGAAAGATGAATAAGTTTTTATCAACTTCTGCAGTCTGGAATTGATCAAACATGCAATTAAACTACATTGATAATTACTAGTTATTGTAATACAAAAGTTGCAAACAAAAAAGGATTGCATACTGAAAAATATGGCCTTGGTGATACAAATGAGGCCAGAGATTGGATGACAGAATTTTGCAAGACCAATGAATTATTAATTACAAACACCTTTTTCAATAGCATAAACAGTGACTACACACATGGACTTCACTTGATGGAATATACAGGAATCAAATTGAATACATCTGTGGAAAGAGCCAATGAAAAAGCTCAATATCATCAGCCAGAACAAGGCTGGGGCCAATTGAGGAACAGACAATCAATTGCTCGTATGCAAGTTCAATTTAAAGATGAAGAAAATTAGAACAACTCCGCAAAAGAATATTTAAAACTTGAATTTAGAAACCATCTCAAGAATAGATTTGACACATTGAACTCCAATAACCAAAGGACAGATGACTTGTGGGATGACATCAAGGACACAACACATAAAGAAAGCTAAAGATCATTAAAAAGATAGGAAAGAAAAAAAAATGGATGTTAGAAGAGACTCTGAAACTCACTCTTGAATGTAAAGTAGCTAAAGTGAAAGGAAGAAATGATGAAGTAAAAGACCTGAAAAGAAATCTGAAAGGGTGACTCCAGAAGACAAAGCAAAGAATTATAATTAAATGTGCAAAGGCCTGGAGTTAGAAAACCAAAAGAGAACACACTTGGTAATTATCAAGCTGAAAGAACTGAAGAAAAAATTCAGTCCTTGAGTTGAAATACTGAAGGATTCTATGCTCAAAATATTTAATGACTTGAGAAGCATCAAAAGGAAATGGAAAGAATACAGAGAATCACTGTACCACAAAGAATTGGTCAGTATTCAACCATTAAAAGAGATAGCAAATGATCAAGATGGTATTGAAAGAAGTCCAAGCTGTACTGAAGGCACTGGCCAAAATCAAGTCTCCAGGAATTCACAGAATATCAAATGAAATGTTTCAACAAATAGATTCAACACCGGAAGTTCTCACTCACTTATGCCAAGAAATTTGGAAGACCTGGCCCACTGACTGAAACAAATCCATTTTAGTGCCCATTCCAAAGAAAAGTGATACAGAAGAATACAGAAATTATCAAAGAATAGCATTAATTTCACAAACAAGTAAAGTTTTGCTGAAAATATTTCTAAAACTCTTACACCAGTACATCGACAGGAAATTTACAGAAATTCAAGCCAGATTAGGAAGAGGATGTAGAACAAGGAATATCATTGCAAATGTCAGAAGGATCTTAGCTGAATGCAGAGAACACAGAAAGACACCTATGTTTTATTGACTGTGCAAAGGCATTCAACTGTGTGGAGGATAAGAACACCTAATCGTGCTCATGTGGATTACACTAAGAAGTAGTCATTCAAACAGCACAAGGAGATACTGTGTGGTTTAAAATCAGGAAAGGGATGCATCAAGGTTGTATCTTTTCACCATACTTATTCAATCTGTAAGCTGAGCAAATAATTTAAGAAGCTGAACTATATGAAGAAGAACATGGCATCAGGATCAGAAGAAGACTCATTAACAACCTGCAATATGCAGGTGACAAAACTTTCCTTGCTGAAAGTGAATAGGACTTGAAGCACTTACTGAACATCAAAGACTGCAGTACTGATTACACCTTAACATAAAGAAAACCAAAATCCTCACAACTGGATAAATAAGCAACATTATAATAAACAGAAAAAACTATTTAAATTATCAAGGATTTCATTTTACTTGGCTCCACAGTCAAAGAATCAAACAACATTTTGTGTTGGGCAAATCTGCTGCAAAACAAACAGACAAACAAACAAACAAACAAAAAACTCTTTAAAATGTTAGTTAGTAAAGAGATCACTTTGAAGATTAAAGTACATCTGAACAAAGCCATGAAATTTTCAATGGCACATATGCATGCAAAAGCTGGATAGTGAATAAGAAAGCCAAAGAAGAATTGATGCCTTTGAATAATTGTGCTGGCAAAGACTATTGAATACACCGTGGACTGCCAGTAGAATGAACAAATCTGTCTTGGAAGAAGTACAGATGGAATGCTCCACAGAAGAGAAGACTGAGACTTTGGTCTTGTTATCATGAAGGACCAGTGCCTGGATACAGATATCATGTTAGGTTAAGTAGAGGGTCAGCAGAAAAGAGGAAGACCCTCAAAGAGGTGGATTGACACAGTGGCTGCAAAAATGGGCTCAAGTATAGCAATTATTTTAAGGATGACACAGGACCAGGTAGTGTTTACTTCTGTTGTATATAAAATTGCTATGAGTTGGAACTGACTCAACAGTATCTAACAACAACATTTACATTTGCATATTTGCTTTGCCAAACTTACATTAAAAGCTTTATTGGTGCTTCTGAAAGGTATAACGATGGCCTCCCAAAGTTGTTCATATCCTAATGTCCAGAAATTTTGAGTAGGTTTTTTTGCATGCCAAGAGGGAATTAAGATTGTAGCTGAAATTCAAGGGACTAATCAGCTGACTTTGAGATGAGGGATTATTTTGGATTATCCATATAGGCCCAATGTAATCACAAAGACCTTTAAATGGTGAAGAGAGAATCAGCACTATACAGATGGCATCATGAGAAAGATTTAACCTATTGCTGGCTTAGAAGAGGGAGGAATGGGCCACAAGCCAAGAAATGTGAGCAGCCTTTAGAAGTCAGAAAAAGCAACAACAACAATAAAAATTTAGATTCTCCCCTACAGCCTCCAGAGGGAATATACTCCTTCCAATACTTTGATTTTAGCTTTATGAGACCCATTTCAGACTTCTGACCTCAGAACTGTAAGAGATAAATTTGTATTGCTAAAGCCATTAATTTCATAGTAATTTGCAATAGCAGCAATAGCAAATTGATACAGAATGGTCATGTAAATACCAAACCAAAAATGAAACTTACTGCCATCAAGTCAGATCCAACTTATAGCGACCCCTCCTTGGTTTTCCAAAGCAGTATCACTACAGTAGATTGTCCAAACTTCCTTCCAAGGAGTGGCTTGTGGGTTTGAACCACCAGCCTTCTGGTTAGCAGTGAAATGCCTTAGGCACTATGCTACCAGAGCTCCCTCTGTCATGTGAATACAATCATGTATATTGGTGCTTCCACAACTGAATAAGGTAGACAACCTCTTTTGGGTGACTCCATTTCACAAATCACTGATACTTTCCATATTCTATTTTTGACAAACACATTTGTCAAGTTCAACTCAATTTTTTTTTGTGGAAATTCTCCTGATTTCCCTAATGAGGATTAGGTTATACAGCTAATAAAATATTAATGATAAGAAAGCGATGATCAGCCATTCCACTGCTAAATCTCTGCAGAGATATGAAAAGGGAAAGAAAATTTTAAAATAATTATGAGGTTACAAAGTTGAGTTGTGAAAACAACACTAGATAAGATTGTATTTTACGGGGCAGAAAACGTGAATGGACACTTCACCAAAGAGGACATTCACGTAGCCAGCAAATACATGAAGAAATGCTCACAATCATTAGCCATCAGAGAGATGCAAATCAAAACAACAATGAGATACCATCTCACCCCAGCACTAATGGCAAAGTTCAACAAGACAGAAAATAACAAATGCTGGAGAGGATGTGGAGAGATTGGGAATTTCATACACTGCTGGTGGGACTGTCAAATGATTCAACCATTGTGAAAAGCAGCACGGTGATTCCTAAAAAAGCTGGAATTCGAAATACCATTTGATCCAGCAATCCCATTACTAGGTATATATCCTAAAGAAGTGAGTGCCACGACAAGAACAGATATATGCACACCCAGGTTCACTGCAGCACTATTGACAGCAGCAAAAAGGCAGAAACAACCTATGTGCCCATCAACAGAAGAGTGGATAACCAAACTATGGTACATACACACAATGGAATATTAAGCAACATTAAAGAATAATGTAGAATCTGCAAAACACCACATAACATGAATGAACTTGGAGGACATTATGCTGAGTGAAATAAGTCAATCACAGAAGGACAAATATTGTTTAAGTTCATTATTGTAAAAAGTCAAGGAAAGGTTTATATATGGAAGGAATCTTTGTTGTTTACCAAGGGTAGGAGGGGAGAGGAGGGAACACTACAAAAAAAAAAAAAAAATACATTGACCTATGTCACTTTAGTTTTATATATTTCACTTTACATAAATTATATTCCAATAAAATGTCTTAAGAAAAAGACTGTGTTTACCCAGGCCTTGGGTGGTATAAATGTTAAACACTCGATTCCCAAATGAAAGTTTGGCTGTCCAAACCCACCCAGAGGCACCTTGGAAGACAAGCCTGGCAACCAGCTTCTGAAAGGTTACAGCCCTAAAAACTATAGAACACTGTTCTATTCTGCATGTGTGGTCAATATGATTTAGAACTGATGGCAACTGACAACATGGTATTGAGAAAGAAACTATGTTCTCATGTGAGTTTTTCTGATATGATAACTTTCATAGACTCTTCCACAATAACTTACACATAACAATCACAATAGAGAAAACCCAAACAACCTCAGTAGCTATAACTCACATTCTGCTTTCCTAGTCAGTGTTATAAAAATGATTTCCAAAACTTTCTGTATGTAGCCATTTTGTTAAAATGACAGTCATTTTTTAAATGATGAATGCTCACATGCCTGCGGGAAATTTGTTACTATTCAAGGGTAGAATTTTGGCCCTGACTACACAACTCATTTCATAAATCTTGGTCCACATTCAAGGATGTAATTACATGAGAGTGTAAATGATAAGAATAATTGAGCTCTGACTACAAATGTTCATCCATCATTCTTTGGAACTAGATTAGTCAAAAATGGTAATTACTTTAATTTCCAGAATCTAGAACCCAAGTTCAAGTTTTTTTGATCACAAAAACATTCTTACTCAGCCACTGACATTTGATATTTAAATCATAGAAACTAGCCAAAAACATTCTCACTACTTCCTCAATGTAACACTGTACTGTTCTCACACCCAAATCCAATGAGACACTGTCAATTCTAATTTCAGCACTATCTTTCAAATCTCAACTCCAAGTTCATTTATTTTATTATTGTTTTTGTTAGGTATCATCGAGTGGACTCCAGCTCATAATGATCTTACGTATGATGGAACGAATATTGTCAGTCCTGTGCCATCCTCACAATCATGGCTATGTTTCATCTCATTGTTGTAGCCGCTGCATCCATACATCCTCAGAGCCTCCCTCTTTTTTGTTGACCCTCTGCTTACCAAGCATGATGTCTTTCTCTAGCAATTAGGCTTTCTTGATGACATGTTCAAAATAAGCAATCTTGCCTTCTCCATTTCTAAGAATTATTCTAGCTGTACTGCCTCCAAGACTTCATTGTTCCTTCTTTTGGCAGTCCACGGTATATTCAATATCCTTTGTCAATATTTGCCACAATTTGAATGTGTCAATTATTCTTCAGTCTTCTTTATTCATTGTCTAGCTTTCATATGCATATGCAGTGATTGAAAAAACATGGATTGGCTCAGTCACACCTTAATCATTAAAGCAACACTTTTGCTTTTCTACACTTGAAAGAGATCTTTTGCAGCAGATTTGCCCAATGCAATGCGTCCTTTGATTCCTTGACTATTGCTTCCATGAACATTGATTGTGGATCCAAGAAGAATGAAATCCTTGGCACTTCAATTTCTTCACCATTTATTCTGATGGTTTTATTGGTTCATTTGTAAGGATTTTCATTTCCTGTAAATTCAGATGAAATTCATACTAAAGACTGTAGTCTTTGATCTTCATCAGTAAGTGCTTCAAGTTGTCTTCACTTTCTGAGCAGGGTTGTGTCATTAGCATATCACAGGTTGTTAATGAGTCTTCTTCCAATTCTGCTGCTACTACATTCTTCTTTATATAATCCAGGTCCTTGGATTATTTGTTCAGCATACAGAATGAATAAGTATTGTGAAAGGATACACCCTTGTCACACACCTTTTCCCATTTAAACAACACAGTATCCCCTCGTTCTGTTCAAATGACTGACTTTTGATCCATGTACAGGTTCCACATGAGTATAAGTAAGTGTTCAGGAATTCCCATTCTTTGCAATGTCATTCATAATTTGTTACAAACCATACAGTCAAATCCCCTCATGTAATCAATAAGATACAGAAAAACATCTTTCTGTTATTCTCTCCTTTGGCCAAGGTCCAACTAACATCAGCAATTATATCCTTCATTCTATGTCCTCTTCTGAACCTGCTTGAGCTTCTGGCAGTTCCCTGTAGTTCCCTGTAACTCTCTGATTCAGACGGTCTCCTATCAAAAAACCCAAAATCTTCCTCCCTCTCTGCTTTGAAATTTCTGTTGGTTTTTAGTTTCTTACCTATCAATTCTTACATAACCTTTTGCAGAGCATTCAAGACTCTCCAAAATTTGGAGTCAGCCTACTTTTCTAACATCACCACTACTTATTGCCCAAACAAAACTTCTCGTAATATTTCTCAAATAAATCATATCCTTTCGGTGCCTTTGTATATAATTTTCCACATTCCTATATTTTCTGCCTGACAAACTCATGTCATCCTTCTAGACTTTAATAGGATATTCTTGAGAAGTAACATCTAGCTTCCCTAGGTACCAATTGCCTTCTTTTACTCCACATACTAACATATGGTTATAATATTTATCATATTGAATGATACATATTGTCTTACTGTCACTTTACATATTGTCTTACTGAAATACAGAAAAAAAATCCCAGACTTGTGACACCACCTCAGAAACCCAAGGAGGGGTCGCTATGAGTTGGATTCGACTCGACAGCACATAACAACAACAACAACAAATATCAAAAACTATTTTACTTCTTTCTTTTAGCTTATGCCAATACACAGGGTATGCAATGAGATTTCTTATTGGAAGTTCACTAAACCAGAAATTAAATTTGTGTGTTTCTTTTTCTCTTCTTTAGCAAAGGATGTGTCATCCGTAGTTACATACATTATATATATATATATATATATATATATATATATATATATATATATATATATATATATATATATACACACACACACACACATACACACACACACACCGAGTCATAAAATTACCTTAAAATCACAAAATCATTGGAGGGAAAACATGGAAGAAATAGGCCCAGTAATCTGGGGGAAGAGATGGTAATATTTTCCTTGGGCTGCTGCAACAAATTAACAGAAACTGTGGGTTAAAACAGCACAAATGTATTTTTACATAGCTCTGGATGCCAGAAGTTCAAAATTGTTTCACTAAACAGAAATTAAGTTGATGGCAGGGTTGCACTCCCTGCACAGGTTCTAGAGAAAGATTTCTGCCTCTTCCAGCTTCTGGTAGCTGCTGTGATTCCTTAACTTGTGGTGCTTCACTCAATCTTTGCCTCCACGGTCAGATGTACTTCCACAATCACATAAGCTTCTTCTCCACACATCTTTTAAATCACTCTCTGTCTTCCTCTTATAAGAATGTATGTGATAGTATTTAGGGTCCTTGTGAATAATTTAGGATAATCTCTCCATTTCATGATCCTTAATTTAATCACATCTATAAGGACCATTTTCTTATAAGGTAACATTTACAAATTCCAGGGTTTATAATCTGATATCTTTGAAGTACATAACAACAGCAAACGTTGGTAAGGGAGCCTTTTTCAGACTATTGTGTTGTTGCTGTGTGCTATAGTATTCTTGTTTGTTTAGACTCAGAGTCACCCTATAGGACATAGTAGAACTGCTCAATAAGGTTCCCAAGGCTGTGATCTTTATGACATCAGATTGGCAGGTCTTTTCTCTGATAAAGTGGCTCTTAGGTTCTACTTTCCAATTGTTCCATTAGCAGCTCACTGCTTTAACCATTGCCTCACCAGGAGTCCTTATTCTGTCAATTACAGAGTGAAAAAAAAAAAAAAATTTTGTGTTTTCTTGATTAAAAAGTAAAGGTGCCTCCACAGAAGCTGATGCTGAAGCAGATAGGGAGGACAATGGTTCTGGGTTCATGAGGACATAGTTTCTAAAATTAGTGCTAGACAAGCACTTAGGATGCCTTTGTTGTTGTTATTAGTTGCTGAGTTGATTCCAACTCATGGTGAACTATGTGTACTGAAAAGAATTGCTCCATAGTGTTTTTTCTTTGTTCTTTTTATTTTTTTAATATTTTGTTGTATTTTTTTGTGTGTACACATGTTAATTATCTCCAGAACACTTAATAGTTGCTCACAGGGAACCTCTACATAGACCAAGAAACAGTTGTTTGAACAGAACAAGATGATACTGCATAAATCAGGAAAGGTGTTCATTAAGTTTTCATCCTTTCACTATACTTATTCAAACAATATGCCAAACAAATAATCTGAAAAGCTGAATTATATGAAGAAGAGCATCGCATAAGGATTGTGGTGATATGCAAATGACACAATCTGGCTTGCTGAAAGTGAAAAACACTAGAAGCAGTTGATCTTCCTACTGATATTCATCTTACTGATGAAGATCAAAGACTACAGCCTTCACTGGATTTCACCTCAACATAAAGAAAACAAAAAATCCACACAACTAGACCAAGAAGTAACATCACAATAAATGGAGGAAAGATTGATGTTGTCAAGGATTTCATTTGACTTGGATCCACAATCTATGCCCATAGAAGCAATAGTCAAAAAATCAAGGACACTTGCACTGAGCGAATCTGCTGCAAAAGACCTCTTTAAAGCACTAAAGAGCAAAGATGTCACTTTGAAGACTAAGGTATGCCTTACCTAAGTCATGGTTTTTTCAATAGCCTCATATATATATATATGAAATTTGGGCAGTGAATATGGAAGACTGAAGAATTGATTCATTCAAATCATGGTGTTGATGAAGAATATTGAAAATGTCCTGTGTGCCAGAAGAACAAACAAATCTGTCTTGGAAGAAGTATAGCCAGCATGGTCCTTAGAAGTGAGAATGGCTAGACTTTGTCTCTCATACTTTGGTCTTATGATCAGAAAGGATATCCTGGAGCAGGATACAATGTTTGGTAGAGTGTCAATGAAAAAGTGAAAGACTTCAATGAGATGGAGTGACACAGTGGCTGTAATGATGGGCTCAAGCATAGCAAGGATCGTGAAGATGGTGCAAGGCTGTGCAGTGTTTTATTCTCTTGTACATGGGGTCGCTATGAGCCAGAACTGGCTCAATGGTGTCTTACAGCAACATAACAATTCACACAGCAAAATAGGTTCTCATTCAATAATTTCTACATATATTGCCCAGTAACATTGTTTACAATGGTTCAACATGCTCATTATTTACATTCTAGTGTTCCATTTCCAATAACTTACTTTCTTTGCTCCCTAAACTTATGATTTTTCCTTTCAAGTAATTTTGCTGACCATTAAGTCTCATACAGATGATTTTTTTAAAAGGATGGCAGTACTCGCAAGCAATATTCTTTATTTTATGACATAATCTACTACTTATCTAACAGATGATTTCAGGAGATGGTCTTGGTTCAAGGTTTAAAAGGTAACTCAGGACAGTAGTCTCAGGGATTACTCCAGCTTCAACAGCTCCAGTAAATCTGGATTTTTTTAAGAATTTGAGGCTCTTTTCCACACTTTCCTCCTTTTCTATCAGGATCTAATGTGGCTTTTATCAGAATGGTTGGTAGAGATAGGCAGGCACCATCTAATTCTTCTGGTCTTGGGGCACAGAATATTATGGTTCATATGGACAGTGAGTCCTGTAGCGTAGTTTCTTCTCTGAATATTGGGTTTCCTTATTTCTCTTTTGCTATAGTTAGTAGACACCAATAATTTTATCATAGATGGCTGCTCACAACCTTTTAACATCCCAGATGCTATGTACCCAGCTAGGAGGCAGAAATAAAATTTATGAACTATATTATGCCAATTGACTGAGTTGTCCCATAAGACTATGGTTCTAAGCCTTCAAATCAAGAAAACCAAAACCACTCCTATAAGGTGATTGGTTATGTCTAAGAAGTATCAGTAACTGTGCCCCTTATTTGTTTTATTACATATAAATATTACACACACGCACACACATATATACATACATACATATATATGTGTATATATACATATATATAGGAGCTCTGGTGGCATAGTGCCTAAGACATTTGACTGCTAACCAGAAGGCTGGTGGTTCAAACTCACCAGCCACTCTTTGGAAGGAAGATTGGGCAATCTACTACCATAGTGATACCATCTGGGAAACCAAGGAAGGGTCACTACAAGTAGTATCCAAGTCAATGGCAGTGAGTTTGGTTTGGTTTGCTATGTTGTTGTTGTTGTTGTTATGTGCTGTTGAGTCTGACCCGACTCATAGAGACCCCTCCTTGGATTTCTGAGGTGGTATCACTGCAAAAGAAGTTTACCCAAGATGCTGTCTTATATAGTACCGGAAAACTTTATGAATAACCCTGAAACATTGTCCAATATAGTGCTGGAAGATGAGCCCCTGAGGTATGAAGGCCCTCAAACTATGACTGGAAAAGAGGTGCCTCTTCAGAGTAGAACTGACCTTAATGACCTGGATGGAGTAAAGCTTTCAGGACCTCCATTTGTTGATGTGGCATGACTCAAAATGAGAAGAAACAGCTGCAAATATCCATTAATAGTCAGAACATGGAATTCATGAAGTATGAATCTAGAAAAACTGGAAGTTGTGAAAAATGAAATGTAATGCATAAAGATGGATATTCTAGGCATTAGTAAGTTGAAATAGACTGGTTTTGGCCATTTTGAATCAGACAACCATGTGATCTCCTATGCAGATATGACAATTGAAGAGGAATACCATGACATTCATCATCACAGAGAATGTTTCAAGATCTATCCTGAAGTACAATGCTGTCAGTGATAGGATAATATCCATATGCCTACAAGGAAGACCCATTAATAGTACAATTATTCAAATTTACCTTCCAACTACCAAAGCCAAAGATGAGGAAATTGAAGATTTTTACCAACTTCTGCAGTCTGAAATTGACCAAACATGCAATCAAGATGTGTTAATTATCACTGGTGACTGGAATGAAAAAGTTGAAAGCAAAGAAGAATCACTAGTAGTTGGAAAATACAACTTTGGTGACAAAAATAACGTTGGAGATCACAAGATAGAAATTTGTAAGATCAATGACTTATTCATTGCAAATACCTTCTTTCAACAACATAAACAGCAGCTATACACATGGACTTCACAGGAATCAGATTGACCACATCTATGGCAAAAGGTAATGGAGAAGCTCAATATCTTCAGTCAAAATAAGACCAGAAGCTGACTGTGGAACAGATCATCAACTGCTCATATGCACATTCAAGTTGAAGTTGAAGACAATTAAAACAAGCCCATGAAAGACAAAATATGACCTTGATTATATCCCCCTGAATTTAGAGACCATATGTTCTAGTAACCTAGTGTTGTTCTGACAAGGATATATCACAAATGGATGGCTTTAACAAACAAGAGTTTATTCTTTTACAGTTTGGGAGGCTAGAAGTCTGAGTTCAAAGTGTCAGACTCTAGGGGGTGGGAGAAAGCCCCTCAACCTTGGCTTCAGCTCTGTCTCCTGCTCCTGGCCCACTGGAGCTAGAGGCATTTCTTCACTCAGACAGCTGCTGGCTGCTGAGACTGACAAGCCCAAGGTTGACAGGTAAAAAAGCACAGTCCTGATGTTACCAAACCACACAGCAGACTATTAATTCAAGTCCATTGAAAGTCCCAAGGTCAGCAGCACATGCCAGGCTGCTGAACAACAACACAGCTACATGCAGAGTCCAAGCATGCCATAAGCTAGGGATTATCGCCAAGGCTTCTCCCTATATACAGGAAGCAGACCACATCCCTAAGGTTGTGCTGCTTGTGGTAGATCCCACCATGGAGTTGATTGCCAGTCTCATCATGGGGAATAACTACTACCAGCTGCCCAGCCACTCAACCAGGCTCAGCCAAACTGACAGAAAACCAGAGGAATTGTAGGATGTCATTAAGAACATCATCCATGAAGAAAGTAACAGGCCATTAAAAACACAGGAAAGGAAGAAAATACCAAAATGGATCTCAGAAGAGATTCTGAAACTTGCCTTTGAATGGAGAATAGCTAAAGCAAATGGAAGAACTGACAAGATAAAAGAGCTGAACAGATTTCAAAGAGCAGCTTGAGAAGACGAAGTCAATTACTATAATGAAATGTGCAAAAACCTGGAGTTACAAAACCAAAAGGGAAGAACACATTCAGAATTTCTCAAGCTGAAAGAATTGAAGAAAAAAATTAAGCCTCGAGTTGCAATATTGAAAGATTCTATGGGCAAAATATTGAATGATGCAGGAAATATCAAGAGAAGATAGAAGGAATACACAATGTCACTGTACCAGAAAGAATCAGTTGATATTCATCCATTTTAGGTGGTGGTTTATGATCAAGAACCAATGATATTGAAGGGAGAACTCAAAGCTGCACTGAAGGAATTGGCAAAGAACAAGGTTCCAGGAATTGATGAAATACCCATTGAGATGTTTCAACAAACAGATGCCATGCTGGAGGCATGCACTCATCTATTCCAAGAAATTTGGAAGACAGTTATCTGGCCAACTGACTGGAAGAGATCCATATTTGTACCCATTCCAAAGAAAGATGATCCCACAGAATGTGGAAATTATCAAACAATATCATTAATATCACACACAAGTAAAATATTGCTGAAGATAATTCAAAAATAGTGGCTGTAGTATGTTGACAGAGAACTTCCAGAAATGCAAGCTGTATTCAGAAGAGGACGTGGAATGAATGATATCATAACTGATGTCAGATGGATCTTGACTGAAAGCAAAGAACACCAGAAAAATATTTACTTGTGTTTTATTGACTATGCAAAAGCATTCGATTGTGTGGATCATAGCAAATTATGAATAACATTGAGAAGAATGGGAATTCCCAAACACTCGATTGTGCTCATCGGGAACCTGTACATAGATTAGGAGGCTGTTGTTCAAACAGAAGAAGGAGATACACATGGTTTAAAATTAGGAAAGGAGTGTGTCAGGGTTGTATACTTTCATCATACTTATTCAATCTGAATGCTGAGCAAATAATCCGAGAAGCTGGACAATATGAAGAAAAATGTGGCATCAGGATTGGAGAAAGACTCATTAACAGCCTGCAATATGCAGAGGACACAACTTTGCTTGCTGAAAGTGAGGATGACTTGAAGCACATACTGATGGAGATTAAAGACTTCAGTCTGAAGAATGGATTATATCTCAACATCAAGAAAACAAAAATCCTCACAACTGGGCCAATAAGCAACATCATAGTAAATGGAGAAAAGACTGAAGTTGTTAAAGATTTCATATGATTTGGTTCCACAATCAACACCAATGGAAGCAGCAGTCAGACATTGTATTGTATTGGGCAAATATGCTGCAAAACACCTGTTTAAAGTGCTGAGGAGCAAAGATGTCTCTTTGAGAACTAAGGTGCACCTAACCCAAGCCATAGTGTTTTCAATTGAGTCGTATGCACGTGAAAGCTGGACAATAAATAAGGAACACTGAAGAAGAGTTGATGCTTTTAAGTTGTGGAGTTGGTGAACAATACTGAAAGTACCATGGACTGACAAAAGAACTAACAGATTTGTTCTGGAAGAACTGCAGCCATAGTGCTCCTTGAAAGCAAGAATGGCCAGACTTCAGTTGACTTACTTTAGTCATGTTGTCAGAAAGGACCATTATCTGGAGAAGGATATCATGCTTGGCAAAGTGGAGGGTCAATGAAAAAGGGGAAGGCTCTCAACAAGACGGATTGATATCATGGCTGCAATGATGGGCTCAGGTATAGCAAGTATTGTGAGGCTAGCACATGACTGTATAGTGTTTCACTGTGAGTTGAAGCTGACTCAATGGCAACTAACAACAACAACATATAAAGATATCCACCACTCATCTCTCTATTTGTCATACTGTGGTGGTAACTTACATGTTGCTGTGATGTTAGATGCTATGCCATTGATATTACAAATACCAGTAGGTTCACCCATGCTGGACAGGCTTCAGTAGAGCTTCTAGAATAATGCAAACTAGGAAGAAGGACAACGTCATCTACTACTAAAAAATTGGTCTCTGAAAATCATATATTCATACTAGTGAAATATTTTCTGGTATATAACCAGAAAACTTTATGAATAAAAGTGTAACATTATCTAATGGAAGGTACTCAAAATACAACTGGGGATGAACTTCCTCCTAAAAGTAGAGTTGATCCTAATGGCATAGATGGAGGAAAGTGTTTGATACCTTCATTTGTTGATGTGGTGGCACAACTCAAATGAGAAGAAACAGCTGAAAACATCCATTAATTATCAGAACATTAAATTTATGAAGTAGAATCTAGGAAAATTGTGAAAAATGTAATGGTACACATATTGATCAATATTATATGAATTAGGGAGTTAAACTGGACCAATATTGGCCATTTTTAATCAGACAATTGTACAGTCTACTATGCTGGGAATGATAAATTGAAGAATAGTGTCTCATCATCAAAAAGAATATTTCAAGATCTATCCTCAACACAATGCTGTAAGTGACAGGATAATATCCATACACCTACAAGGAAGACCAATTAATAAAAATAGCATTCAAATTAACACACTCACCACTAAAGCCAAAGAAGAAGAAATTAAAGATTTTTAACAACTTCTGCAGAGCAGAGTAAAATAGAACAAACACACAATTAAGATGTATTGATAATTACTGTCAATCAGAACACAAAAGTTGGAAAAAGGAAAAAAAAAATAAGATGGATTGGTCATTGGAAATTATGGCCATGGTGAAAGAAATGATGCCAGAGACCACATGATAGAATTTTGCAAGGAAAACTACTTATTTGTTGTGAATACCTTTTCACAACAACATAAATGGTGGCTATACATGTGGACCTCACAAAATGGAATACACAGAAATCAAATCTACTACATCTGTGGAAAAAGCCAATGGACAAGCTCAATATCATCAGTCAATAAAAGGCCAGGAGTCAACTGTGGAACAGACTACCAATTGCTCATATGCAAGTTTAAGTTAAAACTGATGAAAATTCAAACAAGTCCTTGAGAGACAAAATATGACCTTGATTATATCCCACCTGTATTTAGAGACCATCTGAAGAATGGATTTGTGGCATTAAATACCAATGATTGGAGACCAGATGTGTTGTGGGATGACAAAAGAACACCATACATAAAGAAAGCAAAGAGTCGTTAAAAAGACAATGGAAGAAAAAAAACAAAATAGATGTCAGAAGAGATTCTGAAACTTGTTCTTCAACAGAGAGTAGCTAAAGTCCATGGAAGAAATGATAAAAAGAGCTGAACTTATTGAAAGAAGGCATCCAAGTTGCACTGAAAGAATTAGCAAAACATAAGGTTTCAGGAATTGACCAAATGCCCATTGAAATGTTTCAGCAAATGGCTGCAGTGCCAGAGGCACTCCCTCGATGTCAAGAAATTTGGGAAACAGTTACATTGCCAACCCACTGGAAGAAGTCCATATTTGTGCCCATTCTACAGAAAGGTGATCATATTGTAGAAATGATCAAATGGTATCATTCACATCACATGTAAGTAAAATTTAGCTGAAGATAATTCAAAAATGATTGAAGCAGTATATTGACAGAGAAATTCCAGAAATGCAAGCTGGATTCAGAAGAGGATGTAGAAAAGGGCTGTCACTGCTGATGGCAGGTATATATCGACTGAAAGCAAAGAATACCAGAAGATGTTTACCTGTGTTTTACTGACTATGCAAAAGCATTCAACTATGTGGATCATAACACATTATGGATAACATTGAGAAGAATTGGAATTCTAGAATATTCACTTAATTGTGCTCGTGAGTAACCTGTATGTAGACCAAGAGGCAGTTGTTCAACAGAACAAGGGGATACTGCATGGTTTAAAATCAGGAAGGGGGTATGTGAGGGTTGTATCTTCTCAACACACTTATTTGATCTCTATGCTGAGCATGTTGTTGTTGTTGTTATGTGCCATAGAGTCAGACCTGACTCATAGCGACCTCTCCTTGGGTTTCCGATGCAGTATCACTACAGAAGTATATTGCCCCATCTTCCTTCCAAGGAGTGGCTGCTGGGTTTGAACCGCCAGCCTTCTGGTTAGCAGTCAAGTGCCTTAGCCACTATGCTACCAGAGCTCCCCATATAATCCCAGAAACTGGAGTATATGAAGAAGAATGTGGCATCAGGATTGAAAGAAGACTCATTAGCAACCTGCAATATGCAGATGACACAACCTTGCTTGCTGAAGGTGAAGAAGACTTGAAGACCTTACTGATGAAGATCTAAGACTACAGTGTTCAGTATGTAATACACCTCAGTGTAAAGAAACAAAAATCTTCACAATTGGACCAATAAGCACATCATAATAAATGGACAAAACAATGAAGTTGTCAGGAATTTCATTTTACTAGGATCCACAATGAACATCCAAAAAAGCAGCAGTCAAGAAAAGAGCAAAGATGTCACTTTGAAGACTAAGGTGCATGTGGTAGTTAAATTTGTGAGTCAACTTGGCTGGGCCTGGTTGAGTGGCTGGGCAGCTGGATGTAGTATTCCCCATGATGAGACTGGTAATCAACTTCATGGTGGAATCTACTGTGAGCAGCTGAGTAGCTGCCCTAGGGATGTGGTCTGCTTCCTGTGTATAAGGAGAAGCCTGGGGAATGGTCTCTAGCTTATGGCATGCTTGGACCTTACATGTAGCTGTGCCATTGTCCAGCAGCCTGCCATGCTCTGCCAACCTTGGGACTTACAATGAATAAGGAAGACTGAAGAAAAATTGATGCATTTGAATTGTGGTGTTGGTAAAGGATACTGAAAATACCATGGGCTGCCAGAAGAATGAACAAATCTGTCTGGAAGAAGTGCAGCTGAAGTGCTCCTTAGAAGCAAGAATGGCCATACTTCATCTCACCTACTTTGGTCATGCTGTCAGAAGGGACCAGTCCCTTGAGAATTATTTTGTGCTTAGTAAAGTAGAGGGTCAGCAAAAAAGGGGAAGTCTCTCAACAAGAAAGACTGACACAGTGGCTGAGGCAATAGGCTCATGCATAGCAAAGATTGTGAGGATGGCATGGGACTGGGCAGTGTTTCTTTTTCTTGCACATAGGGTTTGTATGAGGTGGACCCAACTCAATGGCACCTTCAAGTCTTCAAGTCTTCTTCACTTTCAGCAAGGAAGGTTGTATCATCTGCATATTGCAGGTTGGTAATAAGTCCTCTTTCAATCCTGATGCTGCTATCAACAACGACATATACACACACATATAAATACTCATATACATACATATACACACACACATATATATATGTACACACACACAATTTTTGTTGCAAATTTATGTTTCCATAGAGTTTTGAAGACTGTGGACTTTTGGCAGCAGATTGCCAAGACTTTCTTCTGGATTCAAGTTGCCAATCTTCCACCTAGTAGTCAAGCACATAACCATTTGTGTCACCCAAAGACTCCTTTGTCCCTAGGAATTGACTGTGCATTTGAACAGGAAAATCTGATCTGGAGGGCTGAAAACTCTGGACTGATGCCTGGCAGAGTATAAACACCTCACAACAAGCATAATTGAGGTAGTATTTTTCCTCACTGGACCCTATTCAACACTCGTAGAAACTGAAGCAAAGGATCCAACCTCTGCTATTGTACTCTTGACTCAAACTCTAGGAACCAGCTTTAGGAACAGGACTTTACCTCTTCCTTGGTTCACATCTGTTGGAGAGACTCAACTGCCACCACATCCCTGAATAATCTTGCTTCTTCCACTGGGGATATTCATCCACTCCCATATTTCTCAACTGCCCAGAAAGGTCCCCAATAGCAGTGTAGCTTTCCAGCCAAGGCTCTGTTGTCTTTTACCCCACATAACACTAGGTTGTAAAAAAGACCATCCTCTAAAGATTAACTACTGCAGACTAGTACTCATAGCTGACTCCACCATTAGACCATGATTCTCCAAGGTCGACTTCCACTCAGCCACTAGAATCCCTCTGCAAAGGGCTACAGCTTCTCCTCTAAGATATTCTCCAGCACAAGTGGCCCTGAACAAACTGGATCTCTGATTTCTTTCTCTTACTAACAAGTGGGAGGTTCGTATTTTGCCCTCTATGCCTAAAAGACATCTGTTATGTTTGGATTGTATAGTATGACACCAAATAATATGAAGATAGTCAATGTCCTGTCTTGAAATCAGTTCCCTAAATGGTTAAGCTTGCTTCTTTGCTCAATCATGCATCTTTCTTTTGCAAAAGTTGTTTATGAGATTAAGCATATTTTATGTGGATTGTTTTGTGGCATCTGTGACCATCAGGGTCAAGTTGTCTTAATGTTAACCACTGCTCAAGAAACAGAAACTTGTGAGTGGAAAAGATAGGCTTTCAGGGCCTTTTTTCTAGGCATCATTTCTCTAAAATTTAGACTAGGAAACATTAGATAACTTGTCCAATTCTTCCTCTACCCTGGTAAAGAGGGAAGCCCAGATTTAAACCCAAATATGTCTATTATTGGGTCCTAGCTCTTAACCCATTAACTAATTTCCTTTAAGTGAAGAATATTTTATCCTTATTATCTATCATCACCATATCATCCTTATTATCTTTTTCCATGCTTCACCTCTCAGCAAGATAAATGTTTTAGCTTTAAATAATACATGGTTAGGTATAGGATGAGAATTTGAAGAGGAGTGGCTTCTCATTCATAGTTAAAAGGAACATTTCAAGATCTATCTTCAAGTACAATGCTCTAAGTGATTAGTTAATATCCTTCTACCTACGAGGGAGACTGGTTAATATAACTATTATTCAAATTTATGCACCAATCACTACTTCCATAGATGAAGAAATTGAAGATTTTTGCCAATTTCTCCAAGTCTGAAATTGATCAAACATGAAATCAACAGCATTGATAATTACTAGTGATTGGAATGTGTAAGTTTGAAACAAAGAAGAAGGATCAGTACTAGAAAGCTAGGGCAAAGGTGATAAAAATGACACTAGAGACTGTGTGATAGAATTCTGCATGACCAAAAACTTATTCATTGGAAATACATTTTTTCAACATCATAAACATGTGTTATACATGTGGATCTCACTAGATGGAATACACAGGAATCAAATTGACTTGTTGAAAGAGACCACAGAGAGTCTCAATATCATCAACCAGAATAAGGCCAAGGAACTACTGAAACCTAAAAAACCTACTGCTATCTAGTTGATTCCAAATCACAACAACCTTGTAGGACAGAGTAGAACTGCCCATAGGTTTTCCAGGACTGTAAATCTTTACAGAAGCAGACTGCCTCATCCTACACCTGCAGAGCAACTGCTGGGTTCCAACCACCAACCTTTTGGTTAGTAGATTAATTTTTTAACCACTGTGCCACAAAAGCTTGCTGAAGAAAATTAAAACAAGTCCACAAGAGCCAGAATATGAGTTTTGTATAAAATATGATCTGAGGATAACCCACCAAAATTTACAAACTATCTCAAGAATAGATTTGACACAATGAACAGAATGACCAAAGACTAGATGGATAGTGAGATGACACACAGGACATCACACATGAAGAAATAAAATGGTCATTTAAAAGACAAGAAAGAAATAAATGACCAAAATCAATGTTGGAATGGACTCTGAAACTTGCTTTTGAATAGTGAGAAGCTAGAATGAAAGAAAGATAAAGTACAAAAGACAAAGTAAAGTATTACAGTGCAAGAGGCAAAGATCTGGAGTTAGAAAATCAAAAAGGAAGAACACATTCGGCATTTCTCAAACTGAAAGAACTGAAGAAATAATTTAAGCTTTGAGGTGCAATATTGAAGGGTTCTATGTTGTTTTTTTTGTTGTTATTATGTGCCGTCGAGTTGGACCCGACTCCTAGAGCCCCCTCCTTGGGTTTCTGAGGCAGTATCACTACGGAAGTAGATTGCCCAACCTTCCTTCTGAGGAGTGGCTGATGGGTTTGAACCACCAGGTGTCTGGTTACCAGTCAAGTGCCTTAGGCACTATGCTACCAGAGCTCTCTATAGGCAAAATAATTCAAGAAGCTGGACTATATAAAAAAGAATGTGGCATCAGGATTGGAGAAAGACTGATTAGCAACTTGCAAAATGCAGATGGCACAACCTTGCTTGCTGAAAAGGAAGATGACTTGAAGCATTTACTAATGAAGATCAAAGTCTTCAGCATGGATTACACCTCAATATAAAGAAAACAAAAATCCTTACAACTGGACCAATAAGTGAAACCACAATCAATGGAGAATACACTGAAGTTGTGAGGGATTTCATTTTCCTTGGATCCACAATGAACGTCCATGGAAACAGCAGTCAAAAAATCAGATGATGGATTGCACTGGGTGTATCTGCTACAAAAGACCTCTTTGAAGTGCTGAAGAGCTGAGATGTGACTTTAAAGACTAAGGGATACCTGACCCAAGCCATGGTACTTTCATTAGCCTCATTTGCATTTAAAAGCTGGACAATAAATAAGGAATACTGAAGAATTGATGCATTTGAATAATGGTGTTGGTGATGAATAGTGAAAATAACAGACTGCCAGAAGTACAGCCGGAATGCTGTTCTGAAGTGAGAGTGGCCAGACTTCATCCATGTACTTTGACATGATGTCAGAAAGAACCAGTCCCTGAAGAAGGCTATCATGCTTGGTAAAGTAGAATGTCAATGAAAAAGGGGAAGACCCTCAGAGAGATGGATTGAAATAGTGACTGTGATGGTGAGCATAAGCATAGTAAATATTGTGAGGGTGACATAAGATGGGCAGTGTTTCTGCCTGTTATACACAGGGCCACTGTGTATAACACACCAACTCAATAGCACCTAACAAAAACAACATTAGCAAAACATTAGCAAAGCAACATTAGCAAAATACTGAACTATGCAGAACACATTAAAAGGAGATAGAAAGAATACACAGAGTCACTGGACCAATAAGACCCAAAAGAATTGATTTATGTTCAATAACTTCAGGAAGTAGCATATGATAAAGAATTGATGGTATTGCATGCAGAAGTTGAGGAGACACTGAAGACACTGGCAAAAATAAATCTCCAGGAATTGACGGAATATCACTTGAGATGTTTCCACAAATGGATGCAATGCTAGAGGTACTCATTCATCTATGTCAAGAAATTTGGAAGAAGGCTATCTTGTCAACTGACTGGAAGAGCTATGTATTTGCGCCTATTCCAAAGAAAAGTGATCCAACAGAGTGTGGAAAATATTGACAAATATTATTAATATCACACTCAAGTAAAATTTCTGTCAAAATAATTCAAAAACAGTTTCAGCAGTATATTGACAGGGATCTGCCAGAAATTCAAGCTAGATTCAGAACAGGGTGTATAACATGAAATATCATTGCTAATATCAGGTGGATTTTGATTAAAAGTAGAGAAAGATGTTTGCCTGTGTTTTAGTGACTATGCAAAGCCATTTTTCTATGTGGGTCATAACAAATCATGGCTCACATTGTGAAGAATTGTGTGGTAGTTAAGGTCATGTGTCAACTTGGCTGGGCCTAAGTTTGAGTGGCTGAGCAGCTGGATGTAATTTTTCCCTATGATGAGGTTGGTGACCAATTCCATGGTAGAATCTGCAGTGAGCAGCTGAGTAGCTGCCTTAGGAATGTGGTCTGCTTTCAGTATATAAGGAGAAGTGTTGAGAAATGTCTCTGAGCTTTTGGCATATCTGGATCTTGCATTTGGCTGAATCTTCATTTCAATGGCCTGCCTTGTTGTGTGTCAATCTTGAGACTGTTAATGAACTTGAATTAGTAGCTTGCTGTGTTGTTTGATAATCTTGGGACTGTGCATTTTTATTTGGCAAAACTTGGGTTTGCCAGCCTCAGCAACCAGCAATTGTCTGAGTTAAGAAAAGCCCCTAGCTTCAGTGACATGGAAGCAAGAAGCAGAGCTAAAGCCCAAAGTCAAGGGGCTTTCACCCAGCCCCTAGATATCACACTTTGAACTAGGACTTCTAGCCTCCTAAACTGTAAGAGAATAAATCCCTGTTTGTTCAAGCCACCCATTTGTGGTATATTCCTGTTAGAGCAGCACTTGTTGTTGTTGTTGTTGTTTGCCGTCGAGTCGGCCCCGACTCATAGCGACCCCTCCTTGGGTTTCCGAGGCAGTATCACTACAGAAGTAGGATTGCCCAACCTTCCTTCCGAGGAGTGGCTGGTGGGTTTGAACTTCCAGCCTTCTGGTTAGCAGTCAAGTGCCTTAGCCACTATGCTACCAGAGCTCCTAAGAGCAGCACTAGGTAACCAAATCAAATGGGAATTGCAAAACACTAAACTGTGCTCAGGAGGAACCTGAACACAAACCAAAAAGCAGTCATTTGAACAAAATAAGAGCTACTGGATGGTTTAAAATCAGGAAAGGTGTGTGTCAGAGTTGCATCCTTTCACCATATGTATTCAATATGTATGTTCAGCAAATAATCTGAGAAGCTTGCCTCTATGAAGAATAACATGGCATTATAACTGGAGGAAGACTCACTAACAGCCTGCAATATCCAGATGCCACACCCTTGCTTGTTGAAAGTGAAGAGATTTGAAGGACTTAGTAGTGAATATCAAAGACTAGGAGCTCTGGTAGCATAGCGCCTAAGGCACATGACTGCTAACCAGAAGGCTGGCAGTTCAAACCCACCAGCCACTCTTCAGAAGGAAAGTTGGGCAATCTACTTCCATAGTGATACCACCTTGGAAACCCAAGGAGAGGTTGCTATGAGTTGAGTCTGACTTGACAGCACATAACAACACAACAACAACAGTCTTCAGTATAGATTACACCTCAATTTATAGAAAACAGGAATCCTCACAACTGAGCCTCATGATAAATGGAGAAAAGACTGAAGTTGTAAAGGATTTCATATTACTTGGATCCATAATCAACACCCACAGAAGCAGCAATCAAGAAATCATGTAACATTACTTTGGACAAATCTACCACAAAGACCTCCTTAAAATGTCAAAAAGCAAAGTTGTCTCTTTGAGGACTAAGATGTGCCTGACACAATCCATGATATTTTTAATCACCTGAGAAAGCTGGACAAGGAATAAGGAAGACCAAAGAAGAATCAATGTATTAGAATTATGGTGTTGGTAATGAATATTGAATATACCATGGACTGCCAGAAGAATGAATAAATCTTAGAAGAAGTACATACAGAATGCTCCTTAGAAGTAAAGATAGCAAGACTTCATCTTATGTACTTTGGACATATTATCAGGAGAAGGACATCATGTCCTTGGAGAAGGTCAGGGAAAGAGGAAAATTATAAATAAGATGGATTGACAAAATGACTACAACAATGGGCTCAAACATGGGAGTGATTGTGAGCATGGCACAGGACTGGGCTGTGTTTCTTTCTGTTGTACATAAGGTTGCTAGAGTTGCAACTGACTCATCAGCAACCTAACAACGTAATAGGCATAGAGTACATAGAACACTGGTGGACACATATTAAAGACACCTGGTGATGCAACTGTTAAATGCTTGTCTGCTAACAGAAAGGTTTGAACCCACCCAATGGTTCTGTGGGCAAAAGACTTAAAGTTCTGCTCTTATAAAAATTATTGTTGTTAGGTGCCATTGAGTTGGCTCCAACTCATAGTGACCCCAAGCACCACAGCAAATAATCTGAGAAGCTGGACTCTATGGAGAAGAATATGGCATTATGATTGGAGGAAGACTCATTAACAACCTGCAATATGCAGATGCCACACCCTTGCTTGAACGAAACACCATCCAGTCCCACGCCAGCCCCACAATCCTTACTATACCTGAGCCCATCATTATGGCCACTGTATTAATCCATCTCATTGAGAGCCTTCCCCTTTTTGCTGGCCCTCCACTTTACCAATCATGATATCCTTCTCTAGGGAATGGTCCCTTTCGACAACATGACCAAAGTAGTTGAAATGAAAACTGGTCATTTCTCACTTCCAAGGAGCATTCTGGCTGCAGGACATATTTGTTAGTTCTTCTGGCAGTCCATGGTAATTTCAATATTCTTCACCAGCACCACAACTCAAAAGCATTAACTCTTCTTCAGTCTTCTTTATTCATTGCTCAGTTTTCGGATGCATATGAGGCAATTGAAAATATCATGGCTTGGGTTACACGTACCTGGTAGTGTAGTGCCTAAGGCACTTAACTGTTAACCAGAGGGCTGGAGGTTCAAAACCACCAGCCCCTCCTCAGAAGGAAAATTGGGCAATCTACTTCCCTAATGACACCACCTCAGAAACCCAAGGAGGGGTCACTATGAGTCAGATCTGACTCAACAGCAGTGAGTTTGATTTATACACACACGCACACACACACGCACACATGCATATATATATATATATATATATATATATATATATATAT
>NW_006921751.1:3638859-3699974 GCF_000298275.1 Orycteropus afer afer
TATATATATATATATATATTTCACTGGTTTTTCTCCTCTAGAAAACCTAGCCAAAGACATTATCCTACTTTGGTGAGTAGCAGCTGGAATCTTAAAAGCTTTTAAGAGGCCATCTAGATGCAACAATTGGTCTCTCCTTGTCCAGAGCAAAGAAGAATGAAGAAAATCAAAGATGCATGGAAACAGTTTAAGGGACTAGTGGCCCATATGAACCTCAGCCTATATGACCAGAGGATATGAAGAACTAGATGGTGCCTAGCTACCACTATCAATCACTCAGAAAGGAATCTGTGCAGGACATCCTGGATTGAGTGGGAGAAAACTGTGGAACAAAACTAAAGTCATTATTTTTCACAAAAAAAAAAAAAATGGAAGAAGACCAGGCTTACTTGTCTGACAGAGACTGGTAAAACCCCCAAGACTATGGCCCTAGTCACCCTTCAGGCCTGGAATTGAACTTACTCCCATGGCTTCCAGCCAAACAATAGACAGGCATATAAGGTGAACATTTACACCGGGTAGATATATTCTTTAGAACAAAAAATCCATCATGGGAAATCAAAAAGACAGAATTTGCACAGGGAGATAACTCAGAGGGCAAGAATGCATAAGAAATAAGGACACAGGGAAAAGGTTATAAAGATTATAGCCTAGAAAACCCTATGGTGCAATTGTACTTTGCCACATGGAGATTTTTATGAGCAGAAATCAACTTAATGTACCTAATAACAACAAGGCCACTGATTATAAAGTAAATAAATGTTAGTTCTCTTCTTCTTCTCATTTGTAAATATTCATTCAACTGCCATTTTCTTAGCCAAAAATATAAAAATAAAAAGAGCCAGATGGCTTCCCTGGAAAATTCTGTTAAATTTTCATAGAAGAGATGACACCTAGCCTACTCAAGCTGTTCCAGAAAATACAAAAAAGGATGGCTCATTTCCAAATTCATTCTATGAAGCAAGCATAATCCTGATACCAAAACCAAGCAAAGACCAATAAAAAGGAAAATTACAGACCAATATCCCTCATGAATATGGATGCAAAATACTCGAACAATATACTAGCCAATAGAACTCAACACTACATCAAAAAAATCATACACCATGATCAAGTGGGATTCAAGTATGCAAGGATGGTTCAACATTAGAGAAACAATCTACGTAATCCACCACATAAATAAAACAAAGGAAAAGAATTAAACAATCACATCAATTGATGTAGAAAGGACATTTGATAAAATCCAGCACCTACTCCTGACTTAAAAAAAAAAAAAAAAAAAACTCAGTGAAATAGGAGTAGAAGGGAAATTCCATGACATATTTAATAGCATGTATGCAAAACCAACAGCTAACATTATTCTCAATGGAGAGAGACTCAAAGCATTCCCCTTTTGAATAGGAACCAGGCAAAAATGCCCTCTATCACCACTTCCATCCAACACTGTACTAGAATTCCTAGCCGGTGCAATAAGTGAGGAAAGAGAAATAAAATGTATCCAAATTGCTTTTTTTTTTTTTTTTTTTTCCAATTGTGCTTTGGGTGCAAATTTACAAAGCAAATTTGTTTTACATTCAACAGTTCAAGTACATTTGATTTCACAGCCCTGTTACTACCTCCAACCATAGAAAACTCTCCTTCCCTCTTCTCCCTGTGACTACCCTCTCTCTGTGCCCTTCTTATCTATGCATTCCTGTCTGTCCAGCTTTCCCTCTATGTAAATGCTGCCCCTCTGGTGTTTCATGGCTGATTTATCTAAAGCTTACATCTTCCTAGAGTAGGTGGGTGTATCACCCTGGGATAGGTGTTCTGCATGTAGGCCTTTCTACTGTTAGGCTGAGAGCCATTCCATGACAATGAGTTAATTTCTAGGCCCAAAAGATAACCTGAGGTCATAGTCCTGGAAGTTCCACCAGTCTCTACCTGACCAATAATTCTGATCATTTTTGTGTTTTTGAATTTTTTCGACAGTTTTTCCTTCCACTCTATCCAGGATCTCCAGTTTTGATCCCTTTCCAAGTTGTTGGCATTAGTAGAAAAGGCATCCAAATTGGAAAGAAGAAGTAAAACTATATCTATTTGCAGATTGCATGATCCTTTACATAGAAATCTCAAGAGACTTGAAAGAAAATACTGTAACTAATGAAAAGATTCAGCAAAATGGCAGGATACAAGGTCAACATACGGAAATCAGTTGGATTCCTCTGTATCAACAAAGACAGCTCTGAAAAGGAAATGAGAACAGAATAACTACCAAGAAGATGTAACAGAATGTGGAAATTATCAAACAATATCATTAATGTCACATGCAAGTAAAATTTTGCTGAAGATAATTCAAAAACAGTTGCTGCACTATATCAACAGGGAACTTCTAGAAATTCAAGCTGGGTTCAGAAGAGGATGTGGAATGAGGAATATCATTGCTAATGTCAGATGGATCTTGTCTGAAAGCAAATAATACCAGAAAGATGTTTACCTATGTTTTTTTGACCATGAGAAGGCGTAATTAATTATGGATAACATTCAAGAACGAGAATTCCTTAACACTTAATTGTGTACATGGACCAGAAGGCTATCATTCGGAAAGAACAAGGGGATGCTGCATGGCTTAAAATTAGGAAGGGTGTGTGTCTTGGTTTACTTTTAACCATATTTATTCAATCTGTCTGCTGAAAATAATAATCTGAGAAGTTATATGAAGAAGAACACATCATAAGGATTGGAGGAAGACTCATTAGCAACCTGTGATATACACATGATCCAACCTTGCTGGCTGAAAGTGAAAACAACTTCAATCACTTATTGATGAAGATCGAAGACTACATTCTTCAGTATAGATTACACCTCAACACAAAGAAAACTAAAATCCTCACAATTGAACCAATAAACAGCATCAGTATAAAGAGAGAAGAGATTGAAGTTGTCAAGGATTTCATTTTACTTGGATCCACAATCAATACTCATAGAAGCAGCAGTCAAGAAATCAAATGGTATTTTGCACTGATCAAATAGTCTGCAAAAAAAAAAAAAGAAGAAAAAGAAAACACCACCATTGAGTCAATTCTGACTTATAGTGACCCCCATTGGCTTTCCCAGGTGGTGAATCTTCACAGAATTAGGTTCCCCTGTCTTCCTTCCAAGGAGTGGCTGGTGGATTTGAACCACCAACCTTCTGGTTAGCAGTCAAATGCTTTAGGCACTGTGCCACCAGAGCTCCTTCTGCAAAAGACCTCTTTAAAGTATTAAGAAGAAAAGTTGTCACTTTGAGAACTAAGGTGCACCCCACCCAAGCCAAATCACCTCATATGGTTGTGAAACCTGGACAATGAATAACGAAGACCAAAGTAAAGGTTGATTACTTTGAATTGTGGTGTTGGTGAAGAATACTGAAAATATCCTGGACTTCCAGAAGAACTAACAAATCTGTCCTGGAAGTGCAGCCAGAATGCTTCTTGGAGCAAGAATAGCCAGATTTCATCTCACCTACTTTGGTCATGTATTCAGAAGGGACTATTCCCTGGAGAAAGATAACATGCTTGGTAAAGTGGAGGGTCAGTGAAAAAGGGGAAGACCCTCAGTGAGATGGATTGAAATAGGGGCTGCAACAATGGGTTCAACTATAGTAAGGATTGTGAGGATGGAACAAGACCAGGCAGTGTTTTGTTCTACTGTACATAGGATTGCTATGAGTCAGAGCCAGCTCAATGTCATTTAACAACAGCCAAGAAAATAAAATACTTAGGAATAAATCTCACCAAGGACACGAAAGACCTATACAAAGTAAACTACAAAATACTACTACAGGAAACTATAAGAGACCTACATAAATGGGAAAAGGTGCCATATTCATGGATAGGAAGACTGAGAATTGTGAAAATGTCAACACTATCCAAAACAATCTATAGAAACAATGCAATGTGAATCTTAATTCCACCAACATTCCTTAAGAACATGGAAAAGCCAATCACTACTTTTATATGAAAAGGAAATAGCACTTGGGTAAGCAAAGTGCTACTGCAAAAGAAAAAACAAAGTAGGAGATCTCATTCTCTCATATCTCAAAGCCTACTATACAGCCACACTAGGGAAAACAGCCTGGTATTAGTACAATGATAGACACATAGAACAGTGAAACAACTGAGAATCCAGAAATAGTTTCATTCTCCTCTGGACAGCTGATCTTTGACAAGGGTCAGAACCCATCCAATGGGGAAGAGACAATCTCTTTGACATGTGGTGCTGGCAAAACTGGATATCCTTTTGTTAGAAAATGAAACAAGATCCATACCTTACACCATACACAAAAATGAATTGAAGATTGATCAAAGACCTAAATATAAAACCCAAAACTATAAAGATGATCAAAATAAAATAAGGGCAAACTTAGTGACCTTAATTTATGGCATAAATAGACTATCAAGCATAATCCAAAATAAACAAACAACAGAAGATAAACTAGATGATTGGGACCTTCTGAAAATGAAGTTCTAATGTGTATTAAAAGACCTCTCCAAAAGGGTGAAAAGAGAGCCTATGGGTTGAGAAAAATATTTGGTAACAACATATCTGACAAGGGACTTATCTCCAAAATTTATAGAAGACTTCAAAATTTCAACATCAAAAAGACAATCAATACAATTAAACAATGGGCACTTCACCAAGGAAGACATTCAGTCAGCCAACAATCACATGAAGAAATGCTCATGATCATTAGCCATTAGAGAGATGGAAATCAAAATATCAATGAGATATCATCTCACCCTGAAATAATAACAAAGTTCAGCAAGACAGACATCAACAAATGCTGCTGAGGGTGTGGACAGACTGGAACTCTCCTACACTGTTTGAGGGACTGTAAAGTGGTACAACCACTGTAGAAAATGGTGTGGTGCTTCCTTAAAAATTTGGAAATAGAAATACCATTTGATCCAACAGTCTTACCACTAGAATATATCCTAAAGAGGTGAGATCCAGACACGAATAGATATATGTACACCCATTTTCATTACACCACTATTCACAATAGCAAAGAGATGGAAACAACCTAGGTGCCCACCACCAGATGAATGGATAACAAAAGTATGGTCCGTAACAAAATGGAATTCTATGCAACACTATATAATAATGAAGAATCAGTGAATCACCTCATAACATGGATGAACTTGGAGGATATTACGCTGAGTGAAATAAGTCAATCACAAAGGGCAAATATCGTGTGAATTCATTATTATAAAACATCAAGGAAAGATTTACACAGGGAAGGGAATTTTCTTTACTGGTTACCAGGGATGGGAGGGGCAAGGGAGAGGAAATAGATGGATTTTTAAGAGATAGGTTTGATATGGATGAAAGAAAAAGCAACATAACAAAAGTGTATGACCAGCACAATGTCACTGAGGAAAGGAAGACACAGAGAAGTGCACAAGAGATACAGACAATAAAGGCAAATACTATTGCATACACAACACTGCATTATCAGTAGCAGCAAACACTAATCTACAAGTGAATACTTAGACAAGCAAGAAAATCAGGTATGGATAGGCAAATGAGAATACATCCACAAGCATACATAAGTTTGGCAGATGATCTTCGTACATATGTATTTGTATACGCTATGAAAAATGTCCGTATGCATTTAACACTGACAGGAGGCCAAGCTAAGATAACTTCTTTGTCACAACTAAGCACCTTGAGGGAGTGAGTTGTTGGGCCTGTAGGCTAGGGACCATTTCATGGGGGACATCAAGCTCAACTGGCACAATGTTACATAAAAAATATTGCTCTATATCTTATTTTGGTGAGTAGAGACTGAGATCTTAAAAGCTTGTGAGCAGCCATATAAGATGCAACTACTGGTTTCTCCTCATCCAGAGCAAAGAGTGAAGAAAATCAAAGATGCATGGAAACAGTTAATCCAAAGTACTAGGGGGCCATGAGAACCTTAACCTATATGACCTTGGGACCAGAAGGCCTAGGTGATACCCAGCTACTAATGCCAACCACTCAGAAAGGGATCAAAATCAGAGATTCTGGTTAGAGTAAGAGAAAACTGTGGAACAAAACTCAAAGTCAATAAAAAAAAAAAAAAAAAAAAGGGCTTATTGATCTGATAGAGACTGGCATAACTCCTGAGACTATAGACCCAAGTCACCCTTCTGGCCTGGAATTGAACTCACTGTCCTGGCTTAACTCTTGGCCAAACAATAGACAAGCCTATGATTTAAACGCCTATACCATGGAAATGCTGTCAGATGGGCAGCATTTGCACAGGGGGGCAGGAATGCATAGGCAAGAAGAACACAGGGAAAGGGTAATCACAGGGAGAAGTGGGAGGAGAGCTATTACACTGTGGGGAATGCATCACTGTCACAAAACAAAATGTGTATGAACTATTGAATATAAAATGGATCTCCTTTGTAAAATTTCATTCAAGTTACAATTTAAAAAAATTTAAAAAGAAAAAGAAAGAAAGAAAAAAGATCCAAACTATTGCAAAGGTTGTTGTTCCTGCCATTGTTAGGTGCCCTTGAATTGTCTCCAGCTCATAGTCACCTTATGCACAGCAGAACAAAACACTGCCCAGTCTTGTGCCAGCCTCATGATCCTTGCTATACCTGAGCCCATCATTGCAGCCACTCTGTTAACCCATCTTGTTGAGGGCCTTCCCCTTCTTCGTTGACCCTCCACTTTACCAAATGTGACATCCTTCTCCAAGGAATGGTTCCTTCTGACAACATGACCAAAGTAGGTGAGACGAAGTCTGGCCATTCCCACTTCCAGGGAGCATTCTGGCTGTAATTATTCCAGGATAGATTTGTTCATCCTTTTCATGGACCATCGTACTCTTAGCATTCTTCTCCAATACTACAACTCAAAAGCATCAACTCTTGCTGTTGTTATTGTTGTTATGTGCCATTGAGTTAGCCCCGACTCATAGCAACCTCTCCTTGGGTTTCTGAGGCAGTATCACTACGGAAGTAGATTGCTCAACCTTCCTTCCAAGGAGTGGCTGGTGGGTTTGAACCGGCAGCCTTCTGGTTAGCAGTCAAGCATTCAAGTAGGTCTTCTTTATTCATTTTTCAGCTCTCACATGCATAAGAGGTGACTGAAAATACCATGGTTTGGGTTAGGCACAAGGAGATATCTTTGCTCTTCATCACTTGAAAGAGATCTTTTGCAGCAGATTTGCCCAATGCAATAAGTTGTCTGATGTCTTGACTGCTGCCTCCATTGGTGTTGATGTAGAACCAAGTAATATGAAGTCCATGACAACTTCAATCTTTTCTCTACTTATTGTGAAGCTGTTTATTGGACAAGTTGTGAGGATTTTTGTTTTCTTTATATTGAGGTGTAATCCATGCTGTAGAATGTAATCTTTAATCTTCATTAGTAAGTGCTTCAAGTCATCCTCACTTTCAGCAAGCAAAGCTGTGTCATCCACATATTACAGATTGTTAATGAGTCTTCCTCCCATCCAAATGTTATGTTCTCCTTCATATAATACAGCTTCTTGGATTATTTGCTCAGTACACAAGTTGAATAAGTATGGTGAAAAGATAAAACCTTGACACCCTCCCTTCTTGATTTTGAACCATGTAGTGTTCCCTTGTTCTGTTTGAAAGACAGTCTCCTGATCTAGTTGTTGTTGTTGTTGTTAAGTGTCGTCGAGTCGTTTCCGACTCATAGCGATCCCATGCACAGCAGAATGAAACACTGCCCAATCCCGCGCCAGCCCCACAATCCCTGCTATACTTGAGCCCATCATCGCAGCCACAGTATCAATCCATCTCCCTGAAGGCCTCCCCCTCTTTCGTCGACCCTCCACCCTACCAAGCATGACATCCTTCTCCAGGGAATGGTCCCTTTCTGACAACATGACCAAAATAGGTGAGATGAAGTCTGGCCATTCTTGCTTCCAAGGAGCATTCTGGCTGCACTTCCTCCAGGACAGATCTGTTAGTTCTTTTAGCAGTCCACGTTACTTTCAGCATTCTTCGCCAGCACCACAACTCAAAAGCATCAACTCTTCTTCGGTCTTCCTGATCTAGTACAGGTTCCTTATGAGTACAATCAAGTGTTCTGGAATTCCCATTCTTCTCAATGTTATCCATAATTTGTTATGATCCACATAATCAAATGCATTTGCATAGTCAATAAAACATAAGTAAACATCTTTCTGGTATTCTTTGCTTTCAGCTAAGAGCCATCTGACATCAGCTTTGATATCCCTCATTTCATGTCCTCTTCTGAATCCGTCTTTCATTTCTGGAAGCTCTGTCTATACTGCTGCAACCATTTTTGAATTATCTTCAGTAAGATTTCACTTGCATGTGATATTAGTGATATTGTTCGATAATTTCCACATTCTTTGGGATCATCTTTCTTTGGAATGGGTACAAATGTGGATCTCTTCCAGAAAGTTGGCCAGGTAGCTGTCTTCCAAATCTCTTGGCTTAGCCAAGTGAATGCCTCCAGCACAACATGTGTTTGTTCCATCAATTCCTGGAGCCTTACTCCTTGACAATTCCTTCAGAGCAGCTTTGATTTCTTCCTTCAATACCATTGGTTCTTAATCATATGCCATCTCCTGAAATGGAGGAAGATTGACCAGTACTTTTTGGTACAGTGACTGTGTGTATTCCTTCCATCTTCTTTTGATGTTTACTGCATCATTCAATATTTTGCCCATAGAATCTCTCAATATTGCAAATCGAGGCTTAAACTTTATCTTCAGTTCTCTCAGCTTGAGAAATGTGGAGTGTGTTCTTCTCTTTTGGTTTTCTAACTCCAGGTCTTTGCACATTTCATTATAATAATTTGCTTTGTCTTCTCAAATTGCTCTTTGAAATCTTCTGTTCAGCTCTTTTATATTGTCTTTTCTTCTATTTGCTTTAGCTACTCTCCCCTCAAGGGCAAGTTTCAGAGTTTCCTCTGACATCTATTTTGGTCTTTTCTTTCTTTTATTTTTAATGACCTCTTGGTTTCTTCATGGATGATGTTCTTGATGTCATCCCGCAATTTCTCTGGTTTTCAGTCATTGATGTTAATGCATCAAATCTATTCTTTAGATGGTCTCTAAATTCAGGAGGGATATTATCAAGGCCATATTTTGGCTCTCATGGACTTGTTTTAATTGTTTTCAACTTCAACTTGAACATGCATATGAGCAGTTGATGGTCTGTTCCACAATCAGCTCTTGGCCTTATTTTGGCTGAAGATATTGAACTTCTCCATCACTTCTTCCCATAGTTGTAGCCAGTCTAACTCCTATGTATTCCATCTGATGAAGTCCACGTGTATAGCCATCACTTACATTTTTGAAAAAAAAAAAGTATTTGCATTGAATAAGTCATTGGTCTTGCAAAATTCTGTCATGAAATCTCCAGCATTATTTCTATCACCAAGGCCATATTTTACAACTACTGGTAACTCTTCTTTGTTTCCAATTTTTGCATTCCAGTCACCAGTAATAATCAATGCATCTTGATTGCATGTTCAGTCAATTTCACACTGTAGAAGTCGATAGAAATGTTCAATTTCCTCATCTTTGGCTTTGGTGGTTGCAAAGGTGGTTACAGGTAGATGTAAAAATGGGGGAATTTTTTTTTTATGATGAAATAGATCATCTTATAATAATTTTCATTAAACCATGAGGAAGACATATTATTGTTGAACTTCTTAATCACTGCAACTATTTTCTCATAAATGGCTGCTGTTTTATTACCACAATTACCTGAACTTGTACTACTGGGGGAAGAACAAGGGAAAGACTCAATTGGCACACATCTTTCTGGGTGATATGAATCTCAAGGTCTAATAAGCTGGTCATACATCATTCCTGAGTTATTCATAACCCAAATATCTACTTGTTTCTAAAAAGGAATTCAGAATGTTGCGTTGTCATTCATGGGGGAAATTAGCCACTTGTTCTGGTTACCTGGTACTTCTCTGACAAGAATATACCACAAATTGGATGACCTGAAGAAACAGGACTTTATTGTCTTACAGTTTGGAGGCCTTAAGTCCAAGTCCAAAGTGCCAGGCTCTAGGGGCTGGGTGAAAGCCCCTCAAACTTGGGCTTCAGCTCTTCCTCATGCTCCCAGCCCACTGATGCTGGAAGCTTTTCTTCACTCAGCTGCTGGCTGCCAAGGCTGACAAGCCCAAGGTTGACAAGTAATAAGGCACAGTCCTGATATTACCAAACCCATAGCAGGCCATTAATTCAAATCCACTAGAAGTGATTATCAGATCATAGCAGGCTGCTGAATAACTACTTAGATACATGTAGGGTTCAAGCATGCCATAAGCTAGAGACCATTTCCAAAGCTGTTTCTTGTATACAAGAAGCAGACCACATACCCAAAGCAGCTACTCAGCTGCTCCAATAGATAACACCATGGAGTTAATTACCAATCTCACCAAGGGGAATAACTACATTCCGCTGCCCAGCCACTCAACCATACCCAGCCAAGTTGACAGACAAACTTAACCACCACATCACCTATTTCTTAGGTGATTTATCTTCTGACTTGCTAGAAAAGATTAGAATTGTAAGCACAATAAAATATAATATTTATATTTATGAAGAAATTTCATAATGAATAAAAAATTATTGCAGATGAAATCTTTAATATGGCATATAATGGTGTTTTTTGATAATTGTCTTCAAAATGTTAAGCCATGTCTGACCATCCACAGTTATCAAAAAAAAAAAAACCCTTCTGAAATGGCTTCTCTCACGATAAAATGATGACTGTACAAAGAAAAGCAAAACAATTTCCCTTCATTCATTCATTTCACAAGTGCTTCCTGGACATCCACAACATTCCAGGTACTGTGCCAGGCACTGGAAATTCAGTGGTGAATGAGATGGAAATATATGCCACCCATCACACCAAGCCAACCCCACTGCCATAGAGTCAATCCCAACTGTTAGCAACCTACATGGGGTTTCCAAGGCTATAAAACTTTATGGTAGTAGATTTCCTCATCTTCCCCCCATGGAGCAGCTGGTGGCTATAAACTGCCTACCTTTTGGTTAGTAGCCCAATGCCTTAACCACAGCACCACCAGAGCTTCTAGCAGAGAATCTGCCAATCTGAACAAGAATGCCTAGGAGAAAAAAAAAAAAAAATTCTTCTGACAAATGACTACAAACAAGCAATCCAAGTGACAACTCTGTGCTTTCCAACATATCTCTCTTCCCTAAGGCTTCTGATAATGAATTCATAGAACTGCTATTATATGAAAAAATTATCCTCCCCAAAATTTAATTGAAATAGAAGAGGCAAATCTCCTTTTAACTGACTCTTAACTCCAAAATCAGACAAAATGGTTGTCAGATGATCTGGCAGGCAGCATGGATGAGTAATTTGGTTTGACTCAACCTACTGAGTCATTCTTACTGTAACAAGTTATTCTATTGTCATATTTCTTAGTTTACTCCAGATCTATAATTATGCCACTATTCTTGTGATTTAAATTTTTTGAGGACACAGTATTGAGTCAAATTCTCCATCAAAAGAAGTTAGTCACCTAAAGCAACTACTTCAATTTTTCCAGGCTTTAAATTATCCCAAAATATCTCTTCTCTAACTCTTTTTTCTCAGTTTATCCCATAAATACAAGCCCATAAACATGTTTCTCAAATAATGTCTTGGTTCCTCTTCTTTTTCTTCAATTTCTCTGTGAAAAACATTTTCCATATCTATAGTTTCAACAACTGTCTTTAAAAGATAACCATATTTAGGGTATCATTCAGTCTATCTTTTTCTCCTGAGAACAGTTCTAGTTGTTGCAAAAGCAACTTGGGTCAGAAGGGACCTAAACCAGAATTATTGTCTAGCAGCCTGTATGCTGTGGTGGCATAGTGGCTAAGGCATTTGGCTGCTAACCAGAAGACCAGAGGTTCAAACCCACTAGCTTCTCCATGGAAGAAAGATGGGACCATCTACTTCCATAAAGATTTATAGTCTTGGAAACCCAGCGGGGGTCACTACAAGTTGAAATCAACTCGATGGCATTGAGTTTGTTTTTTATTTAGCCTGGACATAAGGTGGAATGTGGTACTGGATGAGTTTAAGCCAGAGATATAATTTAATGGACACAGATTGGAGCTAAGAAAACTAAAAGCAGAAATTAATAAGAAACTAGGATGAACTGCCAAAACACATGATTTAATGAGCAGA
The DNA here is from genome assembly GCF_000298275.1 of Orycteropus afer afer. Taxonomy (NCBI): domain Eukaryota; kingdom Metazoa; phylum Chordata; class Mammalia; order Tubulidentata; family Orycteropodidae; genus Orycteropus; species Orycteropus afer. The sequence goes on from NW_006921751.1 coordinate 3,651,048, forward strand.
AAAGATGAACTGAAGTTGGTCAGCACTGAAGGAGAAACTGAGATTATGGATAATTTTCATAAACCCCTTCCCTTTCCTTTCCCTTCCTTTCCTAAACAATTTGATTCTAAAGCCATTGTAAGCAATGTGGTCATTTGCACTGAAAATGCGAGGCAGCTGTGGTGTCCCAGAGCAGGATGTCAGAGCCCACCCAAGATGAAGAGGTCATCCATTCAGACCTATACTCCTATAGGGATGCAGCCTGCTTGCTGTGTCAGAAGCCGAGTTTATTAAGGACGAAAAATGAAATAAGGAAGACTTCTACACTGGACAATGACCCAGTAAGAGGGTTCAAAGTCCAACAGGGAAAGCAGGGTGTCTATGTAGCAAGGTGTCCTGGTATGGAGAGTCAGAGCCTATGGAGATAGCATCCATGGGTTTGGAATAGGGATAAGTAGGATAGCCTAGCATGCATTGTTGGAGACTGCGGAAAGGTAGAGTAGGGCTTCTGACCGGGGTGCAAGGAAGTACTGACATGTGGTGTTGCAGCCTGAGCTGGCTACGATGGCATCCCCACAGGGGAAGCAGTGACATTTGAAATGGGAGATTAATTATATTGAGAGAAATTGATCAAATAAGTAAATTTATTACAATCAAAGGTAGTCAGCTTTCTGTCAAAAAAACATAGAAATACGAAAATAAAGAAAACGAGAAAGAAGTACATTAGATTGAAATCAGAGGTATCTATGTGAAATTGTGGTTTTCAAATAAATATATATATAGATAGATAGATAGATATAATTGTGTATATGTACATGTATATGTGCGTATATGCATTTGTGTGTATGTGTAATCCTTAGCTCTGCCCATGGAAAAATCCTGGGATCAGCAATACACCAGTAGTAATGAATACACCTTTCTCTAGATCTTGTCTTCTAAATACTATTCTCAAAGATTGAGAGACACATGTCAAAAAAACACACACACATACACAAAAAAAAACTTAACTGGATGTACATTGGTGTGGTAGTTATGTTTGAGTGTCAACTTGACTGGGCCTGGTTGAGTGACTGAGCAGCTGGTGATAGTTATTCTACATAATGAGACTGGCAATCAACTCCATGGTGGGATCTACCACAAGAAGCTGAGTAACTGCCTTTGGGATATGGTCTGCTTCCCATATATAAGAAGCAGCTTTGGGAATGGTCTCTACCCTATGGCACACTTGGACCCTGCATGTAGGCATGTCCTTGTTCAGCAGCCTGCTATGCTCTGCCAACCTTGGGACTTACAACGGACTTAAGTTCATGGCCTGCCATGCAGTTTGGTAACACCGGGACTGTGCCTTTTTATTTGTCAACCTTGGGGCTTCTCAGCCTCAGCAGGCAGCAGCTGTCTGAGTGAAGAAACGCCTCTAGCTCCAGTGGGCCGGGAGCAGGAGGCAGAGCTGGAGCCCAAGGTTGAGGGGCTTTCACCCAGCCCCTAGAAGCTGGCACTTTGAATGTGGATTTAAAGCCTCCAAATTGTAAGAGAATAAACTCCTGTTTGTTAAGGCCATCCCATTTGTGGTATATTCTTGTCAGAGTGGCACTAGGTAACCAGAATGATTGGCCAAGTGAGAGACAATTTGAGAATCAAAATAAATAATGGTAGGAATGGATTATAACTCATTGAATGAAAATTGAAAACCATGAAGCCATTCTGATAGTTGTGTGTCAACTTGGCTGGACCACAATTCTGAGTGGTTTAAGCAGTTGTGATTTAGTTATTCCCAGGATGAGATCGCATGTATATGTTTTGAGCAGCCAATCTGTTGAAAGGGAGTTTCCCTAGGGCTGTGACCTGCTTCCAATATATAAATGGACATCCTGGGAAAAAGACAGACTCTTCTGTGGATCTGGATCCTGTTGTGCTGCCTGCAACTGCCCATGAGTGAACAGTCCACCATTCGGCCTGGTGACCTTGGATTTGTCATATGCCAGAGTCAACAGCCATACTGCCTGTCAACCTTGAGCCCCTGAAGCTATGTGAGTTGGGAAAGCCTCCAGCTTGATGTTTGATCCAGAAACTTGGGACTTGCCAGTTTCTAAAAGTGTGTGAGCCATTTTCCTAAGATAAATTTCTCTCTCTCTGTGTCTCTGTGTGTGTGTGTGTGTGTGTGTATATATATATATATATATATATACTTTAGTAATTTGGCTTCTCTAGAGAACCCAGCCTAACACATTTGGTACTGGGAGTGGTTCCAGAAAAAAATCATAAGGATGGGTTTCCTAAATTGGTTCTCACCAGTTCTGCTTTGGTTCTCCAATTTGATTAATTATAAAGGCACTGGTGACTCTGCCTTCATTAGTAAAGAGGGCCCTGCTAATCTGTGGCATGAGGTGGCAACATTAATACACAAAATAGCATCATCAGCAGATCAAGTATTTTTGAGAAGTCAGGTTCTGGGTGATCGCATGTTTGATACTTTTCTGTAATTTTGTCAGCATGAGGAGTATAAGGAAGCTGGATGGTTGGTCCTGCTTACACTAGACAAGTGGTGAAAGAACACGATGAGTTCAGGGCTGCTGAATCACAGCTCAAGCACTGCATAAAAGACTTCACTGTTTCCAGTTGTGCTCTGAAAGAAACCCTTGTTTCTTCTAGTAACAGAGCTAATATTGCCAAAAACCAAACCGGGAGTTTTATTGTAAGGGTGGCTGAAATACCGCAATTGAATTGCCAACCCAGAATGGTGTCTGAAGTTAAAGTGAGGGCTCTGATTGGGAAAAAATGGATCCTGAAACCTGGAATGGGGACATGTGGACAGACAGTCAGGAAGATGAGGATATGGAGCCTGTAAATTCTGTTGAATCCCTCTCATCTGAAAGAATTACTATAAAACCATTATCCCTTGCACCTCCATTTGATGGAATTAACTTGGCTGTTCCTGGTGGGTCATTGCCTGAGGTAGATGCCATGGAAGACACTGCTGAGTGTTCTGAGCAACTGCCACACCACCCATTGTTGCTGCTAGACCTATAACTAAATTTAAGTCCAAGCGAGCCCCAAAGGTGGAATACAAAGTGTGACTAAGGTGGTACACTACACCTGAAAAGACCTATTTGATTTTGTTAACATATACAGACAGAAACCTCAAGTGGAGGAATGATTACTTCAGATATGGGATAATGGTGCAAGGAATGTAACATTGGATCAGTCTAAGTTTATTGATTTAGGCCCACTTTGTTCAGTGTTTCAGCTCGAGAGGTTAGGAAAAGACCTGTTTATTTGGTGGCTTATTGAAATATGGATTATGTGGTGGCCTACCTTAAGTCAAGTTGAAGTACCAGACCCGCCTTGGTATAATGTAGAAGAAGGTATCCAGAGGCTTAGGGAAATTGACATGTTAAAATGGATTTATCATATTAGACCCCTAGACTCAGAAATGGAGAGCCCAGAGGACATACCTTTTACCACTATGGTGAGGAACAAATTTGTGAAGGGATCCCCAACATCCTTGAATACTGCTATGATTGTTATTTTATGTAAGCCAGATTTGACAGTGGGAACTGCCCTAATTGAACTAAGACACTTAACTATGATGGGGCTGATTGGACCCCATGGTAGTAGGGGCCAAGTGGCAGCAGTTAATTGACAATCACAAGATGGACAACAGAGTCAAAACAGTAATGAGAATATTCTGACTCGTGTGGAATTATGGCATTGGCTACTTAGGCATGGTGTTCATAGGGGTAAAATACATGGCAAACCTACTAAATATTTACTTGATCTGTATAAATAGAAGAATTCTAGGTCACATGAACATCAGTCTAAATTGAATCACCAGAATACAGAGTCACGGCCTCTCGATCAATTCCCACACTTGAGTCAGTTTATAGACCCACAACCCCTTGAATGAAGGAGAGGCCAAGACCCCTTGAGGAAGGACCCCACTACATTGTCAAAAATGTATAATGTCAATCTTTTTCCCAGCCTTCCCCAAAGGGATCTGAGGCCTTTTACAAGAGTGACTATTCACTGGGGAAAAGGAAATAAGCAGACTTTTTGGGGATTACTGGATACTGGCTCTGAATCAAGACTAATTCCAGGAGACCCAAGGCTTCATTGTGGCCCACCAGTCAGAGTGGAGGCATATGCAGATCAAGTTATTGATGGAGTCTTAGCTCAGGTGCATCTCACAGTGGGTCCAGTGAATCCCTGAACTCATCCTGTAGTGATTTCCCCAGTTCCAGATTGTGTAATTGGAATAGATACACTGAACAATTGGCAGAATTCTCACATTGGGTCCCTGACGTGCAGTAAGGGCTATTATGGTAGGAAAAGCCAAATGGAAGCCATCAAAACTGCCTCTACCTAGAAAAATAGTAAACCAAAAGCAATACTGCACCCCTGGAGGGATTACAGAGATTACTGCCACCACCAAGGAATTGAAGAATGCAGGGGTGGTGATTCCCACCATATCCCCATTTAATTTGCCTATTTTGCATGTGCAAAAAATAGATAGATCTTGGAGAATGACAGTGAATTATTGTAAACTTAATCAGATGGTGACTCCAATTGTAGCTGCTGTTCCTGATATGGTTTCATTGCTTGAGCAAATAAATATATCTTCTGGTACTTGGTATGCAGCTATTCATCTAGCCAATGCCTTATTCTCAATACCAATTTCAAAGGACCATCAGAAGCAGTTTGCCTTCAGCTGGCAAGGCCAAAAATATGCTTTCACAGTACTTCCTCAGAGGTATATCAACTCCCCAATCCTATGTCATAATTTAGTCCCTAGGTATCTTGTTTATCTTTCCTTTCCACAAGACATCACACTGGTCCATTATATTGATGGCATTATACTGATTGGACCTAGTAAGGAAGAAGTATTGATGACTCTAGACTTATTGGTGAGGTGTCTGTGTGCTGCTAGAGGATAGGAAATTAATCCACCAAAAATTCAGGGACCTTCCACCTCAGTGAAATTTCTAGGGGTCCAGTGGTGTGGGGCATGTCAAGATATTCCTACTAAAGTGAAGGATAAGTTATTGTATCTGGTTTATCCCACAACTAAAAAGGAGGCACAATGCCTAGTGGGTCTCTTTGGATTTTGGATGCAACATATCCTTCATTTGGGTGTGTTGTTTAGGCCTATTTATCAAGAGACTTGGAAAAGTGCTAGTTTTGAGTGGGTCCCAGAACAACAAAAGACTGCAACAGGTTCAGGGTGCTCTACCACTTGGGCCATATGATCTGGCTGATCCAAGGTGCTTAAAGTGTCTGTAGAAGATAGAGATGCTGTTTAGAGTTTTGGGCAGGTCCCTATTGGTGAATAACAACACAGACACTTGGGATTTTGGAGCAAAGCCCTGCCATCTTCTGCAGATAACTTCTCTCCTTTTAAGAAACAGCTTTTGACTTTTTACTAGGCTTTAGTAGATACTGAATGCCTGACCATGGGCCACCAAGTCACCATGAGGCCTGAGCTTCCCATCATGGACTGGGTGTTGTCTGACCCACAGAGTCATAAAGTTAGATATGCACAGCAGCACTCCATCATTAAATGAAAGTGGTATATAAGAGATCAGGCTAGAGCAGGATCTGAAGGGACAAGTAATTTGCATGAGGAAGTGATCCAAATGCCTATAGTTTCTACTCCAGTCACATTACTTTCCCTCTCCCAGTCTGTACCTATGGCCTCATGGGGAGTTCCTTATGATCAGTTGACTGAGGAAGAAAAGACTTGTACCTGGATTACAGATAGTTCTGTGCAATATGCAGGCACCACTCGAAAGTGGACAGCAGCAGCACTGCAGCCCCTTTCTGGGACTTCCCTAAAAGACAGTGGTGAAGGGAAATCCTCCCAATGGGTAGAACTTAGAGCCATGCATCTGGCTGTTCACTTTGCATGGAACAAGAAATGGCCAGATGTACAATGGTATACAGATTCACAGACCATGGCCAATGACTTGGCTGGATAGTCTGGGATATGGAAGCAGCATGATTGAAAAATTGGTGACAACGATGTATGGGGAAGAGGTATGTGGATAGAGCTCTCTGAATGGGAGAAAGATGTAAAGATATTTGTGTCTCATGTGAATGCCCACCAAAAGGTGACCTCAGCAGAGGAAGATTTAAACAATCAGGTGGATAGGATGACACGTCCATCGAAACCAGTTATCATTTTCCCCCAGCTACTCCTGTCATTGCTCAATGGGCTCATGAACAAAGTGGCCATTGTGGCAGGGATGGAGGTTATACAAGGGCTCAGCAACATGGAATTCCACTTACCAAGGCTGATTTGGCTATTACTACTGCTGAGTGCCCAATCTGCCAGCAGCAGAGACCAACATTGAGTCAACAACATAGAACCATTCCTTGGGGTGATCCTTGGTGGCAAGTTGATTATATTGGACTACTTCCATCATGGAAAAGACAGTCTTTTCTTCTTACTGGAATAGATACTTATTCCGGATATGGATTCGCCTTCCCTGGATTCTGCCAAAACTACTACCTGTAGACTTACAAAATGCCTTATCAACTGTCATGGTGTCCCACACAGCCTTGCTTCAGATCAAGAGACTCATTTCACAGTAAATGAAGTGTGGCAATGGGCTATGCTCATGGAATTCACTGGTCTTACCGTGCTCCCCATTATCCTGAATCAGCTGGCTTGATAGAATAGTGGAATGGCCTACCATGCCCTGTGATTAAAGTCAATGGAAAACTAAGCAACCCAATTCTGATATGACTACTAATGGTCCAGACCCTTCAGGAATGAAGGTTTTGGTCACCCCACCAGGCAAAGAACCATGATCAGCTGAGATGCTTGTTGAGGGCAAGGGAAATACGGAATGGGTAGTAGAAGAAGGTAGTTCTGAATATCAGCTTTGACCACATGAACAGTTGCAGAAAAGAGGACTTTGATTGTTTTATTTCTCCATTGTATGTGTACATCAAATATTTTTGTTTTCTTCTGTTATTAACTATGAAATGTAAACAAGGTTAATGTGTTTTGGTTGTATGCATGTTAGTGTATCATGGTAGGTGCAAATATGACTTTATAATTGTCCTTATTTAGAGATTATATGTAGTTAAGGAGATGTGTACAACTTCCAAGTTGACAAGGGGTGGACTGTGATAGTTGGGGTTGTGTGTCAACTTGTCTGGTCCCCAATTCTGAGTGGTTTAAGCAGTTGTGATGTGGTTATTCCCATGATAAGATCTCATGTATATGTTTTGAGCAGCCAATCTATTGAAAGGGAGTTTCCCTAGAGGTATTACCTGCTTCCAATATATTTATAGACATCCTGGGAAAGACAGACTCTTCTATGGAACTGGATCTTGTTGTGCTGCCTACACAGCATGTTCATGTTTATGGTCACTCACAAACTTTTAAAAACCTCAGTTATTGCCAAACTAGGGTATAGAACATTGACTTTATGACCTATATTCTGTCAATTGACTATTTTATTCCACATTACTATGATCCTAAGCCCTTCAATCCAGTAAACAAATTCCACCAGTTTGGATATGTCAAGGAAATCTCCATAACGGTGCCCCCTCTTTGCTTTATTCTGGTTATGAAAATATATGCAGCACACACAAACGTGTATTTACGTATGCCTATAAATACACCTACACTTACACATGATACAGTCTCATATGTCTTCCTGCATACAATTCTATTTATGTAACCACATTTATATTTTTGGCTATTATTACTGTTGCAAAATTGAATATGTTATAGCATTTATCAAAGTTGTCCCTTTTTCTTGTGTATTTCTTAGTGTCTTCATTTAATTTAGTCAGTTTGTGTGAATTTCACCTTTATTTAATGTTGTTTTCCCTATCACCAAATATAACAAGTGTCTACCATCTAGAAAGCGATATTCCCCTCCCTCCTCCTCCCATCCTTGGTAACTGTAAAAGTACATTTCTTTCTATGTGTGTATCTATTCCTAAATTTTTATAACAGTGGGACCATACAATATTCGTCCTTTTGACTTATTTCAATCAGCAAAATGTCCTTCAGATTCATCCATGTTATAAGGTGTTGTGTGGACTCCTCATCTTTCTTTTGTTGTTGTTGTTGTTAGGTGCCGTCAAGTCATCTCTGACTCATAGTGACCCTATGCACAGCAGAATGAAACACTGCCCATTCCTGCACCATCTCCATGATCCTTGCTATACTTGAGCCCATCATCACTGCCCCTGTGTCAATCCATCTCATTGACGACCTTCCCCTCTTTCGTCAGCTTTCCACTTTACCAAACATGACATCCTTCTCCAGGGAATGGTCCCTTCTGACAATATGACCAAAGTAGGTGAGATGAAGTCTAGCCATTCTTGCTTTCAAAGAGCATTCTGGCTGTACTTCATTGAGGACAGAACTAACAGGTCAATATACTGCTGGAACCATTTTTGAATTATCTTCAGTAAGATTTTACTTGCATGCAATATTAATGATATTGTTCAATAATTTCCACATTCTATGGGATCACCTTTCTTTAGAATGGGTACAAATATTGATCTCTTCCAGTCACTTAGCCAAGTAGCTGTCTTCCAAATCTCTTGGCATAGCTGAGTGAGCACCTCCAGTGGGCCATCTGTGTGTTGAAATATCTCAATGGGCATTCCATCAATTCCTGGAACTTTGTTTTTTGCCAATTCCTTCAGAGCAGCTTCAACTTCTTCTTTCAATACCATTGGTTCTTGAACACATGCCACCTCCTGAAATGGATGAAGATCAACCAGTTCTTTTTGGTAGAGTGACTCTATGTATTCCTTCCATCTTTTTTTGATGCTTCCTGCATCATTCAATATTTTGCCCATAGAAACTTTCAATATTGCAACTTGAGGCTTAATTTTTTTTTTTTCTCAGTTCTTTCAGCTTGAGAAATGCCAAGGCTGTTCTTCTTTTTAGTTTTCTAACTCCAGGTCTTTGCACATTTCATTATAGTAATTGGCTTTGTCTGCTCGAGCAGCTCTTTGAAACCTTCTGTTCAGCTCTTTTGTCTTGTCATTTCTTCCATTTACTTTAGCTACTCTTTGCTCAAGGGCAAGTTTCAGAGTCTCTTTTGACATCCATTTTGGTCTTTTCTTTCTTTCTTGTATTTTTAATGACCTCTTGTATTTTTCATGGATGTTGTTCTTGATGTCATCCCATAATTCTGGTTTTCAGTCATTGGTGTTCAATGCATCAAATCTATTCTTTAGATGGTCTCTAAATTCATGAGAGATATATTCAAGTTCATATATTGGCTCTCTTGGATTTGCTTTAATTGTCTTCAACTTCAAGTTAACTTGCATATGAGCAGTTGATGGTCTGTTCCACAATCAGTTCCTCTCCTTGTTTTGGCTGAAGATATTGAGCTTTTCCATCGCCTCTTGCCTCAGAAGTAGTCAATCTGATTCCTGTGTACTCCATCTGGTGAAGTCCACTTGTATAGCCACTGTTTGTGTTGTTGAAAAAAGGTATTTGCAATCAGTAAGTCATTGGTCTTGCAAAATTCTATCCTGTGATCTCCAGTGTCATTTCTGACACCAAGGCCAAATTTTCCAGTTACTGGTGATTCTTCTTTGTTTCCAACTTTGGCATTCCAATCACCAGTGATAATCAATGCATCTTAAATGCACCTTTGGTCAATTTCAGACTTCAGAAGTTGATTAAAATCTTCAATTTCCTCATTTTTGGCTTTGGTGGTTGGTGCGTAAATTTGAATAATAGTAATATTAATGGATTTTCCTTGTAGACATGTGGATATTATTCTATCACTGACAGCATTTTACTTCAGGGCAGATTTTGAAACATCCTTTGTGATGATGAATGCCATGCCATTCCTCTTCAAATTGTCCTTCCTGCATAGTAGGTCATATGGTTGTCTGATTCAAAATGCCCAAACCAGTCCATTAATGCCTAGTGTCAATCTTTGTGCATTCTTTTTCATTTTTGACAAATTCCAATTTTCCTAGATTCATACTTCATACATTCCATGTTCCTATTATTAATGGATGTTTGCAGCTGTTTCTCCTCAATTTGAATCATGCCATGTCAGCACATGGAATCTTGAAAGATTTATTTTATCCATATCATTAAGGTTGGTTCTACTTTGATGAGACAGCTCTTTCCAAGTCCTATTTTGAGTACCTTTTGACCCAAGGGGCTCCTCTTCCTGCACTATGTTGGGCAATGTTTCCAAGCTATTCACAAAGTTGAGCAATAATATATCAGCATTTCTCTGCTATTCATAAGGTTTTCCCTGGCAGCAGGATCCTGGTTGGGGTGAGAGGCAGGCAGGGCCCAGCCCCCTAGAGCCAGGAAAGGGAGGGAGCAGCCCAGGGATCACAACAGCATCAGGATCCAGGAAAATGGTGGGAGGTATGCAGGCTGCCGTCCCTCCCCCCCCATCCAGAAAAGGGAGGGAGTAGCCTGGGGACCACAAAGCAGCAGGATCCGGTAGGAATTCAGTAAGGGGAGGGCGGAGAGGTTTCCAACAGCTAAGGGAGACAAACTTGTCTGTCAGTTTGTCATCCTGTGGAGCTTGTGCATTGCTGTGAAGCTTGAGCCTGTGCCTCTGGTGTTTCAAACACCAGCAGGGTTGCACATGGTGCACAGGTTTCAACACAGCTTACAGACTGAGACAGACTAGGAAGAAGAGGCCATCCACTTCTCAAAAAATTGGCCATGGAAAACTTTTGAATAGCATCTTTCTTTATAGGTTTTGTATTCTATTATATGAATATATCAGTTGGTTTATCCATTCATCCTTGAATGGGCACTTAGATTTTTTCTTTTTGCTATTGTGAATAATTCTGTAAAGAATATTGGTGTGAATATGTCTATGTGTCTTCCTGCTCATATATCTCTTGGATATATATCTAGGAGTGGAATTGTTGTATCATAAGATATTTCTATTTTTAGCTTTGTGAGGAAATTTCCTACCATTTTCCTTTGTGGGTCTATAGTCCTACCAGCAGTGTGTAAAAGTTCTGATCTCCCTGAAGCCTTGTCAACATTTGTTACTTTCTGGTTTTTGCTTGTTTGTATTTTATCACTGCCATTTATGCAGCAGTGAAATGGTATCTCATTGTAGTTTTGATTTACGTCTCTCTAATGGTTATGGTCATGATCATCTTTTTATGTATTTGTTGGCCATCAGAATGTCCTCTTTGTTGAAGTGTTTATTCATGTACTTTGCCAATTTTTTTACTGGACTTTTTGTCTTTTTGTTGTTGAAATTTTCTATATATTTTACAGATTACATCCTTATTGGATAAGTCATTGCCAATGATTTTTTCCCAGTCTGTACATTCTCTTTTCATTCTTTTGATAAAGTCTTTTAATGAGCATAAATATTTAATATTAAGGAGGTCCTAGTAATCTAAATTATGTTTTTTTGTGCTTTACTAGTTGTGTTTAATAGGCTATTGATGCCAAAAATTGTTGTTATTGTTGTTATGTGCTGTCGAGTCGCCCCCGACTCATAGCGACCCCTCCTTGGGTTTCTGAGGCAGTATCACTACGGAAGTAGGATTGCCCAACCTTCCTTCCGAGGAGTGGCTGGTGGGTTTGAACCGCCAGCCTTCTGGTTAGCAGTCAAGTAGTGGTAGCCACTACGCTACCAGAGCTCCCAAAAATTAGGTCCCCTAATTTTGCTTCTATCTTATTTGCCATGACATTGGAACATTTGAAAATTTCAGGCCAATTATTGTAAAATATCCCTCAATTTAGATTTGATCAATATTTCCTCATGATTAGGTTCAGGATATGTATCTTTGGCAGAAACGTCACAGAGGTAATACTGTGTTCTTCTGATAGGATCCTATCAGTCAGCTCATGATTTCCATTCATCCTATAATTAATGATGTTCAGTTTGATCACTTGATTTAGTGATTGCATCTGCCAACCTAGTCTTGCTAACTTGTGCACTTACTTTGTGTCCAGCATTGTGCACTTTACACACATTACCTCACTACTCTTCTTATCAAGCCTATGTGATAGATATACTTCCATTTCACAGAGAAAGAAACTCAGACACAGAGCAATTATGTTACCTGCCTAAAGTTATATTAATAATTTGAAGGGTTGAGATGCTCAATCTGATTCCAGAGCCCCTGCTCTTGACCACCTTATGTTTCCTCTAAGGAAGGAAGCAAAGTATATTTAATTTCAGAAATGAATAAGGGGAAATATGAGGAAGTGCTCACCTGACTGCCTCGATGTTCTGAGTAAAGGAGAAATACCATCTGCTCAGGTAAGGGAGAAACATGAGTCTGGTGATTGAGAAAAGGAGTAATAGTTTACCAAAGCCTTATGACTGAAAAAGTGATGCTGCTATGGAGGACTAAAAGAATTGCCAAGCATCATCAAAGACTTAGCTGAGTTTGGAACATTTGTACTGGTAAAGGCACCAGTCAGCATTGTTACACAACTTTCTTGAGCACTTCTCAGAAGCCCAGAAGCAGGGAACCAAGAAAAAAGATCATTGATTCACAGCTGGGGGCCTTGACAAGGGGTGAGATAGACAGTAAATCTTTTAAGGGAATTGAGGGTGATGGTGACATTAGTTGAAATAATTGATACTCAATCTAGGCCAAGTTGGAAGGGAAGGGAAGCCAACGAATGTCTGTTGAATCACATAGTAAGAGTGAAAGACATATTCTTCATAAATTTAAACTAATTATATAGAAACTTTTGATATTTATCTTAATCCTCATTTCCTTTAAATCTTAAGTTATATAAAGCAAAGACAAAATTACTTTACTTTTTGTTCTTTAGTTGAAAACTACATATATCTGTTAAGTGCTAAATATACTGGATCAAGAGCTAAGAGACCTGAAACTAGTCCCAGCTCTGTTTGAACCAACTATATAAACAACTACATCATCCAGCCACCTGTGTTTTCTTTTCTTTTAGAAAAGAAAAAAAAAAAAATCAGATTAAGTTATCTAATATTCTATGCTCCATTTCTGTCATTCACTTCCTGATGAGAAAATAAATTGCAGAGATCTCCAAGCTAGTTTTGTAGCATTAACATAATTGAAAATTTATGCTCCTGACCATATGTTAAATAAAATATTTTTTAAAGAAAAGGCTGCACATCTTTCGACACTAACTTTATCTTCTCAACAACCAGACAGTGAAATGAGCCACAAAATATCATAGAAGTCTTTAGCTGTTCAGTATTGAGGATCTCAGTAGACTTAAAATGACCTACACAGTAACTTGTAAGACTAACTCTAGTCTCAACATTAACTAAAACAAAAAAGAAAGAAAACCATTGCCACGGAGTCAATTCCAATTCGTAGTGATCATACAGGACAGAGTAAAACTGCCCCAGAGAGTTTCTAAGGCTATAATCCTTATGAAAGCAGACTACCACACTTTTCTCCTATGAAGCCATTGGTGGTTTTGAATGGCCAATCCTTCAGTTAGCTGCTGATTGTTTAACCACTGCACTACCAGGACTCCTAAAGTTGAGTAAAATAGGTTTCAATTTGGTACCATATCTACTGAGTATTTATTTTTCAATTATGTAATTTCATTTTCTTTCTTTTGGTTGATTTCCATTTTTTCATTCTTTCATATCATATGATTTTTATCATCCAGAAGCATAGGCATTTACTAAGCAACATTTACTAAATGTTTCATGAATTCAGAATTATTGTAAAATACCTTAAAGTTAGTGTTCATTGAGTTCAGAGATTCCCAGTCTATTCTGGATTCAGAAAGACAGAAATACAATCCTGGAAGTACATTTAAGGGCCCCTTGCATCTCTAATGGGCTGCCTGGTGTCCTGAAAGGAGTGTGAGCTCTGGATTAAGGCAGATCTGACTCTAAATCTTGGTTTAGGTGCTAACTAGCACTGGTAAGATCTTGAGCAAGTTTTCATGTCAGAACTTTGGTTTTCTATTAATTAAAGCAGGGAAGATTTGGTCTCTACAGTTTGCCAAAAAACAGAGTTGATCCCAACTCCTAGAGACATTATAGAGCAGACTAGAGCTGCCTCATATGGTTTCCAAGGCTGTAATCTTTACAGAAGTAGAGTCACATCTTTCTCCCATGCAGTAGTTGAGTTTGAAGCACTGACCTTTTGGTTAGCAGCTGGGCACTTTGACTTTGCCACCGGGGCTCCAACAGTTTGCCATAGAGTTGAAAGGAAAAAAAAAAAATTGAAAACCAAACCCACTGGCATCAAGAAAATTCCAACTCATGGTGACCCCCACTGGGTTTCTAAGGCTGTAAATCTTTACAAAAGTAGATTGGCTCATCTTCCTCCCATGGACTAGCTGGTGGATATGAACCACTGACCTTCTGTTTAGTAGCCAAAAGTCTTACCTGCTATGCTACCAGAGCTCTTTTAGAGTTAAAACAGGTAATGTTCATTCTAAAATGTCTGCCAAGTGTGACAATAAATATTCATCTTCCCAACCCTTCACAAAAGAGGTTATAGAATAAACTTAAAGACTGACTTATCTCTTAAAAACCCTTTCATGACCCACAGGACATATAGCACCCATCTACATTTTCCTTCTCTGGGGTTTATTGGGCAGCTGCTTTACCATTGACAGTGACTTTGCTTAGCAGTGAGAAAAAAGACTTAGTCTACTCTCAAAAAGATCTCAAGAAAATTAGTTTAGTATTCTTATTTATACAGCTCTGTTTCTAACAGTTTGATCACAGGTCCTAACTTCAGAACTTAAGTTATATTCAATTTAGAATTCAGATGTTTTGGGGACTCAGTGATGAGTGGATGATTAGCCACCCAGCCCAGCAGATGCCTACTTACAGTAAGGTAAAATTCATCCTGAATTGCTGCTGAATGTGGTTCAGGGCAGTGACTAAGAGTCAAGCAAAGTGTTATTTTGAATCTATAACTCAGTTTTATCCTCTGACCAAGATATATAGACCATTATATGAATTTTAGGGAACCAGCCACTCCTCGGAAGGAAGGTTGGGCAATCCTACTTCCGTAGTGATACTGCCTCGGAAACCCAACGAGGGGTCACTATGAGTCGGGGGTGACTCGACGGCAAATAACAACATAACAACAACAAGCTGTAAAAAAAAAATCAATGAATAAATAAAATAGCTATTTTACTGAGCTTTCAGTGGGATATTTTGAAGGAAAAGTGGTGCCATTGGAATCAATGGTTTTGAGAAAATATTCCACCATGACTTCTTGTTGCAAATGCATATCCAGCAACTAATTCGGTTCCTAGTATATAGTAACTGTCCCACAGATACCTGTGAAGGGGTGAATATTGAGTTGTGTATGTGTGGTAGTTAAGTTCGTGTGTCAACTTGTCTGGGCCTGGCTGAGTGGCTGCACAGCTGGATGTAGTATTCCCCATGATGAGACTAGCAATCAGCTCCATGGTGAAATCTACTATGAGCAGATGAGTAGCTGCATTAGGGGTGTGGTCTGCTTCCTGTATATAAGGAGAAACCTTGGGAAACAGTCTCTAGCTAATGGCATGCTTGAACCCTGCATGTAGCAGTGTCGTTGTTCAGTAGCTGGCCATGCTCTACCGACCTTGGGACTTTTAATAGACGTGAATTAATGGCCTGCTGTGTGGTTTGGTAATATCAGGACTGTGCCTTATTACTTGTTGACCTTGGATTTGTCAGCCTCAGCAGCTAGGAGCTGTCTGAGTGAAGAAAAGCCTCCAGCTTCAGTGGGCCAGGAGCAGGAGGCAGAGCTGGACCCCAAGTTTGAGGGGTTTTCACCCAGCCCGTAGAGTCTGGTACTTTGAACTTGGATTTAAATCCTCCAAATTGTATGAATACACTCCCGTTTGTTGAAGTCATCCCATTTGTGGTATATTCTTGTCAGAGCAGCACTAGGTAACCAGAACAGTATGTTATACTTTCTTAACCAGGAAAGAGATGAATAAAGTATAGTTCTCACTCATAAGGGATTAATTAAATTAATACTGTCCAAAAAAAAAAAAAAGTGCAAATAGTTACAGAATAACAAAATCAAGAGAAAGTCAATTATCTGGAAGAGTTAGAGTGAGCTTCAAGAGAGGAGTTAAGCAATGAAGGAAGAGGAGAAGATAAGATGGGCAAAGAACTGCCAGATAATGGAAGAACATAAGCAAGAGACCTGAAAAGAAACATGAATTAGCAGCCTATTAGAACTTCCTTTTGCACTTATGAAAGAAAATGGAAAATATATTAAACATGTTAATTCACTTTTTGATGTTCCTCCTCACTGTTCTGGTATATTTCACGCCATTTCATTCTGACTATCCAAAAGTTCTGAATTTTCATTTTTTATGTTTACTGAAAATCATGTAACTCCCCTTGTGCATGAGTTATATGCATGAGACTGTTATGTGTCTAAGTTCTTTACTTGGGAAAAGTCCCACCCCTTCCGTCAAGGTATGTTTATCTTTCTGGAAAGTAAACCTTTGCTGGGTCCAAGTTATATGTTTCCCAGTTAGACTTCTTCGATAAGTTACCTGTTTTCTCATATGTTAGAGTCCACACCTAACTTAGCTGGGAGGAAACTGAGGAAAAAGAATGGAAAAGTAGGGAGGAAGAAAGCATTAAAAAGAAAGAAAGAGACAAATGAAGGAGAAAGGGAAGAGAGAAAAGTAAATGGAAAGAAATGATAAAGAAGGGTAAATAGAGAAAGAGAAGGTGAGAGAGTGAGAGAAGAGTGAGAAAGAAAGGAGAGAGGAAAGGACAGAGGAAGAAAGAAAGAGGAAGAGAGAACAGGTAAGAGGAGGAGATAGAAAGGGAAAGGAAAGGGAGAGGGAGAAAAAAAGAAAGGAGAATGCTTTAAAGAAAGAAAAGACAAGAAGATAGGAGAAAAAGAGGAAGGTGGAGAAAGATAAACAGGAAGAAGATGAAAGAAAAAGAGGAACAGACAGGAGAGAGAATGAATGAGAGAGAAAGAAAAAGAGGAGAAAAAACTAAGTAAAGAGTTGACCTAGTGAAAACTAATCTACTTTTGGGAAAATACAAGTATTTCTTTATGTAATACTTGTGTGAATAATTTTAATTAAATAGAATTTAGATGACTTTGGGATCCATTTGCTAAGAAAATTTAATGCCTATATAGTATTAGAGTATTGCTCTGAGCATTATTTCTATTAATACACTTAAAGTTTTTAAATGAATTCTTAATGCTAGTTTATTTCATTTAACAGAGCATATGTTAACTTTTTCATTGCCTTACATTTTCTTTTTATACATTTCTTTAAGACAAATATTTTATATTTTTGTTCCAAAGAATTTAACAGATAAGATTTTTGTTGTAGTTTAATTTTAGAATAGGTTTGTTCTTGCATTGCTGTGTTTCAATAATTTCTTATTTTGTACATAGGAATTTATAAATCTTTATTTTTTTTCTAGAGAGTTGTATTCAAAAATTCTTAATGGCATCACAGGTCTTTTTTGTCTGTGGTTACTTATTATTAGTCAATTTCTATTAGCAAGAAATCTAAAGAGATAAAGGTGAACTAACATCTCATTTCAAAATGTATTCCTTTATTAAATCAATGAGTAGAAACATTTTCCAAACATAATTAATATACAGCACAACAGAAATAAAATCTAGAATATTTAGCTACATTTCACTTAAAGTTTATTTCAAAGATAACTTACAGAATTTTTTTTTTAATTCCAGTCACTTGGTCTAATTCAATAAAAATTCAAATATTTAGTCCTACTGCCAAATGATCATCAATAAAAATAACTACTACAAAGCAACTTTTTTGTTTAATCAGATAATGATTTTTATTAATAAATATTTTTATTAATTAATTTCTTCTTATTGATTTATTATTAAATCGATTTACATTTCTATGGCTTAAAAAAATTCAGGAGCCTGAAATAGACACTCTAATTTGAAAAAAATAAAAAAAGACACTCTAAATCTGATTATTTTACATCAAAGTAATATTTCTTTTAAAAAAAGTCTTTATTTGACCCTAATTTTTCATTTTTAACACAAAAAATATTTAGTTATGCCATGAATTGAATTGTATCTCCCCAAAATATGTGTCACCTTGGCTAAGTTACATTAACAGAATTGTGTGGTTGTCCTCCATATTTGCAATCTTATGTAATTATCCTCTATTTTGTGATACATGTTGTAAAACCTAACATCTATATATCAGTGAGGCAGAATTATGGTAGCTTGTATCTTGACTCACAGCTTTACAAGAAAATGTGGCTCCAGTCCTACCCTTACTCAAGTCACACCCTTACTTAAGTCACACCTTCTATCTCACAAGAGATAAGAGAGAAGTGAGGAGAGAGAAGGGACCTGACTAGTACCAAGAAAGAAGAGGCAAAAGCAGAGCACATCCTTTGGATCCAAAGTCCCTATGCTGAGAATGGTCCAGGCCCAGGGGGAAGATTAATGCCAAGACCCATGGAGATCTCTCAGGAACACTGGGCCCACAGATGTTGAAAGGATATAAGGACTTTCCTCCATAGGTGGCAGAGACACAAAGTATTCTCCTTGAGCCGGCACCCAGAATTCAGATTTCTAGCCTCCTAAACTGTGAGAGTGAGCTCAGGTGGTGTAGTGCCTAAGGCATTTGACTGCTAACCAGAAGGTTCAGACCCACCAGCCACTCTTGGAAGGAAGATTGGGCAATCTGCTTCCATAGAGTGATAGCCTCAAAAACCCAAGGAGAGATTGCTATGAATCGGATCCAACTCAACAGCAGTGAGTTTTTTTCTTTTTTTTTTTTGAAACTGTGAGAAAATAAATTTCTATTTGTTAAAGCCATCCACTTCTGGTATTTTCTATTACAGCTAGCACTAGATAATTAAGACAAGTAATTTTATGAAATCCCACCTCCAACAATGACAAAAGTTATAACAATCACAGAAATAAATATAAGCAATGTCAAAGAAAACATTGGCAAGCTCTAAAGAAATTTTGAAATTCACTTTTTTTGAAAAAAGTCCAGAGACCTTTTTTCTCAGAAGACATCAAATAGTTTATATAATTATTCACACTGAAATCACTTAGTCAATTTGTTATTGTGTAGTTCATCTTCTGTGTTAGTGCCAATGAATACCCTGATTACATTATTCCATTTCTCTTTGGAGTAAAAGTGGAAAACAACTATTTTTCAAAATTAAAAGAAAAATATTTATCCTTTTAAATATTTTGTTGTAATGTTACAAATTTCTAAATTTTTTCAAACTTTCATATAAGTGACATTTAAAGTGAGACTCCAAGACTGAAACCAGTTCTTATTGAACCTGTCCACAAACAAAGATTTTATATAGATCACTCAAAGAGCTATTGTCATGATGCTTAAATACTAATATGTTTAGGAGAAGAATTTTGCAATCAAGTGGTAACTCTACCCAGGGCATTACACCCACCAACTCTAGGGAGATGTACCCCTTAGATCAATCAATCATGAGACATCAGAGGCGAAGCATTCACATAGAGGGAAAGCTGGACAGACAGGAATGCATCGATAAGAAAGGCACAGGGAGGGGGTGGTCATGGGGAGCAGAGGGGAGGAAATTTTTTATGGTTGGGAATGGTAATCGGGACATGAGATCAAATGTGCATGAACTGTTGAATGTGAAACAAATCTGCTTTGTAAATTTGCACCCCAACCACAATTGAAAAAAAAAATCATGTGGTAAATATATGTTTAACTTTTTCAAAAAAAAACCACCAAATTGTTTTCTAAATTGACTACATCATTTTACTTTTCCACCAGCAATGTATCAGTGTTTCAGTTTTTCCACATCATTGCCAACACTTATTATTGTCTGTCTTTTGTATTATAGCCATTCATGTGAGTAGGAAGTAGTAAGTCTGGTGGTGTTGATTTTATTTTTTACTCACTAATGATCATCCACTCATAGCGACCTCTCCTTGGGTTTCTGAGGCAGTATCACTAGGAAGTAGGACTCGACGGCACATAACAACAACAACAACAATGATCATCCACTCCTCAGAAGGAAGGTTGGGCAATCTATTTTCCTAGTGATACCACCTCGGAAACTCAAGGAGGGGTTACTGTGAGTTGGGTCCGACTGGACGGTACATAACAACAACAAAAACAATGATCATAAGCACCTTTTTATGTGCTATTACATATTATACTATACTCACTGCCATCAAGTCGACTTGACTCATAGCAACCCCTCCTTGGGTTTCTGAGGAAGTATCTCTCCACTAGTAGATTGCCCAGTCTTCCTTCCAAGGAACAGCTGGTGGGTTTGAACCGCCAGCCTTCAGGTTAGAAGTCAAATGCCTTAGGCACTACGCCACCAGACCTGTATATTATTTGTCAGAGAGATGGCCTCCTAGAGTGATCTTAGTTTCAGATTAGAATGTTTTAGGGTAATAGTCTCAGGAGTTCCTCCAGTCTCTTTCTCTTTTTTTATGTGCTATTAGGCATGCATATATCTTCTTTGGAAAAAGTCTCTATCCAAATTTTGATCATTTTTCAATTTATTTATTTGTCTTTTTACTTTCATTTCATTTTATTCTATATTTTCTGTATACAAGTATCTTATCCAACACATGACTTTCTAATATTTTCTCCTAATCTGTGGACTATCTTTTCACTTTTTTTATGCTATCTTTTGAAGCACAATAAAACATCTGTCTACACACAAATGTGCATGAATGTTAATAGCAGCACTATTTATAATAGCCAAAAAGTAGAGAGAACATAAATGTCTTTCAATTGATGGTATATCCATAAAATTGGGTTTTATTTGGCAATAAAAATGAGTGAAATACTGATAGTTACAACATAGATAATCTCAAAACATTATGTGTGCTTTGTGAAAAAAAGGAACATTCATAAAAGACTCTATATTGCATGATCCCATTTATATTAAACTTCTAAAATAAGCAAATCTATAGAGACAGAAGGGAGCTCTGGTGGTGTAGTGCCTAAAGCATTTGACTACTAACCAGAAGGCTGGTGGTTCAAACCCAGCAGCCACTCCTCAGAAGGAAGGTTGGGCAATCTACTTCCGATAGTGATACTGCCTCGAAAACCCAAGGAGGGGTTACTATGAATCAGATCAAACTCGACAGCAGTGAGGTTTTTTTTGTTTTGTTTTTTTGTTTTGTTTTTTTAATATAGAGACAGAAAGTAGATTAGTGGTTGCCTAGGGCCTTGGGGAGGGAGGGGGTGGGAAAAAGGGAATAACTACTAATTGACACAAAGTTTCTTTGGGGGACAGTGAAAATTAGATCATGGTAATGGTTGTATAACTACGTAACTATACTAAAGACTATTGAATTGTACACTTTAACCAGATGAACTTTATATTATGTAAATTATATCAATAAAAGTTTGTGTGTGTGTGTGTGTGTGTGTGTGTATATATATATATATATATATATATATATATATATATATAAAGTATAGTCCAGAACCTCTTAAGGAAAGACCCTGTTAAACTGCCAAAATTTATATTGTGCATCTTCCTTCGACTCTTCCCCAAAGTGATCTGTGGGTAACTGTGCAACTAAAGAAGGAGAAATAATAAGAGTTTTGATGGATTGCTGAACACTAGCTCTGTATTGCCACTACTTCCTGGAAATTCCAAAAGTCAGAGTGGTCTACCAGTCAAGGGAGGGACTTATGTATGTCCAGTGATTGATAGACTTTTGGCTTCCACAGTGTGCCCAATGAGTTTCCCAACCCACAGTGTGGTTCCTTCTCCAGTTCTGGCAATACATAGTAAAAGTAGACATCATCACCAACTTGCAGAACACCTACCTTGGTTCTCTACCCTATGGAATGAGGACTCTTATGGCAGGAAAAAAACAAATGGAAACCCAAAAATCAATACCATTGTTTCTGGAGGAATTGCTGGGGTTAATTACATCATAAAAGACTTGAAGGATCCAGAGCTAGTGATTCTCATCTATTCAGCTCATCTATTTGGCCTTTACAGATGGTATATTGATTTTGTAAAATGACAGTGAATTGTCATCTTAATTAATCAGGTAGTGACTCCAAATCCAGATACTCTTTCAGATATTGTTTCTTTAATAAATCAAATAATACATCTTTTGGTATACCAAATATGTATACCAAATATGGTATATGTGTGTGTGTCTGTGTGTGTGTTTATATATACCTACTAGTAAAGACTATCAAAAGTAATTTTCTTTTACCTACCAGGGTCAGAAATACATCTTACAGTCCTATCTCAAGGATTTATTAACTCTCCAGTATTATGTCATAATTGAATCTGCAAGATTCTTGTTTGCTTCTCCATTCAACTCTAGTCCATTGGATTTGGTGAGCAAGAAGTAGAAACCACTCAAGACAGGTAAAGTAACTTGTTAAAAAACATGCATGCCAGGGAATGGGGAATAAATCCACCAAAAACATGAAATTTTTAGGGTTCCAGTGGTCTGGAGCATATTGAGATGCTTTTCAAACTGAAGGACAAGTTACTGCATCTGGCTTGTGTTATAATTAAGAAACACAAACCTAATGAACTACATTGGATTTTGGAGGAAAAAATATACCAGTTTTGGGAGGTTACTCTGATTCATTTACCAAATAACCCAAAAGTTGCCAATTGTGAATGAAGCACTGAGCAAGAGAAGACTGTGTAACAAGTACAGGCTGTCATGCAAGCTTCTCTTCCATTTTGGGCCATACCATCCCGGTATTACAAAATCAGGTCTGTGGCCTATAGGGATGCAATACAAAGCCTTTGAAAAGTCCTATAAGTACATCACAGCACAGAACTTTAAGGTTTTGGAGAAGTTATGTCATCCTCTACAGTTAATTATTCTAATTTTGCAAAACAGGTTGTGTCTTGGCACTGAGCCTTAGTAAAGCCTGAACACCTGATCAAGACCATCAGGTTTCCATAATATCTGACCTGCCCATTATGA
The DNA here is from genome assembly GCF_000298275.1 of Orycteropus afer afer. Lineage (NCBI taxonomy): Eukaryota > Metazoa > Chordata > Mammalia > Tubulidentata > Orycteropodidae > Orycteropus > Orycteropus afer. The sequence continues at coordinate 3,673,896 of NW_006921751.1, forward strand.
ACTAGGTGTTATCTTAACCCACCAAGCCCTAAAAGTTGAGCATGCATAGGAACATTCCTGTATCAAATAGAAGTGACATATACAAAATCAGGTTTAAACAGTACCCAAAGGCACAAATAAGTACAAGTGGCTCAGATTCCCTTTGTCCCCAAATTACATTAACTCCTCTGTCTCAACCACTATGTACTGCTTCATGGGGAGTTCCCAAAGGCCAGTTAGTTGAAGAAGCAAAATCCAAAATCTAATTTCCAGATGGCTCTACATGATATGCTAGCACCAGCCACCTTGGACTACTGCAGCATCCATCCCCACTCAAGAGTGGCTATGAAGATCAATGGTAAAGAGAATCTTCCCAGTGGGTACAACTTCAAGTAGTGCATCTGGTTGTTTATTTTACCTAAAAGGAGATGTAAGCAGAGATTCTATCTGCATTGATTCATGAACAGTGACTAATGGCTTAGCCAGATAGTCAAACACTTAGGAGGAAACACAATTGGAAAATTAGTGAAAAGGATGTCTAGATGTATATAGAGAGATCTTTCCAAATGGCCACAGGGTATGTATTTGTTATACCTTGTTAATTCCTCCCATCACAGCAGAGGAAAATCGTAATAATTAGGTAAACAAGATGACTTGTGATTCTCAGTTAGCCTCTTTCTCTCAATGGGCACATGAACAAAAAGATGGAAGTTTTTGTACAGGCTCAAAAATATGGATTTTCACTCACTAACTCACCAAGGCCTATTTAGCTATAACAGCTACAGAAAAGCCAAACCTACTAAACTGAGCCTCAAATATGACACCATCACTTAGGGGCTCTAATCAGCCACCTAAGAGTAGATTGATTACCTTGGATTACTCCATTGAAGAAGAAATGGTACTTTGCTGTCACGGGAAAAGAAACTCTGGATATGAATTTGCCTTTCCAGCCCTCATTAATTTTGCCAAAACTACCATTGTAAACTTACAGAGTATCTTGTTCAGAATCATAATCTCACACAGAATTGCTTTTGACCAGAGAAATCATATCACGGTAAATAAAGTGTGGCGATAAGATCATCCTTGTGGAATTCACTGGTTTTACCCTTTTCTCCATCATCCTGAATCTGCTGGCCTGATACAGCTGTAGTATGGTCCTTTGAAAACTTAGTTATGGTGCAAGTTGGTGGCAGCACTTTGTGGGTTCTCATGTAATATCATTCAGGCTGCAGTGTTTTCCTTGAATTGATAACAAATATATGGTGCTGTTTTTCCAATAGTCAAGATTCATGAGTTCAAAAGTCAAGAGGTAAAAATAGGAGTGAATGCTTTCACTGTTACTTCTTGTGGTGATCCCATAGCAAAGGTCTGCTTCCTGCACCTACAGCCTCGCTGATCTGGAAATCTGAGTTCCCAAAAGAGGAGTACTTTTACCAAGTGACACTTCAATGTGCCATTAAAGTGCAAGTTGAGACACTCATATGACCACTTCAAGTTTCTAATTCAAGCAAACAAACAAAATGAAGATGGGTGGAGTGATTGACCTTGACTTATAGAGACAAACTTGGTTTGTTACTGCGCAAGGGGGGCAGGGCAGAATATGTCTAAAGTGCAGGATATTCCTTTAGGGTGAATCTTAATCAATGGAATATTACAACTTAATACAGACAGCACGCATAATGGCCCAGACCCTGCAAGAATGAAGATTTGGATCACTCCAACAGACCAGAAGAAAGGGTATAAGCTATTTGTTTCTATTTTTCTCTTTCCCTTTTTTCTACTACTGAATGTAAGTAATGTAAATAATGATTAATCTTATATTTCAGGATTTAAGTTACAGAACATCAAAGGGTAAATGTAACCCTAACTCAGAGAGAAGAGAAATGGCTATCACCCAAAGGTGGATGAAATAGGACTTTGCACATACTCTTTTAAGAAAAAAGTGCCATGTTTTTGGTTGTTCAAGGGATGATGGCATTATTTTAACTAGAAGAATAATTTTGCAACAGAATTTATTTTCATGTTAAACATAGTTAAAAGAATTGTATATGAAGTCCAAGTTGACCAGAGGTGGACTATGCTAAATTGTGCTATTATCAATTTAGTTAAGTGGCATTCTACATCTCTCAGAATCCTGTGGTGGAGAAGAGAAGCATGTGCAAGATTTAATAAGTAGAAGTGAAGCATGAGCCATTGTTCAGCTTTTGAGTGCATATATGCAGGCAATTGAGAATACCATGGCTTGGATAAGGTGCTCCTTAGCCTTCAAAGTGGCGTCTTTGATTTTTAACCCTTTAAAGAGTGGGACTGATTGTAGATACAAATAAAATGAAATCCTTGACAATTTCAATCTTTTCTCCATTTATCATGATGCCACTCATTGGTCCAGTTGTGAGGTTAGCTTAATGGTCCAATTGTGAAAACTTGTGACCAAGTCCCAATAAAAATTCTAGACACCAGGACACAAGTGAGCTTCCCTGGTTGGCATGTCATCATGAGTATTGTCACACATCATTAACAACAGAAGGTGGTTACAACTTTCAGCTATTGTCCCTAAAAACAGATGGACGTGCTTGAGCTGCTCTCTTTTCTCCTTTCATGGTTATGAACCAAGCTAACAAGACCGTAAGGGATAGTAGAGTGATAAGGTAGAAAGAACCTAGGTCCCTGGAAGCTAAGCAGCCCCTCCAGCTTTGAATCCCTCACCTCTAGATTTATACGAGAAAGAAATAAACCTTTATTTCACAGAAATCACTATATTTGCAAACCTCTGGTGGAGAAGTTTACCTTGAACCCTAGTTAATGCAAAGGATAAGAGCTAAATAGAAACTATGGTGGCGTAGTGCCGAGGGCATTTGACTGTTAATCAGAAGGCTGGCAGTTCTAACCCACCAGCCACTCCTCAGAAGGAAGATTGAGCAATCTACTTCCATAGAGATACCGCCTCAGAAACCCAAGGAGGGGTCGCCATAAGTTGAATCAACTTGACAGCAGTGACTTTGGTTGTTTTTGATTTTGCTTTTTTTAAAAAAGAAAATTTAGTTTATATTTAATATTATGAAGATTTAGTATTTTGCCAAGTTTTAAATTAGATCATGGCTTATATTTGTTCATTATCTCTTGACAAGAAGGGTTTGAGGTAGACATTAATTTCTCGCCTCTACAGATCTGCCCTGGAATAAGTGCAGCCGGAATGCTCCTTGGGAGCGAGAACGGCCAGACTTTATCTCACCTACTTTGGTCGTGCTGTCAAAAGGAACCATTCCCTGGAAAAGTAGAGGATTAAAAAAAGGGGAAAAGCCCTCAACAGGATGGATTGACACAGTGGCTGCAACAGTGGGCTCAGGTATAGCAAGGATTGTGAGGCTGAAACAAGACTGGGCAATATTTTGTTCTATTGTACATAGGGTCACTATGAGTTGGATCTGATTTGACAACACCTAGGAGCTCTGGTGGCATAGTGCCTATGGCATTTGACTGCTAACCAAGAAAGCTGGTGGTTCAAACCCACCAGCCACTCCTTGGAAGGAAGATTGGGTGATCTACTCCTGTAGTGATACCACCTCAGAAACCCAAGGAGGGGTCGTTATGAGTTGGATCCAACTCGATGACAGTGAGCTTTTAATAACATAACAACAACACAGATAAGCAATCTGAGGTTCAGAAAAGTTATATAACTTAGCCACAGTCACATACTTCATAAATTAAAGCAAGAATTTGAATCTAGCCCTGTGAGAAACCAATGTTCATGCTCTTTCTATTGAAACTAAATGTAAATGAACTATTAGTGTTTGTTTCATCAGTGGAAATTCAAACTTTCTAATGGTCTTTTTATTTCCATTTCCAAGCAAGATACCTTACAAATAACTGGTGCATTATAAATATTTGATGAATCATTGATACATGACACATCCTAAATGAAGCACAAGGACTAGTTAATCTCAAAATTCCTTGGCCTTTTGCCTTCTTGATCCTCTCAACTAGAACTCCCTCAGAAAGTTATGTATAATTCCTTCCTTCCAGACCCAAGTCCTCCCTATTCATCTTCAGAAACCTGGCACTAAAGTAATTGTTTACCTCAATTGCATAAGTTTGAATGAGTCACAATTTTTAAGCAGAGCACTTACCTTCAGTAGTCTTATGTGAAGCACTCTCTCTTTTTCTTATTTTTTTTTCAGTATCATTATAGCCATTTCCATTACAATCCCCATTCTGTGATATCCAATCATATTCTTTTTGTATGGCATTGTAGAATGTGTATTGCAATGTTAAAAGCAAACCAAACCAAGCTCACTGTCATCGAGTCAATTCCAACTCATAGAAAGGCAATAAGTCTTTACAGAAGTAGATTGCCCAATCTTCCTTCCATGGAGTGGCTGGTGGGTTTTTACCACCAACCTTCTGGTTCGCAGTTAAATGCCTTAGGCACTGCCACCAGGGCTCCTTTATAATGTTAAGTACATGCATTTTTAATTTTCGTAAATAGAAACATGTATGGTTTTCATTTCATTTCTTACTTCTTCTCACACAGCAGCACATTGCTAAAATCCATGCATGTTGCTGTGTGTGCATTCAGTCCATTGCCCTTACTGCTGTATAATTCTATAGTGAGCATCCACTACCTTTTACTTTTCTACTCTCCCAGTGATGGGGGTATAGATTGCACCCATATCTCTATCACCATTAATAATGTTGTAACTAAGATCCTCTTCTTTGTCCCCTTATGAACCTGTGAGAGAATTTCCTTGGCATATATATCTGGAAGCAGAATTCTGGGTCTTAAGGTATGTATGTAATTTGACTGAACACTGTCAGATTGCTCTCCAAATGACAACACTATTCTACACTCCTTTAAGTGTGTGATAGTCGACATTCCCACCTATGTTTGAATCTATTCAGCTTCCTAATTTTTACCAATCTTTTAAGACCCCAGTCGCTACTCACCAAGATACAAAGTTCCATTTCCTTGGGATCCTAATAAGCATATCTCCGATTATCAATGGATTTCAATATCTCTTGATGTGTGTGATAGTTAAGGTTGTGTGTCAACTTGGCCAAGCCATGGTTTTGAGTGGCTGGGCAGGTGGATATAGTTATTCTCCATGATGAGATTGTAATCATCTCCATAGTGGAATCTGCTATGAGCAGCTAAGTAGTTGCCTTCGGGGTATGGCCTACTTCCAGTATATAAGGAGAAGCTTTGAGAAAGGTCTCAAGTTTTTTGGTACATCTGGATCCTGCATTTGGTCAAGTCTTTATTTCACTGGCCTGCTGATCTTGGGATAGTTTCTGTCCTTGATCCAGTGGTCTCCTGTGTTGCCTGTTGTTCTTAAGATTGTGCTGTTCTATTTGCTGATCTTGGGTCCATCAACTGCAGCAGCCAACAGCTGCATGAGTAAGGAGAAGCTTTAGCTCCAGTGGAATAAGAGGCAGAGCTGAAGCCCAAAGTCGAGGAGCCTTTACCCAGCCCCTAGAGCCAGCAATCTGAATTTGGACTTCTAGCCTTCTACACTGTAAGAGACTAGATTCCTGTTTGTTAAAGCCACCAACTTGTGCTATTTCTGTTATCCCAGCATTAGAGAGCTGTGATAATTAAGTTTGTGTGTCAACTTGGCTAGACCTGGCTGAGTGGCTAGGTAACTGGATGTAGTTACTCCCCAAGGTGAAATTGGTAATTAATTCCACGGTGGAATCTATTGGAGCAGCTTAGTAGCTGCTTTAGGAATGTCGTCTGCTTCCCATATATAACAGCTTTAGGAATGGTCTCTATGGTTGTTTTTTTGTTTTTTTTACCCAGTCTCCTCCCCTCCCTACCCTGCAACCCTCCCCCTGTGCGCCTCATAATTATGCACTCCTGTTTGTCCTGCATTTCCTCAGTTTGAATGTTGGTCCTTTGGTGTCCCATGTTCTATTGTTCTAAGGGATGTATTACCATTGAGTGTGTGGGTGGAGCATGCTGGGTTGAGTGGTCTGCGTGTACATCTTGTTAACTATTGGGCTGAGACCCCACCCCTGGGGGTGAGTTTTATTCCAGGCACTGAATGTATTTCAGGGCCATAGTATTAGGAGTCTCACCAGATTTCATCTGACCAGTAATTCTGGTCATTATTGAGTTTTTGGATTTTGTTCCATGTTTCCCCTCCCACTCTATCCAGGATCTCCAGATTTGATCCTTTCCTGAGTGGTTAGCATTGGTAGCCGGGCACCACCTGGTTCTTCTGGTCTCGCGGGCCATTGTGTCCTAGGGTTGATTGCTTCTAAATGCCCTTTGTGTGTGTGTGTGTGTGTGTGCGTGCATGTTCTTCTTCACTTCCGATGCTAGGAGACCACTAACTGCATCTTAGATGGCTGCTTGAAAGCTTTTAAGACCCCAGTCACTACTCACCAATGTAGGATATGGAGCAAGGCTTTTATGTATTTTGTTGTGCCAATTGAGTCTGTTGTCCCCCAGTACTATGGTCCTGAGACAGTAGATCTATTGGATCTCTCTCCCATAGTGTCTGGTGGTCTGTGAGGGATTACTCTGTGTCTGTCTTCTATTGTTCCTGTAAGAATAGCAGGTATGTTGTATCACTGGTGTCTGTACAATATTAGCCTCAGCTGAGTCTATCCTTGGTCTCCAGTATACCTCTATTCACTGACCCCTGTCTGATCATCTCAGATGTTTATGTGTTTATCTGTATAGCCTAGTGTTTGGTGTTAATGGCAATGTGGTATTATGGACACATTGGTTGGTTTTAGCATTTGTCATCTATCTCTTATGTGCACAGTTTGGTGTCCTTTCATTTCCCAATGTTATCATGGTTGGTCATATATCCATCCCATACATCCCTACCCCTACCCATGTCAGCATGTAAACCCCAACTAGCCCTAAGTTAATCCCTAGCTTATGACACACTTGAAATCTGCATGTAGCCATGTTGTTGTTCAGCAGCCTGCCGTGCTCTGCCAACCATGAGACTCAATGAACATGAATCAATGGACTACCATGTTATTTGGTAACGTGGGGACTGTCCCTTTTCACTTGTTGACCTTGGATTTGTCCATCTCAGCAGCCAGCAGCTGTCTGAGTACAGAAAACCCTCCAGCTTCAGTGGGCCAGGAGCAGGAGGCAGAACCAGAGGCAGGAAGCCCAAGGTTGAGAGGCTTTCACACAGCCCCTAGAGCCTGGCACTTTGAACTCAGACTTTAAACCTCCAGACTGTAAGAAAATAAACTCCTGTGTGTTCAAGCCATTCTATCTGTGGTATATTCTTGTCAGAGTGGCACTGAACAAGAACCAAGACAATATGCTAGTTATTCCCTGGGTTTTCTCTTAGGTAAATTACCTATTTATATTCTTTGCTCATTTTTCCACTAGAGGTACAGTCTTTTCTTATTTAGTTTTAGAAGTTCCTTTTATATTTTAGATAACAGTCCAAAATATCTTTCAGAAATTTTTAGACACTATAAATATCTTCTCCCGCTCTTCCATTTATCTGAAAACCTTATCCATGTAGTTCTTAGTAGAAAATGGTTTTTTTTTGTTGTTGTTTTTTGGGTTTTTTTTTTGCTGCTGAAGTTAGTATTCCTTTTTTGAAAGCTTGTTTCAGTTGAAAATATATATAGAAAAACATACACCAATTCAACCATTTCTACATGTACAACAGTGTCATTGATTACATTCTTCGAGTTGTACAATCCTTCTCACCTTCATTTTCCGTGTTATTTCTATCCCATTATCAAACTCACTGTCCCTAAGGTTCTGATCTAATCTTTTGAGTTTCTGTTGTCACTTTGATTCCATATAGATCTTAAAAGAGCATAATGTACAAAGCAGACAGCTTTTACTGTTTAGCTAAACTGTTGTTTGATTTTAAGATGATTCCAGGGGATATTTTTGGTTTGAAGTCTAAAAATTATCTCAGAGCAATAGTTTCAGGGGGTTATCCAGCTCCATAGCTCCAGAAAGTCTGGAATCCTTGAGAATTTGAATTTGTTTTGTAGTCCTGCCCCTTTGATCAGGATTATTTTATAGAAACTTTGAACAAAATAAATCCTTAACTTTAATGTTTTGACATTTTTGGCCTTGTGACTTGGCCATTTGACATTTTATTAAAAAGATCTTTGCTACCTCTGATTTGCAAACTCTTATATTTTCTCCTTGAAAGCAAGAATGGCCAGACTTCATCTCACCTACTTTGGTCATATAGTCAGAAGAAACCATTCCATAGAGAAGGATATCAAGCTTGGTAAAGTGAAGGGTCAATGAAAAAGGGGAAGGCCCTCAATCAGAACTCTTTTATAGAAACTTTGAACAAAATAAATCCTTAATTTTAATGTTCTGACATTTTTGGCCTTGTGACTTGGCCTCTTGAAATTTTATTAAAAAAATCTTTGCCACCTCTGATTTGCAAACTCCTATATTTTCTCCTTAAGGGAGCTCTGGTAGCATAGTGGCTAAGGCACTTGACTGCTAACCAGAAGGCTGGCGGTTCAAACCCAACAGCCACTCCCCAGAAGGAAGATGGGGCAATCTACTTCCGTAGTGATACTGCCTCGGAAACCCAAGGAGGGGTTGCTATGGGTCAAGTCTGACTCAACGGCACACAACAACAACAACAACAATATGTTCTACTTGGAAGTGAGAATGGCCAGACTTCATCTCACCTACTTTGGTCATGTTGTCAGAAGGAACCATTCCATGGAGAAGGATATCAAGATTGGTAAAGTGGAGGGTCAATGGAAAAGATGAAGGCCCTCAACAAGGCAGATTGACACAGTGCCTGCAACAATGGGCTCAGGTATGGCAAGGATTGTGAGACTGGCACAGGACCAGCCAGTGTTCGTTCTGTTGTACACAGGGTTTCTATGAGTCAGAGACGACTCAACAGCACCTAACAACAACTACGTATTTTCTTCTATTCAATTTATTAACTCTTATTATCTTTGGTGTTATCATTCATAAAAAAATATCATCTACTTTCTTATGTGGTGGTTGATAGGAATTTTGTAAAGTTCAGGAATCTCCAAGACCACTTTCCCTTCTGACCCCAACTGCAAGTTTGGGACTCTGATGGCACAACTGGTTAAATACTGGGCTGCTAACCAGAAGGTTGGCAACTCGAACCCACCTAGCAGCTCCACGTGAGAAAGACCTGCTGATATGCTTCCTTAAAGATTACAGCCAAGAAAATCCTATCAGGGCAGTTCTACTCTATCACATTCAAAAACAATTCAAAGACACAGAACAACAACAAGATCATCCTCAGCTTCAGTAGTTCATAGAATGACTCACAGGACACATTGAAAGCTGTTATACTCACTGTTATGGTTTACTACCGTGAAAGGATATATATTAAAATAAGCAGAGGGAAGAGGCATATAAGTCAAGGTCCAGAAGAGTTCTAATAGGGTGCTTCCAGTTGTCCTCTCCCAGTGGAGTCATGAGCAATGCTAGCTTGTCCGTGAACAATGTGTGACAATACACATGGAATACTGCCAACAAAGGAAGCTTACCCATGCCTTGGTGTCTGGAGTTTTATTGGGACTTGACCACGTAGACATGCCTGACCACCCATGTGGCTGACCTTAGTTCCCAACCCCTCCAGAGACTGAGCTAGTACTGTGTAGCCAAAGAACTTCACCATAAATCATATTTTTAGCATAGACTATCTGGTGTGCCATAAGAGTCCCAGATAAACAAAAACTCTCTTATGGAACAGGAGATTTCAAGTACTTAAAGTTTACCTCCTAGTAACTGAAGGCAAAGTTAATCCTTTATTTCACAGATAAAATTTTATTTTCTTTACAGAGTGAACCAGTTTTCCCAAAATTAGACTAATAGTATTTTTGCACTGATTTATGCTAAGATAAACCTTCATTATTGTGATTTTGATTAACTATTAAATAAAACTTACAACAACAACAAAATGAAACTCACTGCCTTAGAGTCAATTCTAACTCATAGCAATCCCTCCCTGGGTTTCCAAGATGGTAACTCCATGGAAGTAGATTGCCCAGTCTTCCTTCTGAAGAGTGCCTGGTGGTGGGTTGAATCTCCAGTCTTCTGGTTAGCAGTCAAATGTCTTAGGCACTATGCCACCAGCATTTAAGGAAATGTGAAGTGTAGCATCATATTCACCAGGGAAAGAACTATAAAATGTCATCTTCATTTTTCATATTTTAATTTCAGAACAAAATAAACAAACAAACAAACAAATCACAATATACAACATCCAACCCCATTCTCAAATACGGGAGGGGATGAGGCCTTACATCCTGCTTCATACAAACAGCAGGAGAGGGGGAAAAAAACACTATCAGCAGATGAAGACAGGTGGAAGAGGGCCACTCAAAGCTGTGGGAGCAATAGGGACACTATACAGAGGGGACAAGTTTCACAGGTAGACTATCCTAATCAACTTTTTCCATGAGACATGTATCCTCATCATTCTCAAGTGGGGGAATCTCATCAGGAACAGTAGCGCTAGGTTCCTCAGCTGTCTCTTCATCTTCATCAATGCCTGTTATGTTGTTACGTGCCGTCGAGTCGGCCCCGACTCATAGAGACCCCTCCTTGGGTTTCCGAGGCAGTATCAATACGGAAGTAGGATTGCCCAACCTTCCTTCCGAGGAGTGGCTGGTGGGTTTGAACCGCCAGCCTTCTGGTTAGCAGTCAAGTGCTTTAGCCACTATGCTACCATAACGTAAAAAATGCTGGATGAGATTTGGATCAAATAGCACTAAAAAGTCTATCCAGGAGGCTAGCTCCAACAACTCCTTGCCACACCAAGGTAACAAGACTACTCACCTAAGGCCAGCTTGATCATGGGGTAGTAGATGCAGTTGGATTCATGGAATCCTCAAGGGAGAAACCAGAAGAGAGCAGAAAAGTTTCAAGCAACAGCACCACCAAATCCTTGATGGCTTTGTCATTCTTATCTGCCTCAGCCTTCTTCCACAGCATCTTCACAATCAGGTGATCGGGGTTGATCTCCAGGTGCTTCTTGGCCATGATGTAGCCCCTTGTAGAGTTGTCCCGAAGTGCCTGGGCTTTCATGGTGCATTCCATGTTGGCCATCCAGCCATATGTGCTAGTCACAATGCAGCAGAGTAAAGACACAAGTCTATTGAAGATTGTCACCTGTGGACATGGTCACAAAAACCTTAGCCTTATAATCAACCTGATCACTGCTTTAAACCTAAGCAGTTTCATTTCTCAAAAGAAACTAAATCAATGCCTAATCTTTACTGTTATGTGAAATGTTATAGAAATAAATTTCAAATCTGACTGAGTAGGAGAACAAGAGATAAAGAGTTTAGTTAATTAAAACTGTATTTTATTTGGGATAGTTATGTCTATATTTATATATCTTGTCCTTATCTAATTGTGGAATTAAAATTTCAAAGTCAGATTTTGCTCTTTTTTTATTTATTGAAAACACATTGTATAAGAGAAATTAACTGTTCCTTTAATGAAATAGAACTCATCTGTAAAATCATATGGGCTCAAGGTACTCCTCACTATGATCTCAATTTTTCTTGCTTAAGTTTTCAAAGTTATTAGCATATAGTTGTTTATAATATTCTTTTTATATTTTTAAACTCTTAAAATCGAAACCAAACTATTGTCATAGAGTCAATACTAACTTATAGCGACCATAAAGGAAAGAGCGAACTGCCCAAAGTGTTTCCAAGATTGTTATCCTGACAGAAGCAAACTGATACATCTTTCTCCTGTGGAATGGCTGACAGTTTCCAACTGTCAGTCTTTCAGTTAGCAGCCGAGTGCTTAACCACTGTGCAAATGGCTCTTTTTAATCTCTGTTACAGTTTGTATATTCATTTCCCTTTTTGTTCTGTGCTTATTCGGATTTTTTTAAATCAGTCTTCTTCAAGGTATGACTACATTATTAATCTTTTTAAAGAATCAGCTTTTCATTTTAATAAACTTCACTGGAATTTTTCTTTTATATTTCATTGCTTCTGCTTCTATATTATTCCTTTTGGTGAGTTTCTTTGTGCTTGCTCTTCTGCTTTTTTCCAGGTTCTTTGAAGTGAATGATAATCTTGCCTGTTTTTAAGTCTATCTTATTTCTTATTGACTCTATTTAAAGCTATAAAATTATCTCAAAGCTGACACTTCTTTAGCTGTACCTCACAAAATGTCATATGTAGCTTTTTCATTCAGTTGTACATATTTCTTAATTTCTGCTATGGTTTCTTTTTTAATCTAAGAGTTATTTTATAAGATATTAGAGTCTCCAAACATATGGGTATCTTTTTAGTACTGTTTTTGTCTATAATTTAGAATTTGATTGCTTTGTGATCAGAGATTATAGTTGCTGTTATTCATTTGAGATTTTTTGAGCCTTTCTTTATGGGATATTGCAAGGTATAGTTCTGGAACCGTTCTGTGACAGCTCAAGAATATGTACTCTGTTTATTACTTGTACACTCTTTAATACATTCATCAATTGAATTGTTTTGGTATTTTATACATTTTCTTTTATTGACTGCTTAATATATTCACTCCTAAAAGGAATGTGTTAAAATGTCCAACTCTAATTATTGATTTATCTATTTCTCCCTAAAGTCTGTCACTTACTGCTTCAATACATTCTGAGACTGTATTTTGTGACATACATGTTAACCATAGCTCTATCTTCTTGCTGACTTTCCCTTTTACCTGTTCATAAAATATGTTAGGATTTTTGTTCTGTTTTGTTTTGTTTGGTCTTAAATTTCATTTTTCCAGTTATTACGCTAGTTATACCATCCTTATTTTGACTCATGGTTTGTTTGAGTGTCATTTTTGATCCTTTTATTCTCAACCTTTCTGGGTTGTTTTTGTTTTTGCTTTCTAATTTTTATTGTGATTCAGGTGAAAGTTTACAGAGCATCTGGGTTGATGTTTTAAGTGTGTTTGATATAAATCATATATTTCTGGCAGCTTGTTTTCTTAATCCAACCACAGATTCTCTGTTTTAAATTAATGAGTTTAAATCATTTTTATTTTAGTTATTTTTCTATTCAGTTGTATTTCAGCTATTTTGTTTCATGTTTTTCATTTAGTACATTTTCCTCTCTTCTGTGGTATCCATTAGACAGAATTATTTTTGTTCTGTTGGTTTAAAAGTTAAACATCTTATTTGTGTTCTTATGGGTATTGCTTTAATGCTAATGTTTATTTATCCCTATTGATTTCTTAAAGTTATCAACATTTATATCATTTCCTAACAATAAAAGTCTGTTAGCATGTTCTTATACTCCTTTTTTCCCTCCAAGCCCCATTGTTAGTATTGTCTATATTTTTAGTTCTATTCATTATATTTGTGCTTTCCCTTTTGTATTATTTTATACTAGAATTTACTTTAAAAAAAAAAAGTATGCTATTTGATTACATTTACATCCCATATCTCTTCTGATTTGAAGACTTTATACAACAAGACCTTGCTGCCTGAAAATATGTTATTATACTCTCATATTTAAATGACAACTTAACTGGATTAAAAAAATAAATAGCTCAAATTTATTTTTCTTAAGTACATTAAAAATACCACTTCATTATTTTCTTCTATAGGAGCTCTGATGGCACAATGCATAAGAGATTTGACTGCTAACCAGAAGGTTGGTGGTTCAGACCCACCAGCTGATCCATGGAAGGAAGATGAGGCAATCTACTTCTGTAAAGATTTACAGCATTGGAAATCCAAAAGGGGGCGGGGGGGGAGGGTCACTATGAATAAGAATCTACTCAATGGCAGCAGGTTTTATTTTCTTCTGTATAGTGTTGTTATGGAGCACTGTGTTGTGAATATGGTTTATTTCCCTTTGAGAGAAATCTGCTCTTTTCTGGAAGCTTTTAGAAAGCTCTCTTTGTCATCAATGTTCTTAAATATCATTATAAGATGTCTTGCTACAGATATTTCACATTCTTTCCTGATTGACCTTGTATGAGCCCTTTCAAGCTGAGATTTTTTTTCATCTTTGACAATGGGAAATTTATCTTTATTGTTTATTCAACTATTTAACCTCTCTAGTCTTGATTTCTTTGTTTTTTGCTTCCTTATTGATATAAGAAAATTTGTGATTCATATAGACTAGATGTTTGTACTCCTATCCTTCATATGTCCTAGCCTTTATTTTATTTTTTCCTCTTTATTCTATTTTGCTCCCTTCATGGAAAGTTGCTCAATTCATTCTTCTGCTATATCCTTGCTGATACTTATCCCAACTATTAACTACTTAATTTCTTTATCACACTCTTTATCCCAGATATCTCTCACTAGTTCTTATTTATATTTTATTCTTGCTTCATATTGCTAATTACTATATCGTGTAAATATTTGTTCCCAATAAAACTGCTTCAGATGATATATGTTTCTCAGTTTCACGTGTTTCATTTATAATATTTCTGTTTCTTGGAGTCTAGTTTCTTATGTTATATTTTGGGTTTTTTGTGTGCATCTGGGAGCAAGGCAGTATTAGCTACTCTACCTAGTATTGTATATTGGGGAAAAACTAAAGGCCAGGCACAGGCTGGAGCTACAGTGCGTTAAAATAAAGAGCAGAGGATGAGAGAAGAGAAGGTAGAGAACCCAGGCACCACAAAATTACTACTGACACTCCCTCCTGCTGCCATTCCACCAGGCCAATCCTCTGGTTTCACCCTTGAATACTTAAGAAGTACCATTAGCAGAAGCAGTCCTCTTACACTGCAATCCTATTATCCTTAGGCCTTTGGAGCAGGAAGAGTGAAGGCCCAAGGCAGTTGGTCACCCCATGGCTGTTTTCAGCAACACCTCCCTCCAGCAGAACTCTTTCACTCCTCTGTTTTACCCCTGGACAGTTGCTGACAATTTCTGCAGTAAAGAAGTAGACACTGATTTTCACAACGAAATGAGAGCAAGGGCATTGTATAACATAAAAACTTTCCTCTATCTTTTCATTAGATCTGGCAACCTGTCACCTGGGCTGCAGCCACCACATCCACCAGTCCAAGATAGCCCTAGATCCCATCCCACCCCTAGGAATTTCTCCACACTCCCTTTTCATTTTATGGTTTCTTTAGGGCTGATTTCTCCATCTTGATAGGAATTGAAAACAGTTATAATTATTTCAGGAAGTTTTGAGCCTCACACCAATGTAATTTTTGATCATCATCCAAAAATATAATTCCCTTTAGTTAGCTCCCTTCTTCCTTAGTTTTATTCCAATTTTTCTTTGGGATTCTTTCTTCTAAACCAGTCATACTACTCTCTTCTATCTAAAACCTATATATTGAGAACCTCCTCTCAGGATAAAAATATCTTTAAAACATCCTTAATCTCTTCCAACTCTTTGAGTTAACTAAAATCTGGTTGCTTCTGAAGTACACAGCCTCACCTCCAGCCCACTCAGAGGCCAATACATATCAAGATTAGGGATAGGGATCAATCATTTCCTTTTCCCCAATGCTGCTGCCCAAATCATTTCTCTACCTCCTCCAGATAAAAATGTCTGTCTCTGTAAGTAGCATGCCATGGGTCTTCCTTATCACTGTCACTTGCCAATCTCCATCTACTGCTCCATAATTCACCAAAGACATTGGCAAATCACTTAGTCTTTTTCTCTCCCTCCTTCAAGCATCTTAGGTATCCATGGGGATACCCCATTCAGCACACTGTCCTTTGAATACCTTCATCTTGTCTGTTCAAGTACCTTAATTCCATGCCACTTCTGCTACCATTCAAGTATTAAAAATAATAAAAATCATACTTAACATGAAGTAGTGTTCATGAACATTAGCTGTTAGAGAGATGCAAATCAAAACAACAATGAGATACCATCTTGCCCCAGCACTAGCAACAAAATTCAACAAGACAGAAAATAACAAATGCTGGTGAGGATGTGGAGAGATTGGGACTCTCATACACTGCTGGTGGGATTGTCAAATGATACAACCACTGTGGAAAGTAGTATGGCAATTCCTTAAAACCTTGGATTTAGAAATACCATTTGACCTAGCAATTCCATTACTAGGTATATATCCTAAGGAAATGAGGGCCAGGACAAGAACAGATACATGTGTACCCATGTTTATCACAGCACTATTTACAATAGCAAAAAGTTGGAAACAACCAAAGTGCCCATCAACAGAAGAATGGATAACCAAACTATGGTACATACACATGATGGAATACTGTACAACTCTAAAGAATAATGTAGAATCTGCAAAACACCACATAACATGGATGAACTTGGAGGACATTATGCTGAATGAAATAACTCAATCACAGAAGGGCAAATATCGTATTAGTCTGTTATGGTAAAAAGTCAAGGAAAGGTTTATATATGAAAGGAATTTTTCTTTGTTGGTTAACAAGGAGGAAACACTGCTAGATAGGTCATTCCCTTCACCCAAATCAATACTTGTCTCTGCTAGATAGGTAGAGACAAGTATTGATTTGGGTGAAGGGAATGACAATGTGAGTAGCATTGAGGAAGAAGATGATGTAGAGAGGTGCATGAGAGGTACAGACAACAAAGATGAACCCTTTGCCACATGCAGCACTGTGTTGTCAGTGATGGCAAACATTGGTCTATGGGTGGATAGATGGGTAGACAGGCTGAAATATGTCTATGCAGGGGGGAGTGTGTCCACGACCATGTATAGGTTTCACAGACAATGCTTCTACAAGTGTATTTGTATGTTCTGTAAGAATTCCTAAGTATATAGTTGTTGTTTTTGTTGTTATTTGCCATCGAGTCTGCCCCGACTCATAGCAACCCCTCCTTGGGTTTCTGAGGCAGTATCACTACGGAAGTAGGAATGCCCAACCTTCCTTCCGAGGAGTATATAGTAGAGTTCACAAAGGACAAGGTTGTAGTCACTTCTTGGCCACAGCCAGCTACCCAGTGGGAGCAAGTAGTTGGACCTTTGGGCTCAGGACCATGGTCACAGGGGACATCAAGCTCAATTGGCATAACATACTACACAAAAATATTGTTCCACATCCTACTTTGGCAAGTAGCAACTGGGATCTTAAAAGTTTGCAAGCAGCCATCAGATGCAACAATGGGTCTCTTCTTGTCCAGAGCAAAGAAGAATGAAGACAACCAAAGATACACAGAAAGAGTTAGTCCAAGTGACTGGTACACCATGTGATCCTCAGCCTATACAACTATGAGACCAAAAGAACTAGACATTGCCTGGTTACCACTGTCAACCACTCAGAGCGGGATCTATGTAGGAGATCCTGGATAGAGTGGGAGAACAATGTGAGACAAAATTCAAAATCATTTAAAATAAAAAAAAAAAAGGGACCAGATTTGCTAGTCTGATAGAACCTGGTGAAATCACTGAGACTATGGCCCCTAGCTGCCCTTCAGGTCTGAAATTGAACCACTCCTGTGACTGCAAGCCAAATAACAGATAGGCATGTGACCTGAACATTTACATTAGCTAGATATTCTCCTTGGAGAGATCAATCATGGGAGAATAGAAGGGCTGTGTGTGCACAGGGAGACAGCTTGGGGAGGGCAGGAAGAAGTGGGAGGGAAGGACACAGGAAAGGTGGCTGTGGGGAGAAAGTGGGAGGAGACCTCTTGTATCGTAGGAGATTGCAGTCAACATCACGACACAAAGTGTACGTGAACTACAGTATGGAAAGTGAATCTGCTCTGTAAACTTTCACCCAAATCACCATAAAATTTTTTTAAAAAAATAATATTAAAAATCATGTTTATTAATTGGGTGCTTACTATGTACCAATCAATATACTTAGCATTTATGTAAATTGCTTCATTTAACTCTAACAGTAATCCTATGGATTAAAACAAAAATCCATCACCTTCTAGTCAATTCAAACTCACAATGACCCTATAAGACAGAGTACAACTTCCCAACAGGGCTTCTAAGGCTATAGTCTTTACAGAAGCAGACTGCCATATCTTTCTCCTGAGGAGAGCCTGGTTGGGTTCCAACTGCCGAAATTTTGGTTAGCAAACAAACTCTTAACCATTGTGCCACCACAGTTATTTAATGCTATGAATTGTTGTTGCTGTTATGTGTAGTCAAGTTGACTACAATTCATAGCAAACCAATATACAACAAAAAGTAACACTGCTCAGTACTGTACCATCCTCCCAAAACTTGCTATTCTTGAGCCCACTGTTGCAGCCACTGTGTCGATCTATCGCCTTCAAGATCTTCCCATTTTTCACTGACCCTCTACTTTACCAAGCATGATATCTTTCTCCAGGGACTGGTCCCTTCTGACAATGTGACCAAAGTACATGAGATAAAATCTGGACATTCTCTCTTCTAAGGAGCATTTTGGCTGTACTCCTTCCAGGACAGATTTGTCCATTCTTCTGGCAGTCCATGGTATTTTCAGTATCTTTGTCAGCATCACAAATCAAAGGCTTGATCTCCTCTTCAGTCTTCCTTATTCATTGTGCAGCTTTCCACATGCATAGGAGGCAACTGAAAATATTATGGCTTAGGTCAGGCACACCTTAGTCTTCAAAATGCTATCTTTACTCCTTAACATTCCAAGGAAGTCTTTTGCAGCAGATTTGCCCAATGAAATATGATGTTTGATTTCTGTTGCTTCCATGGGTGTTGATTGTGGATCAAAGTAAAATGAAATCTCTAACAACTTCAATCTTTGCTTTATCATGATGTCGTTTATTGGTCCAGTGTGAGGATTCTTGTTTTCTTTATGTTGAGGTGTAATCTATACTGAAGACCATGATTTTTGATCATCATCAGTAAGTGGTTCAAGTCTTTTTCACTCAGCAAGCAAGGTTGTGTCATCTGCATATGACAGGTTGTTAATGAGTTTTCCTCCAATCCTTATGTCATATTTTTCTTCATATAGTCCTGCTTCTCAGATTATTTGCTCAGTATACAGATTGAATAAGTATAATGAAAGGATACAACCTGGATTTAAATCATGCAGTATCTCCTTGCTCTGTTTGAACAACAGCTTCCTGGTCTATGTACAGGTTCTTCATGACTACAATTAAGTGTTCTGGAATTCCCATTCTTTGCAATGTTGTCCACAATTTGTTATGATCCACACAGTCAATTGCCTTTGCATAGTCAATAAAACAAAGGTAAACATCTTTCTGATATTCTTTGCTTTCAGCTAAGATCCATCTGACATCAGCAATGATAGATAAAAATCTCATAAGTTTCAATTCTAGCAAATAATTCCACTTTTTATAACACTGTACAGTTTAGGTAAAACACATTCACTGGCCAGCTGTAGCGTATAGTCCATTTGTTAGAGACTCTAAGAAATGCTTTAGTGTTTCAGGTGTTGATGTGATCCTATCAAATTCAAAGGTAATTTAAGAGACTTAAACTTTACAAGCTCTCAAGGAAACAATTGACAGTGACAGTGACAGCTAATTAAATTCTGGGTTTCAAAAATCTGCTGAAAAATACTCTTGGTTAAATGGAAATGATAGATCTCTGGTGTGTTGCCAATGCAAGTTTATTGGACATAATCTTTATATGAAAAGATAAATGGAAAGAGTCAATTTACCTTTTTCCCTTTAATATTTATAGAGGGTGAGGCTACTATTCTTCCCTTTTCCTCCCTTTTTCCTGTTTTATCAAATCTGGAAATGTGTATTTTGTGACATTTTATGGTTTCCTAATAGTAAAAGTAGGAGCTCTGGTAGCATAGTGCCTAAGGCACTTGACTGCTAACCAGAAAGCTGGCGGTTCAAACCCACCAGCCACTCCTCGGAAGGAAGGTTGGGCAATCCTACTTCCATAGTGATACTGCCTCGGAAACCCAAGGAGGGGTCGCTATGAGTTGGGGGCGACTCGACGGCAAATACCAACAACAACAACAGTAGTAAAATACCAGAATGTCTGAAATTATCAGGTAATAATAAAAAGAAATCCTCATATTTAAGGTAAGAAAGATAGTTAATTTAGCACACATTTATATTCAATAATGTAGTCACAAATCTAAAAGAAAAAAAACTATAATATCTGAAAAGCGTCAGAATAAAATAATTTCTTAAAAGCTTCTTAGTGACTGTTGGTCTAATTTGACATAGTTTTGCAGAATGACTACCCTTTTAGGAGTTAATTAAAAGTCATTTAATGAAAATTTTAAGATGCTACCAATATCTCCAATTTCAGATCTTACATCTGAATTAATTACGTAATCGTAATTTACAGAATTTATTCACTAATACTGTCTTTTAATGTTTAATTAGTGTTAGCCGTAAAATGCATTTCTATCATCTGTTTTACTAAATTAACTTTTATGTTATAAGTGAAAAAAATGCAAGGGACAAGACACAGTCAGACTGCATTTAGGAAATTCACAGACATCGGTGATGTTATTAAGATCCTCTTAATACTGCTTTAGGAGCTCTGGTGGCACACTCTGGAAAGCATTCAGCTGTGCACCAAAAGGTCAGCAGTTTGAACCCACCAGCCATTCTGTAGGGGAAAGATGAGGCAGTCTGCTTCAGTGAAAATTTACAGCCTTGGGAACCCTATGGGGCAGTTCTAGTCTGTCTTACAGGGTCACTAGTAGTTAGAATAGACTTGACAGCAATAGGCTTGGTTTGATTAATTCTGCTTTTTAGGTTAAGGTCCCCCACAAGCTTTTAAAGCTCTTAGTTGACTTGCTATCTTAGGTCAAACAGACCCGATAAAGTGTTTAAAACTCATTTTAAGCCTCAAAATGTTTTCAGAAAACACAATAGTTCTATCAATTTACTCAATGGTTTATTGTTGTTGTTGTTAGTTAGTTGCCATTAAGTTCCCTCCAACTCATAGCAATCCTATGTACAACAGAACGAAACATTGTCCAGTCCTGTGCCAGCCTCACAATCCTGCTATACCTGAGCCCACTGTCATAGCCACTGTATCAATCCTTCTCATTGAGGGGCTTCCCTTTTCTTGCTGACCTTTACCAAGCATGATATCCTTCTCCAGGGAATGATCCCTTCTGACAACATGATCAAAGTAGGTGAGGTGATGGCTGGCCATTCTTGCTTCCGAGGAGCATTCTGGCTGTACTTCTTCCAGAACAGATTTGTTAGTTCTTCTGGCAGTCCATGATACTTTCTGTATTCTTCTCCAACACCACAACTCAAAAGCATCAACTCTTTTTCAGTCTTCCTTATTCATTGTCCAGCTTTCACATGCATGTGAGGTAATTGAAAATATCATGGCTTGGTTTAGGCACACCTTAGTCTTCAAAGAGATATCTTTGCTCTTCAGCACTTTAAAGAGGTCTTTTGCTGCAAACTGGTATATTACCAACAATAATATTTACTCATTTCACAATTATTTGTTAAGTACCTACTAAATGCCTGCCAGGCTCACTACTAGGTGCTGGAGATAAAATGATGAACAAGTCCACAAAGAGATATTATAATTACTATTTATTGAGCATAGTAATAAATATAATACTATCACAAGAAAATATGTTAATTTAAGTCACAAAACTCTAGCATAGCCTACCATAACTAACCTTGTAATCTTACCACATCTTCTGTTTAAACATTTTGAAGTTTCAAGTATGTAGATATGATATCCTGGTAATAGCATTACACACACTAAAGGTAATTGTGCATTGTTATATCAAATATCTGAAATTCTTAGGGATTCACTATTTAACCAAGTGGTTTCAGAGTGAGCTGACATATCAACAACCAGCTTCCCTACTTTGACTCATTCAAAATGTTTGTGTACAGAAAGAAAGCATTAAATTGGAAAACCAGTTCCATGAAATATATGGTGGTATGCATGCATATATATACAGCATACACATACACACACACACATAACATATGTATATCCTAAATCTGTCTACTGAAGAAGCCTAGAACCAGTCATCAACACAATAGCAAACTTTCTAAAAAGAAGCCAGGGTTTCTGGGAGAAATTGCCGAGTCTGTGTTTGAGGCAAGAAATACGCAAGACAGCCTAGAATCTTGTCCTATCAACTAGCAATACAACTATTGAGACTGAGTCATGTCAAAGGGCTCAGGGGACAACTGGAAGAGGATCCCACTGGTCAGATAAAAGATCATTTGAACTTCAATAAAGAAAAAAATTGCAATTGGTTAATTCGTCAAATATGTTTAAATTCATAACAATGTTTTTGAATCTAAAAAGTGACAGAAAATCCATTTGTTATTTTACATAATTTTTTTAAAAAAAGGAAGGAGATCAAGCATTTTTCCTACTTTTCTTATAGAAATGAAAACACCAGGTAATGAAATAATTGAAGAGGGAAGCATCTCTTTATAAAAAGTATTCCAATCAGAATAAAAAAGAAATGATAAAATTAGGGACATCTCCATTTGAATAATAGATTAAGGCAATGACCTTCAACAGTTGCAAACATCAAAGAAAAGCAAAAACCAGAAATGAAGTACCTCCTTCTGAAGGAAAGCAGCGCCACGATAGTCTTGCCAAGGGTTAGACTTTCAGTCTGATCAGTTCTCTAAGTCCACCTGAAAATATGCAGAATACACAGGAACAAAGGAACAAGTTGAAGCTCACCATGAGTGTGCAATTAGTAAATCCCAGATGGTGAGAAACTCAACAGATCAAACAAAACAGCCCAAGTTCTTCAAAAGGCAAATTATAAGGGAGGTGGAACTTGTATATTGAAACAAGCAAACAAACAAACAAAAAAAAAAAAAAAAACAGAGTATAACTTCCCCATAGAGTTTGTAAGGCTGTAATTCTTTGTGGAAGCAGACTTTCATAGCTTTTTTCCCACAGAGCAGCTGATGGGTTGGAACTGCTGACCTTTCAGTTAGTAGCTGTGCCACTAGGGTTCCTACCTGTCTATTAAAAGAGATGTTAAGGATATATCAAAAGTTTGTGTCTGGCAGTATTAACTTGAATATCTATGGCTACACATTAGATGAGAGAACTATAAAGAAATGCAAGGAAATGATTATTATAAAAATCAGTGGTAACTTTAGAGAGAGGATGAGGGCTGTGATTGAGATAAGGCACAGAGAGGGGCTTCTGAGGAGGCTGAAAAAGTTCTATTTCTTGATCTAAGTAGTGGTTGTCAATAATATATTCATTTGTTTTGTGTGATTTTCTTTATCAGTATTTATCAGTACTTTTTACACATTTCCCACAGCAGATAGCAAAACATAAGTACAGCAGCACTGATGTAGAATTGTTCCTGATTTATACATCTCACATTCTGTTTAGTCTTCATTTTCTGAGGAAAAGTACCAAGTGAAGTCATTCATCAAATGAGGCAATTAAGAAATATTTATTAAGATAGACTTCCAGTAAGATGGAGGAGGAATAGGCAGACAAGCTACACAGACCTTTTCACCAAAGAAAGGAGAAACAAATTAACAGAGATACAGAAGATAATCCTGGAGTCCTAAACTTTGACACAAAATATACAGAAGTGGATTAGGCAGCAACTAGTGGAGAAACCTGAATGAAAACAGGACTAAGAACAGGCTCCATATGCCGAGGACAGAAGGGAGGCTGACAACAGGAAGAGATAGGTGATGAGTATATAGATGCTGCCAACTAGCAAATAGAGGAGCACAGCACAATACCTTGCTTACACAGAAAACTGCAAAGAAAATGAAAACCATGGGTGAGTCACTCCAATATGTTGTTGCTGTTGTTATGTGCTGTCAAGTCAGACCCAACTCATAGTGACCCCTCCTTGTGTTTCCAAGGCAGTATCACTGCGGAAATAGATTGCTCAACCGCCCTTCTGAGGAGTGGCTGGTGGGTTTGAACTGCCAACCTTCTGGTTAACAGTCAAATGCCTTAGGCACTATGCTACCAGAGCTCCTACTCCAACAAACAATCACCAATTAAATATAAACACAAAAATATCACAATGCCTTGTAGACAACAGAACATCACAGTCCACACAAAGAAGCAAGATAAAGCAGAAGAAACAAGAGACCAGGATGCAGACCCAAAACACATCCCTGAGGAAGACACACCATTGGAACTCCCTGATAAGGAATTCAAAAGAATTATATTTAGGCATATTCAGTGAATTGAAAGATAGATCAAGGAAAACACTGACAAAATTGAGGAAAACACAGAAAAAACCTAGACAATTTCAAAAGACAATTCAAGAACAAAATGACAAAATAAATGGAAAATTAGAAATGATACAAAATCTACTGATAGAAATCCAGAAGATTAATACTAAATTTTCAGAAATAGATAATGCATTGAATGGGCAAAGGAGTAGAATTGAATCAACGGAAGACAGAATTAGCGGGATTTAAGGCAAATATCACAATACTTATTTGGAAAGGGATCAAGAAAAAAGGAATCAGAAAATAGATCAAAACAAAATGAAGAAATCCCAAGGTTCATATGGGATATCATCAAAAGGAATAACCTATGTGTAATTGGAATTCCAGAACAGGAAGAGACAAATAAAATCACAAAAAAAAAATTGTTGAAGATTTGTTGGAAGAGAATTTTCCTGGTATGATGAAAGATGAGAATATATCCATTCAAGAAGTCTAAAGAACCCCAAAGAGGATAGAACCCAAAAGAAAATCACCAAGACATACCATTATCAAACTCACCAAAATCAAAGACAAAGAAAGAATTCTGACAGCAGCATGGGAAAAATGAAAACTTACCTGCAAGGGGCAACCAATAAGACTAAGCTTGGATTTCTATGCAGGTGAGAAGACAATGGGATGGTATATATAAAACCCTGAAAAAAATTTCCAACCAAGAAATATATACCCAGCAAAATTGTCCCTCAAATGTGATGGTGAAATTAGATTTCCAGATAAGCAGAAATTATAGGAATTTGTTAAAATCAGACCAACCTTACAAGGGATGCTAAAGGGAGTCCTTTGGACCAAGAACTAACAAGAGCAAACACCAACCAACGATTAACACACATGATGACATAACCCAAAAAACAACTCAGTTATGGAAGTATCCAAAGTAAATAAGCCTACAAGATTGTAAACAGTGAACCAGAGACATCAATTGACAAATGAGTACAACTACAAACCAAAAAGAGGGAAAAAATAGTGTAGTTACAGAACTTCTAAATGGTAAGGAAGTCAAGACAACTACAAGATAAAATGGACTCTTGTAAATTTAGGAAGAAAATTATAAATCATGGATAACCTCAAAGAAGAATGATAAACCTTCACATTACAATAAAAAAGAGGACCAGCACAAATATTTAACAAATACCAAAACAATAACAACTAAGGAAGTGATAACATGATTCATAAACAAAACAAGCTCAGCACAGAAAATTATATGGAACAAAGAAATCAACACTACGAAAAAGCACTTAACAAATGACAGCAACAAATTCATACTTGTTGATAATTACATACCTGACAAGGGACTTATCTCTGAAATTTATAGAAATCTCCAACACCTCAACAACAAAAAAGATTAACAATCCAATTTAAAAATGAGCAGAAGACATGAATAGACACTTCACCAAGGAGGATATTCAGACAGCCAGCAAATCTATGAAGAGATGCTTATGATCATTGGCCATCAGATAGATGCAAGTCAAAACAACAAGGAGATAGCATCTCACCCCAGCACTGATGGCAAGGTTCAATGAGACAGAAAATAACAAATGCTGGCAGGGATTGGGACTCTCATACATTGCTGGAGGGACTGTGAAGTGATACAACCAGTGTGGAAAGTGATTTCTTAGAAAGCTGGAATGGAGATACCATTTGACCCACCAATCTCATCACTAGGTATATATCCTAGAGATATGACAACCAGGACAGGAATAGATATCCACATCCATGTCCATTGCAGCACTATTTACAATTGCAAAAAGATGGAAAAAATTTACGTGCCCATCAATGGAAGTGTGGATGACCAAACAGTGGTACATATACACAATGGAATGCTGTGCAGCACTAAAGAACAATGTAGAATTTGCAAAAGACTGCATAACATGGATGAACTTGGAGGACATTATGCTGAGTGGAATAAGTCAATCACAGAAGGACAAATAAAGTATTATTACATTACTGTGGAGGGTCAAGGAAAGGTTTATATATGGAGGGAAACTTTCTTTGTTGGTTACCAGGGGTGGGAAGGGAGGGGAGGGGAGGGAACACTGCAAAAAA
>NW_006921751.1:3700074-3774160 GCF_000298275.1 Orycteropus afer afer
ATTGACCCATGTCACTTTAGCTTTGTGTATTTCACTGTGCATAAATTATATTTCAATAAAATATATTTTATTTATTTATTTATCTATTTATGTATTTATTTATTTATTGAAACCTATGCATTCCAGACAGTTGTGAGTTTCTCTCTAAGTTTGCTTTAAGACAAGCTTCTGTCTTGACATTACTAAATGAGTTCTTGCTTTATTAATTTAATAAACACTTATCGTGTACCTTCTATATGCCAGATATCATGTTGAGCACACACAGATAACCAAAACAGATTTGTTCTCTGACTTCATGAAGTTCATATAATCTCCATTCATTAATTGAGTGATATACCTTGCTTGATATGCATGATCTCATTTCATCTTCCAAGAATCTTCATTTTACACTAGTTGAGGAACACTTAGGTAATATGCCTATTTAGGAAGAGGTGGAGCCAGGATTCAAATTAGGTCTCTCTAATCCCATAATCAATATTCTGTAGTGCTTACCAGAGTTTCTAGGTAGCTAATTCTCAAGGGGGATTCTAGGATTCTAATTCTCTTGTGGTATCTGATTATATGGCAGAGTTATGCAAAAATCACAGACAAATATGGAGAATGTTGCTGAAGTGATATTTATACTAAATGGTAAGTAATTTAAAACATGTTTGATACTAACATGGGTGTATTATAGAATGTTACACAAAATCCAAACACTCTTAAAATAAGATATAAGATTACAACAAAGCCATTTCACTCTAGGTCAGGGATCATCTTACTCATAGCAAATATGTCACTGCCTGTAATTCCCTGCCCCACCTTCTTCACCTGGATAACTCTATTTCTCCTTAGACTCCCTCCATCATCACATTCTATGGGAATATTTCCTAATCATCTGCCTCACAGACTGGCTTGGTTGCCCTTTCTGACTTTTCCCATGGCATTATGGGTATGGCTACACAGTTCAGTGCACTTCCTACATCTTACTAAAATTGTCTGTTGAACATCTACCTTATCTTCTAGACTAGGAACTCATAACAGCAAGGTTAATGTCTTACTCATGATTATATCCCAACCCCTTTAAGTGTAGTTCATAGAAAGGATACTCAATATAGTATATGTGACTTATTCTAATCAATTTAACTACTGATAATTACTGCTGTTATTAGTTTCTACTAAACTGGCTCTGACTCATAGCAGCCCCACATACAATAGAATAAAACATTGCCTTGTCCTCAGCCATCTTCATGGTCACTGACATTCTCAAGTCTATTCTCACAACTACTGTGTATTTTGAGTGCCTTTCAACCTACAGACCCATCTTCCAGCACTATATCAGACAGTATTCTGTTGTGATCCATAGGGTTTTCATTAGCTAATCTTTGGGAATAGATATCCTGGCCTTTCTTCTTAGCCCGTCTTACTCTAGAAGTGGCACTGAAATCTGTCCATCATGAGAGACCCTGCCACATCACCTACTGGTGACATAGCTTCCTTCTGGTATTATATCAACATGCAAGCCACTACCATATAACAAACTGACAGATTTCTAGTCCTTGCAAAATACCCTAATGAGGTCCTTGATTATTCAAATATCCAGGTTTATTTTATCAGTTAGAGTTCCAAGAAAAATGAGTAAAACATCTAAATTACCAAATCTTTTTAATGCCTTAATTCATAAAATGCTTAAATAGATGTTATGTTAAAAGAATGTGTTCAAAAGTTATGATAATATCTTGGCCACAGCCAACCATCCTGAGGGAGTGAGTAGTTGGACCTGTGGTCTCAGGACCATGGTCCCAGGGGACATGAAGCTCAATAGGCATAACATACTACACAAATACATTCTTCCACATCCTACTTTGGCAAGGAGCAACAGGGGTCTTAAAAACTTGCAAGGGTCCATCTACATGCAATGATGGGTCTCCCCTCATCCAGACCAAAGAAGAATGAAGAAAACCAAAGATGCATGGAAACAATTAGTCCAAGGGCCTAGGCCATGTGATCCTCAGCCTATATGACCATGAGACCAAAAGAACTAGATGGTGCCCGGCTACCACTATCAACCACTCAGAAAGGGATCAGTGCAGGAGATCCTGGATAGAGTGGGAGAACAATGTGGAACAAAACTCAAAATCATAAAAAAAAAAAAAAAAGGCCAGGTTTACCAGTCTGATAGAGCCTGATGAGACCCCCGGACTATGGCCCCTAGTTACCCTTCAGGTCTGTTATTGAACTCACTCCCAGCCAAACAATAGACAGGCACATAGGGTGAGCATTTACATCAGGTGAATACACTCCTTAGAGCATCAATCAATGAAGAACAGAATGGCAGTGTTTGCACAGAGAGATGGGGGGGGGGGAGGCAGGAATGCATAGGAAAGAAAGACACATGGAAAAGGTAACTAAAGTGAGGAAATGGTAAGAGAGTTGTTACATTGTGGGCAATTGGAGTCAATGTCATGAAACAAAATGTGTATGAACTGCTGTATGGAAAACAAATTTGCTCTATAAACTTTTACCCAAATACAATAAAAATTTAAAAGAAAAGAAAAATGTGCTCACAGTAAGACTGACCTTTAAGTGGAATATGATGACTTGAATGCAGTAGAGCTGAAATGATCAAAACGAACCATAAGATTGTAAATAGTGAGCTGAGATTCTGTTCTTGGTTTTTCAGAGCCAAGTTGTGAAGCTTTAGACAAACCCAATGTACACATTGCCCAAAGGTTTTCTTAAGAGTGGTAAAGCAAAGTAAAAGCATGAGAACTACAAAATTATTGTAAATATCAAACCCCTTTTGGAAGTATGCAACAGGAGGCATTTACCTGGTCCTGGACTGCAGACCTCACCAAGTGCACAGCTGTTTCCTTAGGGTTGCGCCAAAAACTAGTGATGAGTGGGTGGAGGTAGAAAAATTAGGTCAAACTATCAGTCAGCCAACCAAAGAAATTCTGTGCCAAGAGTGAGCAAGTCATCAACTGGGAAATGATGCAGAAGGCTCAAAACCCAAAAGAATTTATTGGAGGTAGGGCTCAAAATAGAATAGCCAAGCAGACAGAAAGCTGGGGAAATGTAAAGCAGGTCAAAAAGAGGCAATCAGAGATGAGATCAATGTATAATAAGATTAAGACCAGTATAGAAACAGAACTTAACACAGCCCAGCAGAACCATGCTAAGCAATAGGAAAGACACCCAGTACTCTTAAAACCTAAAATGTATTGTTCTGTAATGCAGCTTTTATCGTCAACAAGAATAATCAATAGAAAAGTACCTTTCTTTTTATTTGGGGGCAGGGTAAAAAAAAAGGGCAAAGATTAGTGTTGTACTGATAGATGAATACAAAACTTTAGCAATCAATTTTTATCATATGAGGAAGAATTACACTCTGTCTCACCTTGTTCCATTAAAAAGAAAGAACCAGTATATTGTTTTGTTATTAAATAAATACCCCAAAAGGCAACAAAATTCAAATAGTTACTTCTCTTGAGAATGTAAGATTTGTTGTTTATTTAGTTAGGTAGTTTGATAATGCATAATAGACTCTCAACACATATAAGTAAAGGATATATAAGTAAAGGACAATTTTGTGTATCTGATTGACATAGCAGTCCTTTGCCATGATTCCTCAGTGAAATTTTAATTGCTTTCTCAACTAATATTTCTTCCAAATTGTTGTTGTTGTTGTTATGTGCCGACGAGTCGGCCCCGACTCATAGCGACCCCTCCTTGGCTTTCCGAGGCAGTATCACTACGGAAGTAGGATTGCCCAACTGGTAGCATAGTGGCTAAGACACTTGCCTGCTAACCAGACAGCTGGTGGTTCAAACCCGCCAGGCACTCCTCGGAAGGAAGGTTGGGCAATCCTACTTCCATAGTGATACTGCCTCGGAAACCCAAGGAGGGTCGCTATGAGTTGGGTTTGACTCGACGGCACATAACAACAACAACAACAAGTAGAAGTGGATCATTGTAAACATCTTCTTCCAAATTAGATAAATAAATTTTTCACCCTGAAATTTTTGTTTAAAAACAGGCAAGATAGAAAGAGTGGCTGCCATTAAATTTGTTTCTAAAATGGATTAATGGAAAAATAAAAGTTCCACATGGATATTCTTTAGACTTCGCCCTTCAGTGGTGTTTCAGTCCAGATTCCACACATGCACAATGTTTGCACATTGGACAGAGATTTCTGCTCACTGTATTTCTCCTTACTCTACAATCAACAAGAGGCAGAATTACTTGTACAAATCACAGTTACAGTGTGACCATAGTAATTAGAAGGCTGCCAGTTTGTAATTTAGAGTTCATTTCAGTTCTTTCATTGCTTATGAACACATAAAACGGAAATGAGTTCCCATTTGCAATGTTTCTTTTTATAGATGATAATAACACAACAGTAACAGTATCTGGATAAACAGGTGTATGAGGGGCCTGCATTTATTTGTTCATCAACACCTTTCATGACCTATGTAGATCTTGCAAGAAGAACTACTGTAGTGAAAACTAATTACTGATTGGAGATATTTCCTGCAAGAAGCCAAGGGGTGTCAGAATTGAATTCTTACTCTTTCAATCAACTTTTCTTCACATCTTCCTGAAAACACATCATTATAGAATATCACTCAACATACTGAAAAGAAAAATGTTCTACTGTAGTAGGTATAGAAAGAGAAAGAAAACTAGTTATTTTCCTGGCAAGTCTTTGTTGACATGTTTGAAAAACAATGTTGTTGTTGTTGTTGTTGTTGTTGTTATTTGCCGTCGAGTCGGCCCGACTCATAGCGACCCCTCCTTGGGTTTCCGAGGCAGTACCATTACAGAAGTAGGATTGCCCAACCTTCCTTCCGAGGAGTGGCTGGTGGGTTTGAACCGCCAGCCTTCTGGTTAGCAGTCAAGTGCCTTAGGCACTATGCTACCAGAGCTTCTTTGAAAAACAATAAGCTCTAAAAATATTTGAGAAGTGTATAACTCTTAGCAATCAATCAGAAATCATCATGCCAGGAACTTCCATTTCATGCTAAGATGGAGTAATGGGGGTCAGGCTTACCATTCCACCTTAAACAACCAGAGGACCAAAGAAACCATATTTTAAAATGGTTTTCAGACATTGAACAACAGATCGTATGAGACTTGATCCCTGAGAAAATAGAAACAAAGTAAGTGAGTCCTATTTATTGTCTAGAAGAATTTCCAGGCTGCAAGATAAAGGATGACTGGGTAGCATGACTGAGTAGGTAGCATTTTTGAAGAATGATTGGGTTGGAGAGACAAGGAATAGAGTGAGGAAAAGCCAAAGAGACTAGAATTCATAGCAAAATACCAAAAAGAAAGAAGCTGCATGGAGAGAGTGCTCCAGAGATCTGCAGAGGAGTCCCCGCCAGGTTTGAGTGGGGATCTTATGAGATGAAACTACCTTAACCCAGGGAAATAATCACTGAAAATCAGCAGGCTAAATAATTTTTTGAGTTCACACAGGGCTGGGGATATTTTGTGTTCCACTATAATACCCAACGTACTGGGGGAAGTTCTCGGAAGGGTGTTGCCTTAGTGGTGAGATGAAAGTAGCACTAGCCTAAAGACTGCTCTGGACCTGCCTTGATAAAGCTTAAAAACAAGCCTCAAAAGAATAGAATTGATGCCAATTAATTTAACTTCATGCCAGAACAAAGTCCAACACTGGGTAATACAATGTGACAAAATCTAGTGCTTAACAATATAAAATTCATGAAGCCAAATATCCAATCAAAAATCACCAGTGAAACATAACCCACAACCAAGAGAAAATACAAAAAGGTCCAGAAA
Source organism: Orycteropus afer afer (assembly GCF_000298275.1). NCBI lineage: Eukaryota > Metazoa > Chordata > Mammalia > Tubulidentata > Orycteropodidae > Orycteropus > Orycteropus afer. Next base: position 3,705,862 of record NW_006921751.1, read on the forward strand.
TTATAGAAATAATGGAATTAGAAATAAAGGACATTAATGCAGCTATTGTCACTATGATTCTTATGTTCGAAAAGAGAGAGGAAAATATGAATGTGATGAGGATAAAAATGTTGTTGTTAGGTTCCGTTAAGTCATCTCCAACTCATAGCAACCTTACGTACAACAGAACGAAACACTGCGCAGTCCTATGCCAGCCTCACAATTCCTGCTATACCTGAGTCCATCATGGCAGCCACTGTGTCAATCAATCTTGTTGAGGACATTTCCCTTTTACGTTGACCCTCCACTTTAAGCATGATAGCCTTCTCCAGAGAATGGTCCCTTCTGACAAAAAAACCAAAGTACGTGAGACGAAGTTTGGCAATTCTTGCTTCCAAGAAGCATTCTGGCTGCAAATCTTCCAGATTTGTTCATTCTTCTAGCAGTCCATTATACTTCCAGTATTCTTCACCAACACCACAACTCAAAAGCATCAACTCTTCTTCAACCTTCCTTACTCATTGTCTAGCTTTCACATGCATATGGGTGATTAAAAACACCATGACTTAGGTTAGGCACACCTTAGTCTTCAAGGAGACATCTTTACTCTTCTGCACTTGAAAGAGGTCTTTTGTAGCAGATTGGCCCAATGCAATACATCTTTTGATGTGTTGATTGCTGCGTCCATTGGTATTTATTGTAGAACAAAGTCATGTGAAGTCTTTGACAACTTCAATCCTTTTTCCATTTATCGTGATGCTGCTAATTGGTCCAGTTGTGAGGATTTTTGTTTTCTTTATATTGAGGTATAATCCGTACTGTAGACTATACTCTTCAATCTTCATCAGTAAGTGCTTCAAGTCATCCTCACTTTCAGCAAGTAAAGTTGTGTCATCAGCATAACTGAGGTTGTTAATGAGTCTTCCTCCAATCCTGATGCCACGTTCTTCTTCATATAGTCCACCTTCTCAGATTATTTGCTCAGAATACAGATTGAATAAGTATGGTGAAAGGATACAACCCTGACACACTCCCTTCCTAATTTAAACCATGCAGTATCCCCTTGTTCTGTTTGAATGACAGTTCCCTGGTCTATGTACAGGTTCCTCATGAGTACAATTAAGTATTCTGGAATTCCCACTCTTCTCAATGTTACCCATAATTTGTTATGATCCACATAATCAAATGCTTTTGCATAGTCCATAAAACACAAGTAAACATCTTTCTGTTATTCTTTGCTTTCAGCCAAGATCTATCTGACATCAGCCATGATATCCCTCATTCTACATCCTCCTCTAAATCCAGCTTGCATTTCTGGAAGGTCTCTGTTAATATACTGCTGCAATCATTTTTTAATTATCTTCAGTAAGATTTTACTTGCATGTGATATTAATGATATTTTTTGATAATTTCCACATTCTGTGGGATCACCTTTCTTTGGAATGGGTACAAATATGGATTTCTTCCAGTCAGTTAACCAGGTGCCTGTCTTTCAAATCTCTTGCCATAGCATTCCTCCAGTATGGCATCCATTTGTTGAAACATCTCAGTGGGTATTCTGTCACTTCCTAGAGCCTTGTTTTTTGTTTGTTTGTTTTGTTTTGTTTTGTTTTGTTTGCTAATTCCTTCAGTGCAGCTTCAACTTCTTCCTTCAATACCATTGGTTCTTGATCATATGCCACCTCCTGAAATGGATGAACATCGACCAATTCTTTTTGGTATAGTGATTCTGCCTATTTCTTCCATCTTCTTTTGATGTTTCCTGCATCATTCAATATTTTGCCCATAGAATCTTTCAATATTGCAACTCGGGCTTAAATTTTTTCTTCAATTCTTTCAATTTGAGAAATGCCAAGTGTGTTCCTCCCTTTTGCCTATCTAACTCCAGGTCTTTGCACATTTCATTACAATAATTGACTTTGTCTTCACAAGCAGCTTTTTGAAATCTTCTGTTCAGCTCTTTTATCTTGTCATTTCTTCTATTTGCTTTAACTACTCTCCATTAAATGGCAAATTTCAGAGTCTCTTCTGACATCCATTTTGGTCTTTTCTTCCTTTCCTGACTTTTTATTGAAAGCAAGAGTTAAAAAAGGATTCTTATGAAATTCTAGAAATAAAAAATACAGTATTTAGTAGAAAAGAATCAGAGGTCACGTTGTAATATGAATGTGTCCTATAATTTCCAACACCAGCAATATGTAGAGGATGGAGGGGAATAAGTTTTGCAATTTAGAGAGCCAGAAACTAGTTTGTAGAAAATTCTAATCATCAGTTGGGTATACAGGTAAATGAAGGATTCCATTTTCAGCAACACCTAATCTTAAAAATTAAAAAAAAAAAAAAAAAAAAAAAACCTCACTCCTGTTGGAAACATATTTGATATTGTTGGTATGTATGTGTGTGTGGTATACAAAATTATGTATATAAAAGAAAATGTGTTAGAATTCCTGTGCTTGTAAAGCACAAATCTATCGCATACTACACATAGCAAGCATATTTGTATTTTATGCATCCCAAAATATAAGTTCACATCTTAGCATAGCTGACACATCTTTTCCTAACCAAGTATGACAGTTCAAGCCTTTCAATGTAAGTTGCAACATAGCTGACGCTAGTGTTGTCAGTGGGGTCAGGCCCTGGGATCTGGTGAGTTATGGATAGCTTGAGGGAAGGTAAGGCTGAAACCAGGGATCTAACCAATACAGTCATGGAGGCCAGTGCAGTCAGTGTGATTTATAAATCCAACCAATATGGTCATGGAGGCCAATGCAGTCAATGTGATTTATAAATCCCATGAAGCTGAGGTGGTGTGGTTAGTGGGGCAGAGGCTGTGGATTAGGCCAACACAGCTGCCATGTTTATCAGGGCTGGGTTGAGGATTCAACCAGGACAGTTTGTGTGTTTAGAAAGCCAAAACCAAGAATTCAACTGTCAGGGATTGTATGTTTGCCACATCAAGGATTTGGAAAAGGTAAAAGGAAGCCTAACCCTGAAATCATTCTTACGAGTTGGAGGCAGGATGCATACTACACTATTGGCATGAATGTTGAAGCTTCATGTATGACTGGGTGGGCTTAGATTTTGGGTTTTGGCCAAGACAAGAATGAATGCATGGAAGTGTTGTAACTTCAAGGTTCTGATTAGAACTCTGATAGATGACATTTCCATGTGCCACCTGAGTGAATGCATTATCTACATAGATTAATCTCTGAACAAAGTTGCGCTTAGGAATCATAGTCTCACAGATAAAAAAAAATACCTTTAAAGAAATTCCATTCTTTAAGTACATCTCTCAAAATGGCATTAAAGGCATCTAGTTCATAACACAAAAAGAACTTTAAGGCAGTGCTTAAGGTAGGTGGTTCAAACCCACCATCTTCTCTGTGGAAGCAAGACAGGGCAATCTACTTCCATGAAGATTTACCACCTTAGAAACCCAATGGGGGTCACTATGAGTTGGAATCAACTCGATGGCAGTGAGTTTTGTTTTTGAGTTTAGTTCATAATACACAAAAACACTTACCGTATACCCTTCTCCTGGATCCCCTGATTGTTTCACATCTTCTCACTCACTGGTTTCCCCAAAACTCTCCCTTTTCAATTTCTAGTCCAAATGATATTTCTTTCTTCTCTCTCTCTCCCCTTCAACTTACACGCTCTTCCAATTCTCTGGTTCTAAATACCAAAAATCTAGGAATAAGACTAGTCTAAACAGTGAACCTCATTTGAGCTCAAAAACACTCCCTGTCTTGACCTGAATCTTTACACATGAGGGATGAAAATTTATTAGCATGGGATGTTTCCTGACTCACTGCCCTGCCCCATCCTTCCCTGTTGCCCAGTTTGTTGTTGTCGACCCGACGCAACAACAACAAACTGAGCAACAGGGAAGGATGGGGCAGGGCAGTGAGTCAGGAAACATCCCATGCTAATAAATTTTCATCCCTCATGTGTAAAGATTCAGGTCAAGACAGGGAGTGTTTTTGAGCTCAAATGAGGTTTACTGTTTGCAACGACAGTCAAGTTAGCAGCCTGTGGCCTTGGCTTTGCTCAAAGATCCAGGCAAAATATTGGTGAAAAAATTGTTTTGGATTTTAACAAAAGTTAAACTTCGATTAAAGAGTGAGTGTGGTTAAAACCAACTTGATGTGGTCCAAACAGCTGTTCAAAAGGAGGGACTGACAAACATGATCTGCGAAAAATCAGTTCCGACCTCTCCTGAGTTAACCCCACATGTAGGAGGTAAGGTTTTGAACTCAGGCCACAAGTTTTTGCGGCCTTCCTGCCTCAGTGGAGCTTACGCTCGTATACATAAGACAGAAAGACCTAGTCTTGCATTCAGCACTTCAATTAATATTCCGTTTCCCATCAAACTCAGGTAAAATTGTCAGTTGGGTGATGGGTAAAGACCTCTCCCTCCCTCCAAGAGCATCCTTTTCCTTTCTTCTAATGTCTAAACTGTACTGTTGGTGAAGGATACTGAATATACTGTGTACTGCCAGAAGAATGAACAAATCAGTATTAAAAGAAACACAAGCAGAATTCTCCTTAAAATTGAGGATGGCAAGATTTCGGCTAGCTTATTTTGGACACATCATCAGGAAAGACAAATGGCAAGAAAAAGGAAATCATGTTTGGTAAAGTAGAGGATCAGCAAAACTAAGGTAAACCCTCAATGAGACCGACTGACACAACAGCCAGGACAATAGATTCAGTGCTAACAATGATGAAGATGATGCAAGACAAGGCAATGTTTCATTCTGCTGCACATAAAGTTGCCTGAGTTAAAACCAACTTGGCAGCAACTAATTGCAACAATGTCTAAATCTTCCCTCTACCAGTTCAAAGCCCTCCACATTCCTATCCTTGTTCCTAGATGGTTGTAAGAAGCAGCTCCAGCTGGCATATGAATAGGTAACAGGTTAATTTCTTACGTAGGTAAGAAAAAGCCTTCTTCCCAAGGCCTTTTCTTACACATAACACTTAATCTTTACAACAGTTATGATAAAGATATTATTGCTATTACTTTTTTACACACGAGAGAAAAGATTCAAAACTATTAAATGAGGGAAGGAGGCTGCTTCAGGGCTGAGAATCTCAGACATGATGTCTGGTTCTGCAATTTACAATCTTTGAAAGTCACTTAGGTATTCTGAGCTCTATTCCCTACAGTAGGGAGAGTTTCATCCACCTCACAGTGCTGTTGCTAGGATTACATTTTTAACTGAAATAGGTGTCAGGCAACAGCCTCAGGAAAACAGCAGTAAATGTCACTTTTGTTCAGGCTAGAAGTCACTGGCCACAGGGCCAATGGGTGCTCAGGTTTCCCTTTCTTTCAGCCTCTTGGGGCATGTGTGGGTTAGAGCAGAACGAGGAGCACTAGGGCTGTTACCCTAGTGAGGGCTTCACACCCTTCTCCTTTTATATGGGACAAGCATGAGCACATCCTGCATGGAGAAATGAACATCTGGGCTCAGGCACAGCAGTGTGACTACCAGCTGGTAAAGGGAGGGTAAAGAAACAACAGCTACCCAGAACCGGAAATGCTTTGAGAACTCAACCCTGGGGGCAGCTGAGGTTGGAAACAGCCACTGACATCAAGGGAAGAAGGAGCTCCTGGCTTAGCTAATTCAGGGTCAGGCCTCTCAAAATCAATCTCTAACCAACTCATGGTACTTCTTTCCCCACAGTAAGACAGAAGTAAAGGCTATGAAAACTATAGGTACTATACAAATGTTTGTAAATATCATTGTTGATTATTTAGACATATTTTCTTATTCTACATTTAAAAGTGATCCTCCCAAGGCTGGCTCTCAGCCCAACAATAGTAAAACTTACATGCAGAACACCCAACCCAGGATGATGCATCCACCTACTCTACAGAGATGCACTCCTGGCAGCAATAGGCCATGGGGCACCAGACGGGCGGCATTCACATGGAGGAAATGCTGGACAGACAGGAGTGTATAACTAAGAAGGGCATGGGGCGGGGGAGGTCACTGGGAAGGAAAAGGAGGAGAGTGGGTTAGGGTTGGGGATGGTAATTGGGGAGTGAAACCAAATGTACACAAACTGTTGAAAACAGTTTTGTAAAACAAATTCTGCTCTGTAAATTTTCACCCAAAGCACACACACACAAAAAGTGGTCCTTGGGACCAGCTTCTGTAGATATAAAATTGGATAAATGGATGCTAAGAGGAAAAAATATCTTCTCACTCCCAATTTCTGCACTCTACTCTGGCATTGGGAAACTTAATAACATCAGACTTTTATCAGTTATTGTTAACTTTTTATTTATTAATCCTTTTGAGAATGCTACAAGCTACTGACTCTCAACCTCAGAAAAGTACAAATCTATATATGCAAACCCAAAAATTGCATATAATTCAAAGAGACCCTGAGTTAAAATGATACAAGACAGATTACAGGTCTTTTCAATGTAGGGATCTAAATCTTTCTTTCACTCTAGAAAGTGAAATACACACCACAAATGGGATGGCCTTAACAGACAGGAGTTTATTCTCTTACAGTTTAGAGGCTTTAAGTCCAAATTCAAAGTGCCAGACTCTAGGCCCTGGGTGAAAGCCCCTCAACCTTGGGATCCAGCTATAGCCTCCTGCTCCCGGCCCACTGGAGCTAGAGTCATTTCTTCACTCAGACAGCTGCTGGCTGCTGAGGCTGAGAAGCCCCCAGTTGACAAGTAAAAAGGCACAGTCCCGATGTTACCAAATCATATGGCAAGTCATTAATTTAAGTCCATTGTAAGTCCCAAGGTCGACAGAGCATGGCAGATGCTGAACAACGACACGGCACTACATGCAGGGTCCAAGCGTGCCATATGCTAGAGACTATCCCCAAGGCTTCTCCTTATATACAGGAAGCAGACCACATCCCAAAGACAGCTACCCAGCTGCTTGTGGTAGAGCCCACCATGGAGTTGATTGCCAGTCTCATCATGGGGAATAACTACCACCAGCTGCCCAGCCACTCAACCAGGCCCAGCCAAGTTGACACACAAATGTAACCACCACAATGAGGTTGCTTTGAGTCAGCGTTGACTCAATGGCACCTAACAAAAACAACATATATATGTGTGTGCATGTAGCATATATATACGTACATACATGCATATACATAAATACATATCCCAGGTAATTAATTAGTTCTCCTAAAATTCTAATGCTGCGTTCTTTTTCACAGAGTCCAACTTTTTAGATTATTTGCTCAGCATACAGATTGACTAAGTATGGTCAAAGGATACAACACTGATGCACACCCTTCCTGACTTGAAATCATGTGGTATCCCCTTGCTCTGTTCTGAAGATTGCCTCTTGGTCTGTGTAGAGATTCCACATGAGCACAATTAAGGGTTCTGAAATTCCCATTGTTCAAAATGTTACCTAGAATTTTTTTGTAATCCAAACAGTTGAATACCTTTGCATTGTTAATAAAACACAGGTAAATCTCTTTGTGGTATTCTCTACTTTCAGCCAAGATCCATCTGACATCAGCAATGATAACCCTCCTTCCACATCCTCTTCTGAACCCACCTTGAATTTCTGGCAGTTCCCTGATGTACTGCTGCAACTGTTTTTAAATTAACTTCAGCAAAATTTTACTTGTAGGTGATATTAATGATATTGTTCAATAATTTATGCATATATACCTTGCCTTAAATGAGATGTTGTTGTTATTGTTGTTAGGCACCATCAAGTCGGCTCTGACTCATAGCAACCCTATGTATGACAGAACAAAACACTGCCCATTGTTCACTGTCCTCACAATACTTGTTATTCCAGTTATGATTGACAAGAAGACAAGATATTTTTTTAATTGTCAAAAGGTAAACAATTGTTTATCTTCATTGGCAAAAAATAATTAAGAACAAACTTTCAACCATTCTCTTTCATGATTATAGACTATAAATTTTTTATTCAATAATTCTACAATAATATGTTTACATGGTATTCAAGAATATTGATTGGGGTGGAGGGAATAGCCTGGTAAACAGGAGTAAAACTTTAAAATATATTGTTGACAATCTTATTTCCACCACCCATTTGTAACATTCTAGGACTTAATGAACTCAATGTATTCAGTTTCATTTGGAATTGGACAGAACAGACTAGGTTACTGCAGTAACAAACAACACCAAAATCACAATGACTTAAAACAATGAAAGCACATTTCTTGCTCAGAGTCCATTGTGGGCCAAGGCTGCTCTCCAGGGCAGCTGTCCTCCATGTGTTGGCTGGGCATCCCCAGCTGCTTCAGTTCAATGGCATCTCCATCTCAAAATGTGCCCTCATGACTGCCAGAGAAAATGAAAGAGAACACAGAGAAGCACATCTGACTCTGAACTGTCTCCATCCAGCTGTCACCTCTCTATCTTTCATTGGCAACAGTACATTCACACAGTCATACTTAGCTTCATGGGGGCAGAGAAATGTCCTTTCCACATGGCCAGAGATAGAGGGTGAGAATCATATGCCAGTGCACAGAAGTGATGTCTCCCACACATACCTTCAAATTTAATATGTTTTGAAAATAGTTTACAATGTGCAAAATTAAACTGAAGTTGTTCACTTTCAGCTGGTATGTTAACTTTTAGAGGAATCATCTTTTTCAAAGGATTATCTTTTAAAAAGATAATATATCAGCTTTGTACTGTAATGTTTACTAGTACGTTATGTAACTGTCTGTGAGAGAAATGTAGTCTATTAGCTATTTCTATTATTTTCATTAGATTACATCTGAATTGAAGAAGTCACCACCTCATATTTATTCTAAAATAAAACAAACATAAATTCACACACCACGTGCTCAAAGTCTTAACCTAACAGCTACATTCAAGTGTCAGAGTTCTGTCTGCTTTCCAGTTCCAGTTACACTCCTACGAGCCAAGTACCTGAATTAACCTTTGAGGGCTACTATGTCAGCAAACCAGTGAGACTATGTCCATATCACATGATTGAAATGATAAGCAAATTAAATAATAAAAGTGAAAATGGTGTAAAATTTCTGAAGCAAAAGAAAAGCAATATATAATTAATAAATAAGGGTAATTTGCAAGAATTCTGCCTAAGAATTAAAATTTTTGATAGCACACGAATCCAAATAAATGATTAAGGTCTTACTGTTGTATCCGGAGATTTGAAAAAGAGATTTGGTAGTTCTTGCAAATGTTTAATCATTGCTTATTTTCTAACAGTATTAGCAACTTGGCATATCTACTTAAGTTCTTAAATAACCCTACTGAGCAGCATTTATGCAATCCTTTCAATGAGATGACTCTTATTTTTGACTCCTAGAAAAAAGCTTGAGGTGGTCCAAAATGAAAAACTGTTCAGATTAAACCCATGTGCAGTTACTAATATGGCAGAGCTAATGTGAATGTAAAAGGGAAAAACAATCAGGGTTTTATATAATACATCTTATTCTAGAAATAGGAAGGGCATGTTTTCATGTTAACTGAACTATTTGGTTTTGCATGTAATGTCCACAATATGTGAATTGCCTACTTAAGTTCAAAATATCAAATTTAAAATGAAATATTTTCTAATGTTACCAAATAAATTTTTTTTTAATTTTTATTGTTATTTGGGTGAAAGTTTACAGAGCAAATTCACTTTCCATATAGCAGTTCACATACATTTTATCTCATGACATTAACTGCAATTTCCCACAGTGCAACAGCTCCCCTCCCACTTCCTTCCCATAGTTACCTCTTCCCTATGTCCTTCCCTCCCATGCACTCCTGCCCTGAGCTGTCTCCCTGTGCATACATAGCCCTTCTATTCTCCCATGATATTTCCCTCCAAAGAGTGTGCTTACCTATTGTAAATGTTCACCTCATATGCCTATCTTTTCTTTCGCTGGAAGCCACAGGAGTGGGTTCAATCCCAGACTAGGAGCCATTGTCTCAGTGGTTCCATCAGGCTCTATCAGACTAGCAAACCTAGTCCTTTTTCTTTATTTTTGTAATGATTTTGAGTTTTGTTCCACATTGTTCTCCCCTCTATCCAGGACCTCCTACATAGATTCCCCTCTGAGTGGTTGACAGTGGTAGCTGGGCACCATCTAGTTCTTCTGGTCTCATAGTCATATAGGCTGAGGGTCACATGGTGTACAAGTGACTTGGACTAATTGTTTCCATGTGTCATTGGTTTTCTTCATTCTTCTTTGCTCTGGAAAAGGAGAGATCCACTGTTGCATCTGGATGGCTGCTTGCAAGCTTTTAAGATCCCAGTCGCTACTCACCAAAGTAGGATGTGGAACAATGCTTTTGTGTAATATGTTATGCCAATTGAGCTTGATGTCCCCTGCAACTATGGGTCTGAGCCCCCAGGTCTAACAAATTGTTCCCTCTGAGTAGCTGGCTGTAGCCAAGAAGTGACTACCACCTTGCCCCTTGTCAGCTCTACTATATACCTGGGAATTCTTACAGAACATACAAATACACTTATAGAAACATTTTCTGCCAACCCTATTCATGGTCTTGTGCACACTCCCCCTGCATGGACATACCTAATAGTTCCGCCTGTCCATCCATTTATCTGCCCATATATCAATGTTTGCTTTCACTGACAACCCAGTACTGTATGTGCAAAAGAGTTCATCTTTCTTGTCTGTACGTCCCACACACCTCTCTCTCTTCCTCTTCCTCAATACCACCATGTTGATTACTCACCTTTGGTATATTGCCCTTCTCCTCACCCAAATCAATACTTGTCTCTACCTATCTAACAGTGTTCCCTACCCTACCCTACCCTCCCACCCCTGGTAACCGACATAGAAAATTTCCTTCCATACAGAAACCTTTCCTTGACTTTTTACAATGGACTAATACAATATTTGTCTTTCGGTATTTGACTTATTTCACTCAGCATAATGCCCTCCAAGTTCATCCATGTTATGCAGTGTTTTGCAAATTCTACGATATTTTTTAGGATTGCATAGTGTTCCATTGTGTGTATGTACCATAGTTTGGTTATCCATTCTTCTGTTGATGGGCACCTAGGTTGTTGCCATCTTTTGGCTATTGTAAATAGTGCTGCGATGAACATGGGCTCAATTCCAGACCTAAAGGGCAACGAGGGGCCATAGTCTTAGTGGTTCCATCAAGCTCCATCAGATCAGCAAAGCTGATCCTTTTTTTTTTTTCCCAATGATTTTGAGTTTTGTTCCACATTGTTCTCCCCCTCTATACAGGATTTCCCACATAGATCCTATGCATGTATCGGTTCTTGTCCTGGCTTTCACTTCTTTAGGATATATACCTAGCAATGGAACGGCTTGGTCAAATGGTATTTCTAATTCCAACTTTTAAGGAATTGCCATACTGCTTTCCACGGTGGTTGTACCAATCGACAGTCACACCAGCAGTGTATGAGAGTCCCAATCTCTACATCCTCCCTAGCATTTGTTATTTTCTGTCTTGTGGAACTTTGCCATTAGTGCTAGGGTGAGATGGTATCTCACTGTCGTTTTGATTTGCATCTCTCTGCAAATGATCATGATCATTTCTTCATGTATTTGCTGGCTGCCTGAATATCCTCTTTGGTGAAGTGTCTATTCATGTCTTCTGCCCATTTTTAAATTGTATTGTTAGTCTTTCTGGGGTTGAGGTGTTAGAGTTTTCCATAAATTCTAGAGATAAGTCCCTTTTCAGGTATGTCATTGCCGAATATTTTGTTTTCAATCTGTAGGTTCTCTTTTGACTCTTTTGGAGAAGTCTTTGGAAGCACATAAAAATTTAATTTTTAGAAGGTCCCATTCATCTAGTTAATCTGCTGTTTGTACATTTTGGGTTATGCTTGATAGTCTATTTACACCATATATTAGGGTCCCTAAATTTGCCCCTAGTTTTTTCCTTGAGGAAGTTTATAGTTTTAGGTTTCATATTTAAGTCTTTGATCCATTGGAGTTCATTTTTGTGTGTGGTGTGAGGTACAGAGTTTTGTTACTTTTTTCTGCAGATTGATATCCAGTTTTGCCAGCACGATTTGTTAAACAGTCTCTTCCCCACTGAATAGTTTTCAGCCCTTTGTCAAAAATCAGCTGACCATAGGTTGATGGATCTATTTTTGGGTTCTCAATTCTATTCCATTGGTCTATGTGTCTGTCCTTGTACCAACACCAGGCAGTTTTGACTACTGTAGCTGTATAGTTGGTTTTGAGATCCGGCAGTGTGAGACTTCCTACTTTGCTCTTCTTCTTCAATAATACTTTGCTTATCCGAGGTCTCTTTCCTTTCCATATAAAGTTAGTGATTGGTTTTCCATTTTCTTAAAGAACGTTGATGGGATCTGGATTGGGATTGAATTGAATGTATAGATTGCATTGGGTGGAAATGACATTTTCACAGTGTTCAATCTTCCTATCCATGATTATGATACTTTCTTCCATTTATGTAGATCTCTTAATGGTTTCTTGAAGTAGTTTTTTATAGTTTTCTTTGTATGGATCTTTTGTGTCCCTGGTAAGATTTGTCCCCAAGTATTTTATTTTTTTGGTAGCAATTATAAATGGTATTGATTTCTTTATTTCTTTTTCAGCAATCTCTTTGCTGGTGTAGAGAAATCCAACTGATTTTTGGATGTTGATCTTGTATCCTGCCATGATGCTAAGTCTCTCAATTAGTTCCAGTAGATTTTTGACAGAGTCTCTTGGGTTTTCTACGTATAGGATCATATCATCAGCAAATAGGGATAGTTTGACTTCTTCCTTACCAATTTGGATGCCTTTGATTTCCCTCTCTTGCCTTATTGCCTTGGCTAGGACTTCTAATACAATGTTGAATAGAAGTGGTGAGAGAGGGCATCCTTGTCTGGTTCCTGTTCACAAAGGGAATGGTTTCAGTCTCTCTCCATTGAGAATAATGTTGGCTGTTGGTTTTGCATATATGTCCTTTATTATGTTGACCAATGTCCCTTCTATGCCTATTTTGCTGAGAGTTTTGGGTTTTTTGTTTTTTTTGTTTTTATTTTTAATCATGAATTTGTGTTAGATTTTATCAAATGCCTTTTCTGCATCAATTGATATGATCATGTGGTTCTTTTCCTTTGTTTTATTTATGTGGTGGATGACATTGATTGTTTTTCTAATGTTGAACCATCCTTGCATAACTGATATGAACCCCACTTGGTCATATTGTATTATTTCTTTTGATATTATTTCTTTGGAGTGTACTGGTTAGGACTTTGTTGAAGATTTTTGCATCTATATTCCTGAGGGACATTGGTCTGTAGTTTTCTTTTCTAGTGATTTCTTTACCTGGTTTTGGTATCAAGGTTATGCTTGCTTCACAAAATGAATTTGGGAGGATTCTATATTTTTCTATATTTTAGATTAGTTTGAGTAGGTTTGGTGTCAGTTCTTCTCAAAATGTTTGGTAGAATTCTCTGGTGAAACTGCTGAGCCAGGACTTTATTTTTGGTGGTAATTTTTTATGACCTGTTCTTCTTTTGTTATGGGTCTGTTCAATTTTTCCACCTCAGTCCGTGTTAGATTAGGTAAGTAGTGTTTCTAGAAATCTGTCCACTACTTCCAGATTTTCAAATTTGTTGGAGTATAGTTCTTCATAATATCCTGACTTTATCCTTTTTATTTCAGTTGGTTCTGTTGTGATTTCACCCATATTGTTTTTATTTGTGTTATGTATGTATATTCTCTCCCTCTTTTCCTTTGTTAAATTTGCCAGTTGTTTGTCAATTTTATTAATCTTTTCAAAAAACCAACTTCTAGTCTTGTTGATTTCTTCTATTGTCTTTCTATTTTCTGTTTCATTGATTTCTGCTTGAATCTTTATTACTTCCTTTCTTCTGGTGACTGTTGGCTTTTCTTGCTCTTCTTTTTCTAATTGTTGGAGATGTTGGTTTAAAGTGTCGATTTTGGCTCTTTCTTCTTTTTTGATGTGCATGCTTATTGGTATAAATTGGTCTCTGATCACTCTTTTGCTATGTCCCAAAGATTTAGTATGTTTTGTTTTTATTCTCATTTGATTCAAGAAATTTTTTAATTTCATTTTTTTATTTCTTCTATTTCCCAGTCATTCTTAAGGAGGGTGTTGTTTAGTTTCCATGTGTTTGCTCTTTTTCCCTTGATCTTCCCATTATTGATTTCTAATTTGATAGCCTTGTGATCTGAGAAGATGTTTTGCTATTTCAATGTTTTTAAATTTATTAAGGCTTGCTTTATGGTCTAACATATGATCCACATGGAAAATGTTCCATGTGCACTGGAAAAGAATGTATATTGTGCTTTTGTTGGGTAAAGTGCTCTGTAGATGTCTATAAGGTCAAGTTGGTGGATTGTTTTGTTTAGCTCTTCTGCATCTTTGTTGAATTTCTTTCCAGTTGTTTATCTTTCATTGAAAGTGGTGTGTTAAAGTCTTCTACTATGACTGTGGAGTCATCTATTTGCCATTTCAATTCTGTTAAAGTCTGATTTATGTATTTTGGGACTCTTTCATTGGGTCCATAAATATTTTTTTATGGTTATATCTTCTTGTTCAATTGATCCTTTAATCATTATATAATGGACTTCTTTGTCTCTTGTACTGGTTTTTGTCTTAAAGTCAATTTGATCCGAAATTAATATTGCCATTCCTGCTCTGTTTTGTTGCCATTTGCTTGATAAATCTTTCTTCAACCTGTGATTATTATTTTATTTTTGTCTTTCTCTCTAATATGTGTCTCTTGTAGACAGCATATTGGTGAGTTATGTTTTCTTTTCTATTCTGCAACTCTCCATCTCTTGAGGGGTGCATTTAATCCATTGACATTCAGTGTAATTATCAATCGGTTACTGTCATTTTGTAATGTGTTTTTTCATAGTGTCCCTGGTTTCTTTGTTCCATACAATTTTCTGTGCTTAGCTCATTTTGTTTATGAATCATGTTATCATTTCTTTTGTTGGTAGTGTTTTAGTATTTGCTAAATATTTGTGCTTGTTCTCTTTTTTATTGTGATGTGAAGGTTTACCATTTTTCTTTGAGGTTACCCTGTGATTTATAATTTTCTCCCCATGTTTAAAATAGTCCATTCTCTCTTGCAACTCTCTTGACTTCTTCACCATTTAGAAGTTCTATAATGACACTATTTTTTCCCTCTTTTTAGTTTGTAGTTGTCCTCTTTTGCCAATTGATGTCCCTGGTTCCCTGTTTACAATTTTGTAAGCTTACAATTTTGTAAGTTTATTTTACTTTGGATATATCCATAGCTGCATTGGTTTCTGGGTTATGTCATCTTGTGTATTAATGGTTTGTGTGGTTTGCTATTATTGGTTCTCTATTCAAAGGACTCCCTTTAGTATCTCTTGTAAAGTTGGTCAGGTTTTAACAAATTCCCTTAATTTCCACTTATCTGGAAATCTCCTAATTTCACCATCATATTTGAGGGACAATTTTTGTCTAGCATATAATTCTTGGGTGGAAATTTTTCCCTTTCAGGGTTTTATATATACCAACCAATTGCCTTCTCATTTGCATTATTTCTCCTGAGAAATCAAGGCTTATTCTTATTGGTTGTCCTTTGTAGGTAACTTTTCCCATGCTGCTTTCAGGATTCTTTATTTGTCTTTGGTTTTGATGAGTTTGATTATGATATATCTTGGTGATTTTCTTTTGGGGTCTATCCTATTTGGGGTTCATTTGACTTCCTGAATGGATATATTCTCCTCTTTCATCATATCAGGGAAGTTCTCTTCCAACAAATCTTGGACAATTTTCTCAGAGGTTTTCTTTTTCTCTTCCGTTCTGGAATTCCAGTTATACATAGGTTATTACTTTTCATGGTATCTCACATGAATCTTAGGCTTTCTTCATTTTCTTTTTGTCTTTTTTCTGACTGATTCCTTTCCAAAGAAGTATTCAGGTATTTGTCCTCAATCTCATTAATTCTGTCTTAAGCACTGATTTGATTCTACCTCTTTGCCCTCTCAATGTGTTATCTATTTCTGAAAATTTAGTGTTAATGTTCTGGATTTCTATTGTTAGTTTCTGAATCATTCCTAACTTTTTGTATATTTTGTCCTTTTCTTCTTCGATTTTCTTACAAAATTGTTCTAGGGTTTTGTCTGTGTTTTCCTTAATATTGTCAGTGTTTTCCTTGATCTGTCTCTCAAACCTTTGAAGACACCTAAATATAATTCTTTTGAATTCCTTATCAGAGGGATCCAATGCTGCTTCCTCCTGAGGGATGTGTTCTGGGTCTGTATCCTGCTTCTTTGTTTCTACCGTTTTATCTTGCTTCTTTGTGTGAACAGTAATGGTCTGTTGTCTCTGAGACATTGTGACATTGTTGTATTTAGTTCTCTGCTAACTGTGATGAAAGGAGACACACAGAGCAGTTAAGTGTGAGTCAGGCTCTTCTTGGTGGTCATTTATCATTGGCCAGTTGTTGGATAAGGAAGTGGTGGCTCTCACTCAGTAAGTGGAGCTGCAGTAGGTGCGGGTGTGGTTGCATTGTATGGCCATGATTGCTGTCTCCCACGCAGACAAAAAACAATAGAAAAACCATCAAAAGAGTAAAAGCAAGCAGATAAAAAAGCACCACATAAACACAAAGGAACAATCACCAAAAGAAAAACAAACAAAAGAAAATAAATAAATAAAAACACACAATATCTGAGGAGGGGGCAAAAGAGAAAAGAGGTAGAGTAGGAGAATAATGAGGAAAAAAAATGTGAAAAATGTAAAAAGAAAAACAAGGAATGGGGTTAACCATGACAGAGAAAAAAAAATGGGAACCAGGAACAAGGAAGAGAGAAAAAGCTGAAAACTAGAACCTGGGAAGGGAAAAATAAAGAATAATAATAAAAAGGATGAACAAAAAAAAGAATAAGAATAAGAATTTTAAAACAGACAAAAACAAACAAACAGAAAAAAGAAAAAAAAAAAATTTAGGCATGGTGAGCCAGAGCACCCTGGCTCCATCTGAGCACACAGACTGGTATGGAATTCCTGCCGGCCCGAAAGGTGGGTGGGAGTGAGGGATTGCCGCACCTCCATTCACCAAGAGGATGTGGGGTATAATGGTAACAAGGGAAATATAACACCTTTCCAGTCTTTTGCATTCAGAATGTCTGTGCGGTTCTGGAAAATGGAACTTATTTTTAAGTTCCTGGAATCTGAGAGAATGCTATTGCTTTAAATATCCAAAATGGTTGAACCACTTGTAAGCATTCAAAATGGCTGCATCCTCCAGACAGGCAAAAGTCCACAGCTCAGCCTACCTTTCTCTTCATTGCTTCCCCTTTTATTCACCAGCAACCAGTGCAGTCCTTCGTGGAGCCCCTGGCTGGCAGGGCTGATGTTTAGGTTAATTCTTAGGTCTAACACCCCTTGGCAATATCTAAGCTGTCTGTGCCATCAGGATCAGTGACAAACAGTAGCTCTATATGTCTCCTTTCTCGATGTTTCCATGCAGGTTTTTCTACTAGTTTGAATTTAGTCCTCTTCTATATCCTTCCTTTCAAAGCTCAGGGCTCCAGGATTATCTTCTGTCTGTGTTAATTGGTTCCCCTTTTCTTTGTTGAAGAGGATTTGTATAGATTGTCTGCTTACTCTGCCATCTAACCAGAACCTCCTCAAGTTTAAGAAATAAATTTTTAATAACAGATTAAGCAAAGAGAAGGAAGGAGTAAAGGAGAGAGGAAGAGAGGAGGAGACAGGGGAGAGAAAAAGGGAAAGGGTGAAGAAGGAAAAAAAGAGGCGAAATAAAGGCCACTTTAGACATGGAACATTGGGCTATCTACTTCCGTAGTGATACCGGCTCTGAAACCCAAGGAGAGGTTACTATTGAGTTGCATCCGACTCAACAGCAGTGAGTTTGGTTTTTTGGTTTGAGATATGATGAGTCATTAGTCTGAGAGATAAACTCTTCTTTGAATTATATATAGGTAATTCTATGGTGAGATATAGAGAAATTTTTTTCCCCAGGCAGTAAAATTCAAAATGCTTTTCTTTTGGCAAAAAACTAAGCTAATGGAAGAAGCCAAAGGAAAAAACTCAGACTAAAAAATAATCTTATAACACTTTGGGATAACTTATTATTAATTTTATTTAAACTAAAAGAGTAATTTTCTTCCATAAAATGCATTCTCTACATTTCATCATTTTCCTTCGGCCTGGACGGGATGATATTCCAAAATAAATTTTTCTTTTTTGCACAGCCTTTCTGTACTCTCTAATTCTTATCAAGGTGAGCTTTGGAACTGTGTTTTCATTCAGCTTTGTGATAAGAAAATATGTCTGCATAAAACTAAGGAAACCAAATCTCTACAGTGGCTTTACATTATTGTTCAAAATTTCATGAGGAGAGAGCATTTTTAAAGCTGATATCACTCAGGAAGAAACAGAAATTAGAATTTTAAAAATACATACAAATGTGTGTGTGTGTATATACACATACAGATAGTCCAGACTGGAAAAGTGATGGACCATTTCCTAAATATGTTTTTAATTTTAGTCACCATAGTACAACAACATCTTGCTAATGAGGCCCATTTGCTCTGCAACCTATATGTGGTAACTCAGTTTTGTGAAATACTTTGACTCATCAGTTCTTTTTCCCCTTAACATTTTTTTTAAAAGAAGTAAACACTACACATATACACATACATATTGAGTAGCCAAAAATGAGTTCTGGCCCTGCCAGATAGCAGTATGTTTCAAATTAAGAGTTGGCATGAGACATTAACCATATGCAGCACATTGTCGGTGTATAATCTAACAATTAAATTAGTACATTTTCTTCTATCATGAGGTTCGAGCCAGTTTGGCAATCTGGAAATTTATCATTTTTATCAAGCATGTTCACCAAGCACAGCTTTTGGTAGCAAATAAAGCTATGGGGGGAAAAATATCATAAGACAGAAAAGTCAGAACTTGAATCTGAGATGTAGAGCTCAGTACCAGGATAATAGTCCAGCCTGATACTTAGCAAAAACTTTATAAGAGATGGTCTTAGTAGATGAAGTCCTATGTCAGGAATGCCTATTTTTCCAGTTTGTAATTGTCAGATGGCACACAATTGTCACTTATAAATGTATTAACTCTGGTCATGACAGAAATGCTTACTTTTCAAATCACTATGAAATTTCCGGAAGTTAGAATGATTTGGTTATTGTTCCACTGTTTTGTGTTTTAACTCCCTCTACATTAACTGTTCTCTTGTTGATGAACAGGAAGAGCATTACTCAAGTGGAATAAATTTGATGTAGATTAGAATGCTTCCTCTTCCCCAAAATGATCTCCTCTCTGACAATTTTCTGATTCCTTAAATTCCACTATTAATCATTGATTCATGCTAAATAACAATTTCTCCCTTGGGATCCCATAAAATGTCAACTACTGAAAGATATTACACTGAGCTCTAAAAATGAATTCTAGGTTGAATTGTGAAAGAGTTTTCATTCTGTATACTTGTGGGTCAATATGGCATAGTGCCTACAGCATTTGACTGCTAACCAGAAGGTTAGTGGTTCAAACCCACCAGCCACTCCTCAGAAGGAAGACTGGGTGATCTATTTCTCCAGAGAAACCACCTCAGAAAACCAAGGAGGAGCGATGAATCAGATTCTACTCAGGGACAATGAGTTGAGGGTTTTTTTTTTTTTTTTTTAATGGCTGCTTTTGTGCTGCAAATGCAGAGTTGAGTAGTTGGGAATGAGATTACATGACCCCTAAAAGCTAATCAATTGTCAGGTTACAAGTAGTTAGTGTATACTATCTGGGGAGTCCCTGGATGGTGCAAATGGTTAAGTACTCAGCTACTAACTGAAAGGTTGGTTGGTGGTTCAAATCCACCAGGAATACCTTGGAAGAAAGGCCTAGCAATCTACTTCTGAAAGATCATAACCACTAAAAACCCTCTTGTACCCTAAAGAACATGGGGTAGCCATGAGTCAGAATCAACTGGATGGTAAGTAGTTTGCATATACTATCTGGAGATCCTGGGTGGTACAAACAGTTAATACACTCAGCTGCAAACAAAAAGGTTAGATATTTGAGGACACCCAGCGGTATCTCAGAAGAAATGCCTGGTGACCTACTTTCAAAAAATCAGCCATTGAAAACACTATGGGATAGTGTTGTACTCTGACATGTATGGGGTAATCATGAGAAAGAGTTGACACAATGGCAGATGGAATATACAATGTGGCCCTTTAAAGAGAAAGTATAGGGAATCCTGATATAAAGCAATGGGGTTCTTGGACACTTAGAAGTGAGGTAAACAGAAAAGGAGGGTGGATGTGAAGTAGTGATGCTTTACATTTGGGGAGCACACAACTTTTAAGGAGCAGATTGGTTAAGTCCTGGGCTGCTAACCAAAAGCTTGTCTGTTTAACCCACCAGATGCTCCATGGAAAAATGATGTGGCAATCTGCTTCCATAAAGATTACTGCTTTGGAAACCATATGGGGCAGTTCTACTCTGTCCTATAGTGTCACTATCAGTCAATCTACTCAACAGCAATGGTTTTGGTTTGAGTTTGATTCTGTATTTAAGGAAGTCTCATTACATAGCAAATCCTCACATTATCTGCATGAGGTAGCTTGGACTAGCACATGTAGGTGCACAAGAAATATCTGTTGGCTAAAAAGTATTCATTCATACATTCAACGAGTATGTATCAAGGAATTACTATGTTATAGGAGATGTGGAAACAGCATAAAGTAAAAAAACAGAACTCTATTCTCATAGAGTTTTCATTCTAGTGGAAGAGACCAAAAAATAAATTTATAATGATACAAATTATTAAAAATAGTATTTTAGATAATGGAGCAGGAGCTCTGGTAGTGTAGTGCCTAAGGCACTTGACTGCTAACCAGAAGGCTGGCGATTCAAACCCACAAGCCACTCCTTGGAAGAAAGGTTGGGCAATCATCTACTACCTTAGTGATACCTGCCTCAGAAACCTAAGGAGGGGTCTCTATGTGTCGGGTCCGACTGGACAGCACATAACAACAACAACAGATAATGTTGCAGTGGAGGGGTGCAATATTATAGAGGCATGAAGGAAGACCTCCCTGATTCTAGGTCATTTGAGCAGAGACCTGAGGAGTGTAGGAGAAAGCTGCATGGTGATATGAGGGAACAGGAACTGCTGAGGAGCTTGACTAGTTTCAAGAAGGCCAAAGGGGATGAAGCATGGTGAGGGAAGGGGGAGTGGCTTGTCAGAGGGCAGAGCAGGAACCAGGGTCCTGCAGGCCACATTAGGAACTTTGAATTTTACTCTGAGTTGTGATGGGTTTTAAGTAAAAGAGAAGATATGACATAATTCTGCCTGTTCCTTGAAGTCTTGACAGTAGAAAAATCAAGATAAATATATTCCTAAAGTAAATCAAAACTGACTACAACTTCTCCACGTGTCTCATATCCCATAACATCCACTCCTCGCTTATCAACATAGTTAGGTTCCAAAGACCAGGTCATTATGTGAAAATCATCATTATGTGAAAATGGAGGATGACCACATCAGATGACAAAATGAAGGATGACTGCATCATTACATAACTTCCAAATCACATCATGACATAACTGCCAAACCACTGAGAATAATGGCCCAACCAAGGGGAAACATAACCTTAACCATCACAGCCAGCAGTATTCTTGCCTCACCTCAGCACTGGTTACTGCCAGATGTACATGTTTAAGTTACAAAATAAACAGTAGATATTTTACTGTTGTCATAAATGTGAAATGTCAGGTAACAGATAGTAAGTGAGGAGCAGGTGTATATGCTGTTTTTTTTTTTTTCTAAGTTGGGATGTAACATCCCACATTCTCTATTATCCCCAAACATTCATGAAATACCCTCAACACATGACTTTTTGATATTACTGATGCCCATTAGAAATTTTTGGAAGAAGTGCAAAAAAAAAAAAAAAAAGGGCAGGCTTCATTGTTGACTAGATCAGGAGAAATATAAATGCTCCCTTCCCCTCCACCAAAAAAGGAAAATTACTAAAATGAAAATACAGGTGATGATGTGCTCAAGATATTTGGATGAGGGAGTCAAGATATTTTACTTGAATTTTTTTAAGAGTGACTCCAAAGCACTGGAGCATTTGTGTTCTATCATCCAAGTAGCCAAAACTTGGGTTACACACCCACGTTTAAATGGAGGAAATTGAGGCCATAGGAGAATAAATGAACTTTCCAAAGACCATGCAACTGGCTGCCTAGTAAAGCTGGGACCTATGCATAGTCTTCTAAGTCCAAGTCAAGTCTACTTTACCCCACCTGTCTTGCCAACACAACTTTTCCTAAACCCAGCTGTGCTGATGGTGTATTGAACCAGATGTTTCCCAAGACTCAAGTCACTTCCTGAGAAATTACTCATATAAGAAAGTAAGCTAGCGATCACTGTAAACAGCTCTAAGACTCTAAAGAAACTGTGTGCCTCCCTAATGGGCATTCCTTAAGGTAAATAAACCCTTTGGGTCTAAGTCTACCTTTTAAATGAACAATAAGTGGTATAGGAAATGAAAAGTTCAGCCAACCAAACTGGGCCTTCAAATGGACCCATACCATGTTAAATAGCTGCACCGAACTGTTCTACTTGCCTCCACTAGCTAGCCCACAGCAAAGAAATGCTCCAAGTACAATCACCACACTGATCTACCGCCTCTGAAGTAGAAGAAGGCCCAATATGCTCAGAAAGCCTCCATAATTAGGTAAGTTTACTAGGGAAGGCTTTAAAATTATCAATCATGGTGTCCAAGAATTAAGCCCATATATTTTTTAAACTTTTTATAGGCTCATCCACTACTAACATTTCAGATACAAAAATGAAACTGATAAAGTTTTATCTGCCTTAGTTTTAGGACTTTGTCTAAGTTACTTAACTTCTCTGATTCCAGTTCTTTTTTCAGTAAAATTGACAGCATTTTGCCTACTTTATATGGGAGTTTTCAGAATTAGAGATGGTGTATGTATGGTGAGAAGTAGCACTGTCCCTGGCACAGATATGGCATTGAATAAGAGGCTACCATTGTTGGTTATAATTACTTGAAGCAACCAGAGCTGACCTTATGCTGAGGCAGTGGTAAGGGCCACCACATGATTTGAGGAGCACATTGGAGTACCTGATGGTAACAGTCAAGGTTCAGCCTCACCACAAAAAAAAAAAAAAAACTCACTGCCTTAGAGTAAGATCCGACTCATAGTGACCCCTCCTTGGGTTTCTAAGGGGGTATCACTACAGAAGTAGATTGCCCAACCTTTCTTCTGAGGAGTGGCTGGTAGGTTTGAACAGCCAGCCTTCTGGTTAGCCGTCAAATGGCTTTGGCACTACACCACCAGACCTAAGGTTCAGCCTAAAGTTATCAAATATATCTGTGGGGAACTTCCCTTGCTTAGCATATGAAGACACAAGGAGGACAACATGCTCAAGATGACCATACCCAACCACACCCATTACCGTCAATTCATCAACTCATAGCAACACTACAGGACAGAGTAGAACTGTCCCTAAGGGTTCCCAAGACTGTAAATCTTTACAGAAGCAGACTACTACATCTTTCTTCTGTAGAACAGCTGATGGGTTCAAACCACAGGCCTTCAGTTAGCAGCCAAGTGCTTAACCACTGTACCACCAGGGCTCCTTCAACATGACAATGTTGTTGTTGTTGTTGTTGTTGTTGTTATGTGCCGTCGAGTCGGCCCCGACTCATAGCAACCCCTCCTTGGGTTTCCTAGGCAGTATCACTACGGAAGTAGATTGCCCCATCTTCCTTCCGAGGAGTGGCTGGTGGGTTTGAACCGCCAGCTTTCTGGTTAGCAGTCAAGTGCCTGAGCCACTATGCTACCAGAGCTCCTACATGACAATAAGCCCTCAAATTTCTGCAAACAGAATAATACCTCTTAGTACTCTAGTCTACCTCTGCCCATAAACTAAGACATTGTGTAAATATCATAGCCTGGGCTACGGCCAGAAAAACTTTCATAAACACTAGGTTTAAAAAACAGAAGTCATCATTTACCCATTCCCTATCAGCCCAAACCTTTGCAACATTTATTTAAATAACTTTTCCAAGGTCAAAATTGAATACCAAAATTAATTCTGGGAATGTTTTGCTCAGAGTGGCCAAGCAATAGAAGTCCCTGGGCAATTAAGCCTGAACCACTTCCCTGGGAAACACTGAGAGGAAGTTTGGCATGAGCACTGAGTTCAAACCAGGAAGGCCTCTGTTCTGGTCTTCTCTGTACCACCTTCATAAACATGTGAAAATCAAGTAATTTCTCCAAGCTTCATCATCTCCGAGATGCTCTATCTATAAATGGGAGATAACAACTGACCGACCTGCTTTATTAGACTGTTGACAAGATGTAGGTGAATGTGCTTTGTAAACTGAATGTGCATGCTATGAATGTTATTTGTCAATTCTTCAATTCTGCCTCGCACACAGAAAAGCAAACAAAATTTTGGTTTATGTGTGCTCAGTAAGCTGATTGACGATATCTTTGTTTTGTCTGATTGATTGGTTCTTTATTTCCAGAATGACCTTCATCCTGATTTATCAGCATTCTTAAGGAGTAAGTTAGACAATTGAGACTCTGGGCATTGGCCAGTTGTTACCCGATGTTTAGTAAATTAGTTCTTGCTGTACTCATGATCTCATTGCAGGTATAAGCTTTGCTGTGAACAGAATGAACAGTGACCTGTGCAAAACCACAAAGATGGTGATTGGAGTTCAGCAATCCTTCCTTCCCTCTTTGGCTCTCCTTCTTTCAATAAACTTCAGAAGTACTCAGGATCCTCATATTGTTATCTGGTAACTCAGAGACTCCGCCAGCAGCCCATACCAGCCTGACGTCCTGAAGAAGCGCCCTTCATTTGGGGTCTTTCTAAGTTCCCATCCCCCTCTTCTGCCAAATTGTAACAGTTACAAGTTACATTACTCTTCATAAAACCTACCTTCTGCTAATACTAATGAAAGACAGTAGTGTCTCTCCCAGGAAAGCAATTTTCATTTGGTTCTTCTTGGATAATGCTTATATTGCAAAGGCGAGACTGTAGTGATGAGAAATTTGAAAAACTAGCACAAGAGGTATGTGAGGTATTCATGCACATCCTCACTGTTTATTTATCAAATAAATTCAGTAGTATAGTAAACTAGGAATCAGAGAGAAAGCAGGTAGTACAACGATCAGAAAAATAAAGACACTGCAGGCCAAGATACTGCCAATACAACGTGAGAGAAGCCCAAGAGACAATATGTCAATGGTTCAAAGACCTGGCCCAATTGTGTGGTGTGCAGTGAGGGGCTCAAGGAGGGATCACTGATCACAGCACATAGACCAGAAAAGAGGCTGCTCTGAGCCAAAGCCCAGCATCTCTAACTAGGTCGATGTGTACTCCACCTTTCTGCATCATACTATTACCCAGCATGGGGTCCTAGATGTAATACAGAATTTCAAATTGCAATTAAAAATTAATTTTAAACGATTAATGTAATTCCTGCTTTCAAAGATCTTGCAATCAAATGGGAAGGAAAAAAAATAAGTCAGTTCATTATAATACAAGGAGATACTGGCATATTACTGGTTTAATCAAATATGTCAATACCAGATACATGCTAGGAACTAAAATAATTTTATCACCTACCCAAAGGATGCACATACAAGGTAATACTAATAGCCCATATGATAGCAGTGGGAACTAGCTTGTGATCATCAGGAGCAAAATTTTGAGGGTTGCTTTCAAATTGAAAACTAAAAACCAAATCTTTCATCCTGAAACAAATGGGACAAGTGGAATGGCATAGCTTAGCTGGAGTTTCTTTCCTACACTGAATTGCTCGGCAGTAGTTCAATATAAGCAATCAACTTATTTCCAAAGACCTTATTTTGTAAATCCTTAATTATGATCATTTTAGGCAAGACAAATAGAAGAATGAGGCATTCATCCCCCTTGCCTTAATCAGACTGTTTTCTGATAAGCTTTAAGATTTGTTGAGGTTTGATGGCCTCTTAATGCCCATTTGGAATTAAGCAATGTAATTATCAGACCAAATAGGAGGCTCAGCAATTGTCAATCCAATCAGCAGCAGTCAAGATTTTTATCTTTCCAAGAAAGCAGGCATATCAACTAACCTTAGCTTTTACAGGTGCCATGAGGCAGCAGGGTAATGCTTGAATCAAGTATTTTTTAACACACTTATGAAGGCAAGAAAATGGATGCCAGTTAATTGGCCTAATGTTTTCAGAATTTTTATTCTATCTCCTAATTCAGTGAATAGTGTTTCTTAAAAGCTTGGAAATATCCACCCAAGACACAACAATTACTGTCTATTCACCTGGAGCAAGAAGAGGAAGAAGACCCAAGAATCAGAGAAGTAAGTGGACTGCAGGTCAAACTACCTCCATGTATACCATTTCCTTAGCCATGAGACTGGAAGAAATGGTTGGTGCCTGACTTCCATTATCGAACATTTTGATCAAGGATCCAATAGATGGATCCTGATCAAAAGAAGGAAAATTGTGGAACAGATCTTCAAATTATTATAGAAACTAGACATACCAGATCCATTGAGATTGGAGAAATCCCTGAATCTATTGCTCTGACATAATCTTTAAACTTTGAACTGAAACTATCCCATGAAGTCATCTTTAACAATAGTTCAATTGTTTAATTAATCACTTAATTGCTCAATTAATAATGTTTGCCTTGAGTATTGCACTCTTTTAAAGAATTATCTATATAAGATCAAATTGACAACAATAACTCTAAACCACAAATGAGAATTTTAAGGAGCAGAGAGTCTGTTAATGGTGGAAAACAAATATGAGTAGAGATAGTGACAATCTGGTATGAACTGAAGAATGTCATTGAACTATACATGCAGAAATTGTTGAAAGAATATCTGTTTTGTTGTGTATATTTTAATCAAAAAAATTTTTTTTAAAAGAAACTAGATGCAATGCAACTCTAGCCTTCTGGCCCCACTTAAGCTATGGACAAGCATTGCCAAATGCTTTAGACTTCCACCATCTCCATCCCTCCAGCATCTCTCATTCTACTCCATTCTCCTTAATGATTTCAACTTGAACTTGTCTAAGGAAAATTCATTCAATAATAACCATAAATATGGTTCAATAAGATTTCATAAAATTGTATTTCTCCCAAGCCTGATATCCAGTAACAGAAGAAATAATCTTTCTTTGTTTTAATTCAAAAAATTAACTTGAAAATTGATTTTTAATTAGTATTTATCTAATTAAATACCCTGTTGTTGTTGTTGTTGTTGTTATTTGCCATCGGGTCAGACCCAACTCATAGTGACCCCTTCTTGGGTTTCCGAGCCCCATCTTCCTTCCGAGGAGTGGCTGGTGGGTTTGAACCACCAGCCTTCTGGTTAGCAGTCAAGTGCCTTAGGCATTATGCTACCAGAGCTCCCATCAAATACCCTAGTACCAGATAAATGTTGAAAACTAAAGACTTTTGTCACCTACCAACAGGATGCATGTACCAGAAATAGCTATTCTAACTTTGTTTTAAAATCTAGATTATGCTTCCATTCAAATAGAAGCCAAGCTTCTGGAAAACAAATTGTGTCAAATATTGTGAATACAGACAATGGCACACTATGTTCGAGAAAGAATATTTTTAATCAAATAGTAAGCAATAGTGAATAGTTAAAAAATATCTTTAGCATATGTAAGTAAAGAAATCAAATAAAAGAGAAGATAAAGGTGGCAGGGATTCTGGATAATATTCACTCTTCACAAAACATCTGATCAAAATGCACAAGACACTAAACAGTATACACTCATTCCTGAGCCTTTAGTTATGTTCTTGAAAAAATTACTCCATATCACTAAACCTCACCTTGCACATTGTAATAATAAAACCTATGCTTTACTATTAGATGAAGTAATACTGAAGAAGCATTTAACACAGCAATCAATTAACAAATATTAGCTTTTACTTAATCATTTGTTCACTCATCCAATAAATGCTTAGTGACAGCCACTATGTGTTGGAAACTCTACCAGGGACTGAGAATACAATAACCAACAAAAGTTACAACTCTTGCCCTTACAGAACTTAGCATCCAAACAGGCTACACAGACTTCAGAGTGAAAATATATCTGTTTGGGAAAACTGACGAGTAGAAATCCCTTCATGTGTACCTGAAAGGTTGGGGACTTGCTGACACTAGTGCTGTGGTAGTCGTTAGTGGTGTTCACAAAATATTTCCATCTTTCTTCCTTCCAAACATATGATGGAATTACACTCCCTATCCTCTTCATTCTGTTTTATATAGGGTCACTAAGTGGGAGCTGACTTGACAGCACCTAACAACAACATCCTCTGATATTAAATGTGTCCATATGATTTGCTTTGGCCAATGAAATATGAATAGAAGTGGCAGGTGTCACTTCCAGAGTGAAACTTTAAGAGACATGGCGTGTGTCCGTACATGCTCTTACCTCTGAAAGGGTGATTATAGAGCCTCTATCAGTATGGGTTTCTGAATATCTATGGTAAGCTGAGATCCCTAACTAGCTTGTGCTGAGTATGGGACATGATAAGAAATATACTTTGTTTTGTTTTTGTTAACCCACTGAGATCTGAAGCTATTTGTTACTGTATTATGTCCTATCTTATCTTAAGTGATGTAAGTTCTTGGTTGTCATCTTTTAAGTTGAAGATGAACTAATTTGTGTTAACTAGTCACCCAAATATCACTACAACCCACATTCGTTGCATCAAGGAATAAATATAGAAAGCTGATCTGATGAACAAAGATCTGAAAAATAAGCAGGAATTATTTAGATGAAGTGGTGTCAGGTGAGATGTAGGGTGGGCAGGGGTAGGATAACACAAAGCAGAAAGGGCAACACAAAGGAGAAAGGGAACATGAGTCATTTCAAGACTGAAAGAAAAGTGTGATTGGAAGGCAGGAATGGAAGGAAGTTGCTCAAGATGAAGTTGTAGGACTAACCATTCAGGACCTTGAAATGCCATTTAATTGTTTTCATCTTTATCATAAGACCAGTGAGAAACCGCTAAAGGGTTTTAAGGAAAGTAAAGGCATGATAAGATTTGCATTCTTTGAATATAATCCTGGATGTAGCATGGAGAATAGATAGAAGATAAGCAAGAGTTGGTGCAGGAAGACCAGATAGATGACTATTGCAGCAACAGTACAGGCAAGAGAATATGGTAGCTTGGACTTGGTGAGAGTAGTGAAGATGTAGAGATACATGAGGGGGAAAAAAAAAAGGACATTTAATCAGGAAAATCAAGAGGCTTTTAATTGTAGATTGGAAACATGGGTAAGGAAGTACTTAAAAAGATGGTGACAAATATGATATGATTCTTTGGTTCTTGGTTTTTACAGCTGATTGGATGATGGTACCAGTCTCTGAAACAGGAAACACTGAAAAAGAAACAGGCCACAGAGGGAAGATTGGAAATTTTGATTTGGATATGTTGAATTTAAAATTCCTCCAGCCCCTTAAACTTCAGTAAAGTTCTGGGCTATGTATGCTACTAACATGGGCAGTGATTTTTTTTTTTTTTTTTTTTTTTTTGGAAAAAACGAGAAAGTCTGACAGGAAGGGAACCTAGAATACCTTGAGGAACTCACACTTAAATACCAGGAAAAGGAGATGTACAAGAAAAGAAGACTCTGGAATGGCTAGACACCTCAGAGAAAAAACAGAAGAATGTATGCAACAGAAGCTACAGGAAAAAGATTCAGGCAGAAAGAGAGAGTGATCTATCCTGTTAGCTGTTGCTAAAAGGTCAAGTGAAGTGAGGAATACAATTGTCCATTGGATTTAGAATATGGGAGTATATTAATCTCCTAGGAGGATCATAACAAAGCAACACAAGGTAGATGGTTTTGAACAACAGAAACTTATTGTCTCACAGTTTTGGAAGCTAGAAATCCAAATTTTGGGTGTCAATAGGGCCACATTCTTTCTAGAGGCTCTTGGGCAAGATTCATTTTTGTCTTTCAGTTTCTGGTAGCCCCAGGAATTGCATGGCTTGCCCATGCATTTCTGTGTGTGACTCTGTGATTCTTCTTCTCTTTTTGTAAGGACATCACTCAGATTGGCTTAGGACCCACCTTACTCCAGTATACTCATATCAACTAAACTGAAAACATCTTCAAAGACCCTATTTCCAAACAAGGTAATATTCACAGTATATAACATGTATGGAGGGAGGGGGTAGTATTAGGACTTCAACATATCTTTTGGGGGGACCCAATTCAGTCTACAAAAGGAAGTCTTTGGTAATTTTAGCAAAACCTGCTTCAGGATTGGGGGTTTTGATTTAGCATCGGTGTGGTCAAAAGAAAAATGGTCTTTAAAACAATATTATATGCATTCATTCATCAACTATTTGTTAAGAACTATGATTCAGTCTAGGGTATATATTCTAGTGAGACAGATAAAATAATTACAAGCTATGTTAATATTATGGAAAAAAGGGACTAAGGTAAAAAATAAATACATACATATATCTGTATATGGGAGTTCTGGTGGCGTAGTACCTAAGGCATTTGACTGCTAACCAGAAAGCTGGGAGTTCAAACCCACCAGCCACTCCTCAGAAGGAAGGTCGGGCAATCTACTTCTGTAGTGATTTCACCTTGGAAACCCAAGGAGTGTTCACTATGAATCAGATCCCACTTGACAACAGGGAGTTTATATATGTATATACATTAGACAGATGATACGCACTGCCATCGAGTCAGATCTGACTCATAGCAACCCCTCCTTGGGTTTCCGAGGCAGTATCACTACAGAAGTAGATTGCCCAACCTTTCTTCCAAGGAGTGGCTAGTGGGCTTGAACCCAGCCTTCTGGTTGGCAGTCAAATACCTTAGGCACTAAGCTAGGTAGATAGATATAGATAGATAGATGATAATTAGATGGATAGATAGATAGACAGACAGACAAAGTAACTGAGGCAAAAGGACAGAAAGAATCAGAGGATACTTAACCTGAGACATGGGATGAAATTGAACTAGCTATGTAAAGGGATGAGAGCGGTGACAGTACTGAAGGAAAAATGACCTCACATACTCACTCACTCACTGCCATCGATTATGACTCCAGTTACCCCCATTAGATTTTCAAGGCTGTAAATCTTCATGGAAGTGAATTGCCTCATCTTCCTCCTGTGGAGCAGCTGGTGGTTTTGAACCACCAACCTTCTGGTGAGTAGCCAAATGCCTTACCCAGTATGCCAACTCAGCTCCTTGACCTCACACACAGCAAACAATAAATTGTAAATACTCTGAAGCATTAAAGAATGTCTTGTCACCGAGGAAGTTCCAGACCGTGATGGGCTGAGGCATACAAAGTAAGCAGAAATTTTGGCAGGGCCAGATCATACAGAGCTTTGTAAGAAGACATGGAAAAAGTGTGGATGTTGCTTACACAAACAGGAAAGCCAGTAAAGGATTTAAGCAAGAAAAATAACATGATCCAATGTATATTTTAAGAGAAGTATGGCTATAATATTCAAGAAACGATTGAAGGAGAGAATCAGTTAAGTTAACATGGTGATAGGGAGTTCAGTTATGAAGTCATTTCAGTAATCCAGACCCCAAGACAGACGGTCTGTATTATTCAGGATGTCTACAGTGTTTTATTTACATTTTCATGTGAGGATACACATGTATTCATAATGTGGTTTGCTCCCAAAGCCCTGTCACATTGAAGTAGCACAATGCAATGGTCAAAATAACTAAAAATAATTAAGAAAACCCAGGTTTTACTCATTATTCAGAGAAACTCAAACTCACACTCACAGTGCTTAAAACACATACTAATTCCCATTGCTCTCCTGTCTACCTTCTCATTTCTTATTTGAGCTCTAGAATTCCTCTCCTGAAAATCCCCAGGACACCAGGTTCAACTGGCACAACATAATACATAAAAATCTTGTTCCACAACATATTTTGGTGAGTAGCAGCTGGGATCTTAAAAGCTTTTGAGCAGCCATCTAAGATACAGCTAATGATCTCCTCTCACCTGAAATGAAGGAGAGTGAAGAAAACCAATGGCATTTGGAAACAATCAGCCCTAGAATATGACGGACCTTGAGACCAGAAGAACTAGATGGTGCCTGGCTACCAATGCCAACCACTCAGGAAAGGATCAAAACTGGAGATCCTGGATAGAGTGGGAGGAAAAATGTGGGAGAAGATTCAAAAACACAATAATGACAAGAATTACTGCTCAGATGGAATCTGGTGGGACATCCAAGACCATGGCCCTGGGATACACGTCAGGCCTGGGATAAAACTCACTCCCAAGGACTGGCTCCCAGCCCAACAGTAGAAAGACTTACACGCAGAACACTCACCCAGGGCGATGCACCCACCTACTCTACAGAGATACACCCCTTGGAGCAATTGGCCATGGGGCACCAGAGGGGCAGCATTCACATGGAGGGAAAGCTGGACAGACAGGAGTGCATAATTAAGAAGGGCACAGGGAGGGGTGTCACAGGGAAGAAAGGGCAGGAGAGTGGGTTAGGGTTGGGAATGGTAATCAGGGAGTGATACCAAATGTACATGAACTGTTGAATGTAAAACAAATTTTTCTCTGTAAATTTGCACCCAAAGCACAAAAAGAAAATAAAATGCACAGGCAAAAATATTCCTCAAAACTCCTCCCCTGCCTAAAGTGCTGTCTCTTCTCCACATCAGCTTTTCCCTTTGTCACTAAGAACTTGATTATGTAGCTCAATTTAGTTTTCCCTTTGCAAAAAAAAAAAAAAAAAATCCTCGGAAGAAGAGAAAAAGAGCTTCACAAAGACCAAGGATTCTATTTGTTTAATAGGAAACTGTTTGAATGTTCCGACATTAATCATTTTTGTCTAATCTCATGCATTTTTTAAAAATACAGGGTCTTGGGTTTTACCAGATTCTCAAAGGAATTGGTAAATGTAAAAAGAAATAGAAATAAAAGAAATTGGTAAATATAAAAGCCAAAGAGCAATAACTTCATGTGTGTGTGTGTGTGTGTGTATGTGAATGGTATATGACTGTGATTCTCCAGGAACCAAGGTCATCTGACCATTCTCTAGCAGTCAGATTGGTCTATAAATAAGTGACCACATTTGTGGTTATTCATCCTTCCCATACTACATCCCAAAAGAACCAACTACACACTGATGAAACTTCAAACAAAACTAATGGAATAATTAGTTAACACCTCAAAGGACAAGGCTTTTGTAAATAAATATATTCTGCTTTGAACAACATCCATTAGGAAACCCAGAGTAAGTCACCATAAACTGATGTAGGTTAACCAACCTAGTGCTAAGTAGTATTTTCATTCCAATCAAGTAGGAAGTTAATGAAGATAAGCAAAGGACAATTCTATCAGACCACAAACCTGCTGGGTACAGAACATTAAGAGACTCTGTGGTAAGACACAAAAGAAATGAAACATAGGGTAACATAGAAAAATAAAATGTTTCATCCTCACCTCCCTTTCCCAGCTAATTTCTTTCAAATCTTCAAATCCCAGCTGAGGATTCCTCTCTTTGTTTGGCTCCAGGCTTGGCTAAATACCTCATCTGCTCCCAGAGTATCCTGTGCCTTCTATTATTTCACTTACCACATTGTTATTGGGAGCTCTGGTAGCATAGTGGCTAAAGGCACTTGACTGCTAACCAGAAGGCTGGTGGTTCAATCCACCAGCAACTCCTCGGAAGGAAGATGGGGCAATCTACTTCCGTAGTGATACTGCCTCGGAAACCCAAGGAGGGGTCGCTATGAGTCGAGTCCGACTCGAGGGCACATAACAACAACAACATTGTTATTAAAAGTATGTGTCTCCCCTACTAGATTGTGAGCTTCTATACAACAGGAACTGAGTTCCCAGTTGCTGCGAATGGTTAACACAGAGGCTGCTAACAAAAGGCTGGCAGTTCAAGTCCACCCAGAAGTACCTCTGAAGTGAAGCTTGGCAATCTACTTCCAAAAAATCAGCCATTTAAAGCCTATGGAATACAGTTCTACTCTGACACACATGAGTTAGAGCCACCATGAGCTACAGTCATTTGACAGTGACTCAAGATTATCATCATAGAACAGGGACAGGGTCTTATTCTTTGCTTCCTGAGCACCTAGTACAGGACCTGGAACAAAGTAGGTAAATATTCACAAATAAGACTAGTTTCAAATTTCATGATGTTTTTATTACATAACCCTGCATACTTCTGCATACTGTGTGTGTGTGGGGTGGTGGGAATCAAAATAATTTGCCTGTCATTTAAACTCTGGGAAGTTATATTTAAAAGATAATTCAAAGTACGAATTGGAGATATCCTCAGTGCAGCCCAAGTTTTTGCCTAGTAGATTAAGTGGTGGATGTCAGAGGCAGGAAGATGACAGGAGCTGAAAATTAAGGAAAGGAAACTTTACCCATTCTTCAATCATCTATGGAAGCATACTCTCACATTACTCGACCTTTCAGAGGGAACTTCCCAAACTGATTCTAGCCTATCCCACCCAAAGTTTCCCTCTGAATCATTCCAGAGCCATCTAGATGTGGGGAGAACAACATTAAATTATTGCAACAGTGTTTTTCTTAAGTAACATAAATGTCGCAATGTCTCAATGAGAGTATTCATGGTTTAAACATCTTGAATCAGAATATGCAGAAGTCCATCATGTAAGGCCTAATTCATGGAAACAAAAAACAAAAACAAAATCAAAACCTTCTATGGATTGAGCTGCATCAACAATCACCTAGTGTGTTTGTAATACAGATTCTTGGCTCTACCTCAGACCTAATGAATCATTTTCCCTGGGTTTAAGAGGTAGAGGTCTTCCTTCTTAACAAACTCCTAGGTACTCTCATCCAGAGTTTAGAGATTTTGTCTTCCAGGAAGCATGTTTGAATCCTCACCCAGGCTTGGAAATTACCCCAATATCTCCTTTCATTGCACTTCCCACATTGAAATTATGTCTCCCTTGTTACATTGTGTTCTAACAGGGCAGCAGCTTTGTCTTCTTATTCATTTCTGATTCTATAGAGTCTTCGGTAGGGTCAAATGAATTCAATGTTATTCTTATATACTTGAAAGATAGACATCCACAGTGCTAGAGTTGGAGCTGCGAGGTTCCTGAGATCTAGTCCCTGCCTACCTCTCCAGCCTTCTCTACTCCAACTGCCTGCTTCACACTTTATACTCCAACAACATTAAATTGTTTGCTATGCCTTACATACTCCATTATGCTCCTTACACTTTTGTTCTTCTTACTTGTGAACCCCTACCACACTGTGCTCTCCCCAATTCACACTCATCTCCAAGCACACCTAGCAGCCACTGCCTGGAAAAATCTTACTCATTCTTTTTATATTTCTACTCAATTGTTTCCTCCTTCCAGAAAGTAGTTTCTAAATCTTTATCAAGAAGTTCTTCTACTCATGTAAATAACAGAGGTTAATATCAGTATATCCACAATACTGCATTACCATTAACACCAAACACAAGGCTACAGATAAACACATAAACACCTGAGAAGATAAGATAGGGTCAGTGAACAGGATTATACTCTAGACAAAAGATAGATTCAGCTGAGGCTAATCTTACACAGCTACCAGTGATACAAAATACCCACAATCCTTACAATAGAAGACAAACAGACAGTAATCTCTCACAGACAGCCAGACACTCTTGGAGAGAGATCCAACGGATCGACCGATTCAGGACCATAGTACTGGGGGACACCAGACTCAATTGGCACAACAAAATACATAAAAATCTTGTTCCTCAACCTACATTGGTGAGTAGTGACGGGGGTCTTAAAAGCTTTCACATGGCCACTAAGATGCAGCTAACGGTCTCCTATTGTTGGAAGCAAAAAAGAATACAAAAAGCCAAGGGCATTTGGAAGCAATCAGCCCTAAGACATGATGGACCTTAAGTCCAGAAGAACTAGATGGTGTCTAGCTACCAACACCAACCACTTGGGAAAGGATCAAATCTGGAGATCCTGGATAGAGTGGGACGAAAAACGTGGCACAAAATCCAAAAACCAAAAAATGAATTCAATGTTATTCTTATATACTTGAAAGATAGACATCCACAGTGCTAGAGTTGGACCAGAATTACTGGTCGGATGGAGTCTGGTGAGATCTCCAATACTACAGCCCTGGAATACACTTCAGGCCTGGAATAAAACTCACTCCCAGGGGCTGGCTCTCAGCCCAATAGTAAACAAGATGTACATGCAGACCACTCAAATGAGAGCGACACACCCACATACTCTATGGAAATGCCTTCCTTGGAACAATCGACCATGGGGCACCAGAGGGGCAACATTCGCATGGAGGAAATGCAGGACACACAGGAGTGCATAACTATGAGGGGACGGGGCAGGTTACTGGGCAGGGAGGGGAGGAGAGTGGGTTAAGGTCGGGGATGGTAATTGGGGAGTGAAACTAAATGTACACAAAATGTTGAATGTAAAACAAACTCTGCTGTGTAAACTTGCATCTAAAGCACAATTTAAAAAGAAGAAGAAGAAGAAGAAGTTCTTCTTCTCTGGTATCAGTAACAATATATGCATATTTCCTTTTTTGCCCTTACCACATTGTTTAATAATTTTCCTTCTTTGTTGATCTTCCACATTAGGCCATGAACTCCTTAAGGATGTTAACCATATCTTTTTCATCCATCCCTAGTTTCTATCATAGTTCTCAGCACAAAGTAGCTAGCTATTCAACAAATCCTGTCTAAAGAATCAATGAATAGACCAAGTTAATAGAATCAAATGCTCAGACAGGCACAAATGTAAACCAAAACAGGAATATGTGTATATGAACACTGCCCAAACTGGTAAGTAGACTGACCACCAATAGGGCACCAAGAGTTAAGGTGCTGTAAGCATAAAGACAATTTGATGAATGGGAGTACCTAGGAGCTTGTTAAGAAGGAAGACCTCTAGTGAATCTGATTCACTAGGTCTGGGATAGACCCAGGAATCTGTATCTCAGACAACCACACTAGGTGACTGTTGATGTAGATCAACCCATATACATAAAGATTGGCAAAAAGAGTTAAGCCAGAAAGGACAGATACTTACTGGCACTCCAAACTGGGCAGGAAGAAGCTGAGGATTCTAAGGCACATAGAGAGGAACTAGATCATAAATCAGGTGAAAGTCAGGGAAAATCACTGGGCAACATGGTGACTAGAGAACATGGGGGAAAGTAAGGAGAGAAGAGGGAGCCAAGATAGAATCCATAAGACAAAAGAGTCAGTCGTTGTGCCTTCTGGTTGAGTTGCTTTCGTGAATCCATCCTACTTATCTTAAAGTGATGTGCTCCCTGGATCACATCATTTTAAGATTAATAGGATGGATTCACCCTGGATGGGACCTCTGGTGGCGTAGTGACTAAGGCATTTGACTGCTAACCAGAAGGCTGGCAGTTCAAACCCACAGCTACTCCTTGGAAGGAAGGTTGGGCAACATACTTCCATAGTGATACCATCTCGGAAACCCAAGGAGGGGTCGTTATGAGTCAGGTCTGACTCAATGGCACATAACAACAACAAGAAGCAGCAAATAGCTGGTAATATTGACTGACACCCAGTATGTTCCTCTAATATGTCTATTTTCTTCTTTGTTTTAAATGGAGGAGAAAAAAATGAAAAGCTTAGAGCTCTTTCAAAGCTTTTATTAAGTATCCACTTCTTTTTTTTTTTTTTTAATTTTTATTGTGATTAGGGTGAAAGTTTAGAGCAAATTTGTTTCAGTTCAACAATTCATACACATTTTGTTTTGTAATATTCATTGCAATCCCCACAAAATAACAGCATTCTTCCCACTTCCTCCTTGTATTTACCATTTCCTTTGTCCTTCTTTTCTTTTTGCCTTCTGAGCTTTGTCCCTGGGCAAATGCTGCCCTTTTGATCTCATATAGTTGATTGTTCTAAGATGTGTCTACCTTCTTGGTATTATTGTTCATCTTATAGACCTGCCTATCATTTGGATCAAAGTTAAACCATGGGTGTTGAGTCTAATTCCTGGCTTGAAGAGTATCTAAAGGCCATAGTCTCAGGTGTTCCACCACTCTCTATCAGACCAGTAAGCATGGATTTTTTATTATTTGAGTTTTGTTCCACATTTTTCTCCCAGTCCATACAGGACCTTCTATGGTGATCCTTTTCAGAGTGGTCAGCAGTGGTAGGTAGCCAGCCATCATCTAGTTCTGGTCTCAGGGTCATGGAGGTGGGGGTTCACATGGTCCATTAGTCCTTTGGACTAACTGTTTTCTTGCATCTTTGATTTTCCTCACTCTTCTTTGCTCTGGATGGGGTGAGACCACTCAATAGTTCCCCCTTAGATGGTCATCCACATGTTTTTAAGACCAGAGTCACTACTTGCCAGAGTAGGATGTAGAACATTATCTCTGTGGACTACGTTATACCAATTGGCCAATTGACCCTGACACTATGGTCCTGAGCCGCCATGCCCAGCAACTAGGTGTTTTATTATGATTAAGAAGTTTTCATAATTTTGTACCCTATAAACTCTACTGTATTCATGGATGTATTTGCAGACAGCATAGTTTATCCCCACACAATTTTTCTCACTTTATCAGATTAGGTCATGCAGTTTTTGAAGGATCAAGGATTGGTTTTATTTAAAACAAGAAAGATGCCAGCATGTTTATCAGCATTAGAAAAAAATCCACAGAGAGAGAGGCTAAAAATATAATACGGGGTTGTTGCTGTTAGATGCCATCAATTTGGTTCTAACTAATAGTGACCGTATGTACAACAAAATGAAGTAATGCCTAGACCTGCATCATCCTCCAATGATTGTTATGTTTGAGCCCATCATTGCAGCCACTGTTCAATTAATCTCATTGAAGTTCTCCTCTTTTTTGCTGACCCTCTACTTTACCAAGCATGATGCCTCTATTAGTTATCTACTGCTGCTACAACAGAAATACCACAAGTGGGTGGTTTTAACAAAAAGAAATTATTCTCTCATCTTCTAGAAGGGTTGAAGTCCAAACTTAGGGTGCGAGCTCCAGGGGAGGTCTTTGTATCTTCTAGTTCTAGCAGGTTCCCAGAACAAGGACCCTGGGTCCAAAGGACACACTCTACTCACAGTTTTCCTTTCTTTGTGATAGTATGTCCCTCTCCTTTTGCTTACTTTTGTAAGATAAAAGGTGATACAGTCCACAACCCAGGCAACTCCCCCTACATCATATCAAGGCTGGGACTTGATTAAGGGTGTTGCATCCACATCCCACCCTAATCCCCTAACATCAGATCAAGGTTGATCACATCAGTTCATATCACAGTGGGTGATTACATTACTACATAACTGCCATATCATATCATTACATAACAGTCGCATTACATCATTACTACATAACTGCCAAATCATTAGCAATCATGGTTCATCCAAGTTAACAAATATTTGGGGGGATAAAATTAAATCATGACAATTGCATTCCAGGGACTGGTCCCCCCTGATAACATGTCCAAAGGACATGAGATGAAGTCTCACCGTCTTCACTTCTAAGGACCATTCTGGCTGTACTTCTTCTAAGACAGATTTGTTCATTTTTCTGGCAGTGCATGGTATATTCAATATTCTTCACCAAAATGGTAATTTAAAGTCATCAATTCTTCTTTGGTCTTCCTTAGTCATTATTCAGCTTCTGCATGCATATGAGGCAATTGAAAAATACCATGGCTTGGAACACACCTTAATTTTCAAAGTGACATCTTTGCTTTTTAACACTTTGAAGAAATAGTTTACAGCAGATTTGTTCAATGCCATACACTATTTGATTTTTTTATTTTCCAGACAACTGCTTCCATAGACATTGATTGTGGATCCAAGTGGAATAATAGAGTCCTTATAAGAAGAAAAGAGAAACAGAGCCAGAATTCCATGTGACTCTTAAGGAAAAGACTGGAGTGATACATCTACAAGACAAAGAATATCAAGTACGACTGGCAACACCAGAAGCTAAAGAAGGGCATGGAAGAGATTCTCCCCTAGAGCCTTCAGAGAGAGCCCTGCTGATGTTAGACTCATAGTCTTCAGAACTGTGAGAAAATAGATTTCTGTTGTTTCAAGTTACCCAGGTTGTGGTGAGTTGTTATGGTAATCCTAAGAAACTATTACAAGAAGGGAGAACTCAAAAATAACCCTAAGCTAGAATGCCTACATGGTGTCACCAACTGTGATAGAGAACTTGAAGTTAACTTAATGAAGAAAATGATGACTTTCTTCTTGAATATGCTGCTTTTGAGGTGCTCATGGGACATCTAGACAAAGATGTTCACAAACAGGGACATATGCATCTGAATATCAGAGGAGAGAGATGAGCTGAATGAAGATAGAAATTTGGAAGTTTATGAGCATATAAGTGGCAATTGAAAACCTCAGAGAGGATAATACTACTCAGGAGAATAGGTGGCAAGAATTACAGAAAACTGAAAATAGTCCCTTAGAACTTAAGGAATTAAATGAGGAAGAGGATCCCATGAAAGAGACCAAGAATGAGTGGCCAGAGAAGTACAAATAATTCCAAGAGTATGTGGTGTCAAGAAGCCAAAAGAATAGTTTTTAGAAGTGGAAATAATGAGTAAAGTCAAATGAGAAGGTAGGTGAGATGAGTAAAGTGTTGAAACAGGTAATGGGTTGGGGAGATGTCATTTGGGTATCCAGATGAAAAGCAGTCCAAACCAAGAGAAAGCACATGCAGAGTGCCTGAACATTTCAGGCACGCTCAAAAACAGCAAGGGGACCAATGTGGTTGGAGCAGAGTAATGAAGAGAAAGAGAAGTAAGAAAGAAGTTGAGAGGTAATAGAATTCTCATCATGTGGGATTTTTCCAGCCATTGTAAAAACTTTGGCTTTTATTCTGAATGAAAATAGTAATCCAGTAATAAAGAGTTTTCAGCAGAGGAACTACATGATTTGACTTCTTTTTTAACAGGCTCACTCAAGCAACTGTGTGAGAACAAGATATGAGATTCAAAAGATACGTTGGACACAGATTGTGAGAACAATTATGTAAGGAGGGAGATCAGTTAAGTGGTTAATGCAACAATCTTGGAAAGAGATGATGGCAGCTTGGACAAATGTGATAACTATAAAGGTGGCAGAAAGGGATCTATTATGGATGTATTTTGAAGAAAGTGTCAATAAGATAGCCAAAGGAATGGATTTAGAGAGTGAGAAAGAGACAAGTAAAGGATGACACCAAAGTCTTTAGCCAAACCTACTAGAAGGCTGGTGTTCCCGTAAGGGAATATCACACCTTCTACATATAAGAGTGGCCTTGCTATACAAATGAAACTTCAATATAAGAGTCCTTCATTCCAACAAGATGACCTATCCTAACCCTCTTTTATGTAATAATTTTTGTTCAGCCTCTGCGTATGATTCAAGGAGCAGATCAAGTGTTATATCTTTGAAACAATGAGTGCAAAATTAAAAACAAGAGATAATACTCAAAATATGTTGATGACAGATTTAAAGAGCTAGAAAAGAAAGAAAACTGTTTCTGAAATATCTCATTTGATTGTCTCACAGCATTCTGCATTGCTCACTACAAACTTGAAGAACATGCACACATGTTTCTTCCATAATCCACCAGAAAACCCAGTGATTCACTCCTCAAAACACAAGATTCTGGAAAACCTTGATTAAAGTGAACCCCTAGTGCTACATCATTGCTGAAAAATTCATACTTAGGGACAAAGAAAAATGAGTGTTCCT
Source organism: Orycteropus afer afer (assembly GCF_000298275.1). Lineage (NCBI taxonomy): Eukaryota > Metazoa > Chordata > Mammalia > Tubulidentata > Orycteropodidae > Orycteropus > Orycteropus afer. The sequence continues at coordinate 3,747,598 of NW_006921751.1, forward strand.
CATGAGCATACAAGCCAACTATGAATTCTCAACACTCCATCTACATTGGAGAAACACAGGCTATGATGATACTATGAAATGATACTAGCAAATTGAATAGAGTTTCTTTCCGAACTCTCTCAAGAGGTTGTTTGAGACATTTAAAAGCTCGGAGCTTGGCAACAGCCCAATACTGTGTGGAAATGATTGAGGGATTTGTTCTACCTTAAGAGCCTCTCAGTCACTCAGGAAACTCCAATTTATGGTAATATATTGCACATACAAATTCCATTCACTCTGAAATTTATTAGTGTTGCTCTAACATCTTGTATTCAAAAGCAGCCAGATTCTCTCGCATGGGCATATGACTTCCACTGAGTCCAAGAAGAATTATGCCAATCTGAAAAGAGTACAACAGATCTGTTAGAATTTAGGAGCCAACCTAACATTTTACTGCTGAAAATAAGCCTGAGTACTCCACACCCTCTCCTCTAAAATCATATTGTATCTGGAGGTTGGATTCCCATTCACTCCACAAATGTGTTCAGTCCCCACTATCCCCAAAACAATCTATGAACAGTACTCTGAGACTCACAGACAGAGAGCCCTGTTTCTGCTGATTTAATAAGTGAACGTATTTAGAACATTGATTATATGCCAGGCACTGTGCTTGTACTGTGTTGCAGAGTCCTAGAATATATAGCCCTTGCCTTCAAGGAGTTCACAGGCAGGAGCAGAGACAAGAACATCAGATGCAGTAGAGAGCAGTCAGTGCTCTGACAGAAACAGAAGTAGAATGTTGAAGGAGCTTAGGGGTGGGGAGGAGGCACATGTAGTGCTGACACCTGAAGGAAGGAAAGGTTTTCAAGACAGATGAAACAGCTGTGCAAAAACACAGCCCAAAGCACATTCAAAGGCAAGACATGGGTCAAGGGAATACATCTTGCCCTAGAGTAGTTATTAGCACTTACTCACCCAGCCTGTTGTCCTCCAGGCTCTGTGTTCCCATGGGGACTCTGCTGGGCTGGGGCAAGACCTCTAGCAAAACAAGAACCAATGAGAAGGATGAAGGGCTAGAGTAAGACCATGGAGCATGGACCAAGCAGAAAAAGACTAAACAAGGGAAACAACATGTTCAGGAAACTAGGAATGAAGCATTAAGGGGAAAGGAGTAATATAGACAGGTCATATGAAAAACTTATCCTATTCTTTATGCTATGAAAGTGCTAAGGATAAAAGAACATTCTATGGGCAAATTATTGAATGATGCAGGAAACATCAAAAGAAGATGGAAGGAATACACAGAGTCACTGTACCAAAAAGAATTGGTTGATGTTCATCCATTTCAGGAGGCGGCATATGATCAAGAACCAATGGTATTGAAGGAAGAAGTCAAAGCTGCACTGAAGGAAGTGGTGACAAAAAAGGCTCCAGGAATTGATGGAATAAGCACTGAGATGTTTCAACAATGGATGCCATGCTGAAGGCACTCACTCAGCTATGCCAGGATATTTGGAAGACAACTACCTGGCCAACTGACTGGAAGATATCCATATTTGTACCCATTCCAAAGAAAAGTGATCCCACAGAATGTGGAAATTATTGAACAATATCATTAATGTCACAAACAAGTAAAATCTTAGTGAAGATAATTCAAAAACGGTTACAGCAGTATATTGACAGAGAACTTCCAGAAATGCAAATTGGATTCAGAAGAGGATGTAGAACGAGGGATATCATTGCTGATGTCAAATGGATCTTGGCTCAAAGCAAAGAATACCAGAAAAATGTTTACTTGTGTTTTATTGACTATGCAGAAGCATTCAATTGTGTGGATCATAACAAATTATGGATAACATTGAGAAAAATGAGAATTCCAGAACACTTAATTGTACTCTTGAGAAACCTAGACATAGATCAGGAGGCTGTCATTCAAACAGAACACAGGGGCATTGTAAGGTTTAAAATCAAGAAAGGAGTGCATCAGGGTTGTATCCTTTCACTATACTTATTCACTGTGTACACTAACCAAATAATCCAAGAAGCTGGATTATATGCAGGAGAACATGGCATCAAGATTGGAGGAAGAATCATTAACGACCTGTGATACGCTGACGACACAACTTTGCTTGCTGAAAGAGAGGATGACTTGAAGCACTTACTGATGAAGATTGAAGAATACAGTCTGCAGTATGGATTACACCTCAATTTAAAGAAAACAAAAATCCTCACAACTAGGCCTAGGAGCAGTATCACAATAAATGGAGAAGAGATTGAAGTTGTCAACAACTTCATATTCCTGATTCTACAATCAACACCAATGGAAGCAGCAGTCAAGATATCAGACAACTTATAGCACTGGCAAATTTGCTGCAAAAGGCCTCTATCAAGTGCTGAAGAGCAAAGATGTCTCCTTGAGGACTCAGGTGTGTCTGACACAAGCCATGGTATTTTCAATCGCCTCATATGCACGTGAGAGCTGGACAATGAATAAGGGAGACCGAAGTAGAGTTGATGCTTTTAACTTGTGATGCTAGGGAAGAGTGCTGAAAGTACCATGGACTGCTAAAAGAACTAAAAAATCTGTCCTGGAAGAAATGTAGCCAGAATGCTGCTTGGAAGCAAGAATGGCCAGACCTATTTTGGTCTTGTTGTAACCATTCCCTGGAGAAGGATATCATGCTTGGTAAAGTGAAGGGTCAATGAAAGAGGGGAAGGCCTTCAACAAGATGCATTGACACAGTGGTTACAACAATGGGCTCAGGTGTAGCAAGGATTGTGGAGTTGGCACAGGACCAGGCAGTGTTTCATTCTGCTGTGCATGGGGTCACCATGAATCAGAGATGACTCAACAGCACCTAACAACAACAACAACAGGGATAAAAGAATCAATAAAATATGTTCTCAAGAAAAGATCTTGAGACATATGGGAGAGACCAAGTTCAGAGACATATTGTAAAATGGGGAACATGATGGTACCTACCTCAGATGGTTATTATGAGAATTATAGAACATGATACACTACATAGTACTTAGCACATGGTAAGAGCTCAATATACACCAACATTTATTAAATGGTAGCTCTGTTAGTGTAGTGCCTAAGGCACTTGACTGCTAACCAGAAGCTTGGAAGGAAGGTTGGGCAATCTACTTCCATAGTGATACCACCTCAGAAACCAAAGGAGGGGTCGCTATGAGTCAGGTCCAACTCGACAGCATATAACAACAACAACAATATTTACTAAATGATATTATATGCAAATTTTCAGTTACAGGGTACAAGGTGAAGAAAGAAATGGTCAGTTCTACATGGGGGAAGAAAGGAAGACTTGGAGGCTTGAAAGATGAGAATGTTCATCACACTGGTTATGGCTGGGTTGTGGCTGGGTCATGGATTAGTCAGGACATTCCAATCAGAGAGAACTAAGATGCAGAGGTAAAACTAGCCTGTAGACTGTGTTCACCTCAAGGAGAAACTCAGGACCACCATACTCTGCTTTCCACCACACTCTGCTTTCCACCACACACACACCTACCCCAACAAAGAGATGCTACTACAGATTAGCTAGGATCAATGATACTTGCTAGATGACAATAATAATAGTAAGCACTATTGCAGCTGTTACTAGTTCTTACTATGTCCCAGGCACAGTGCTGAAATCTTGACAGACATTCATGTCAGTTGATCCTCACAGTTAAGGATATAGGCTCAGCTATGAGTCCAACTTTATAGGTGAGACAGGTTGATCTTATAAGTGCCATACTCTTAACACTACTCTGTATCACTCACCATATAGAGAGGAAGGAGAAGAGTCAAATGTGCATATTTTGAGATTCTTTTTTGGAAATTGAGGACTTTCTGAATAGAGCTATCTCTATCTGGATTATTTTAAGGGACTAGAGAGAATGTCCAATTTGAGGGGAAAAGAGAGGAGTTATATTCCTTCCACCATGAAGAAAAAAAGTAAATGACAGCAAAATAAGCTAATAGCTAGGACATGGAAGGAGGGAAGGAACAAAAGAAGGAATGAACAACTGAAGGAAAGAAAGAGAGAAGGAGGGACAAGGAAAGGGGGAAGAAAGAAGGGAAAAGGAACAGAGGGAGAGGAGGAGAGGAAGATGGGGGAGGAAAGGAGAAGGGGAAAGAAGAAAAGAGAAATTTCTGTGACATATACTGGTGTTATAACGTCTGAATCCAATCATTTATACTTTCTATATTGCCTTCATAATTTTTTGAAAATTAATGTTCAATTGAGATTTGATACTAAAAAAAAAAAAAAAAAAATTAAAATATGTGCTGTGTACTGAACCAAAAGATACCCTTAAAAATACCAGGGCCAAGTGGGTTCTTTCAAACTCTTAAGAAATTATTCACTCTTCTGCTATTTTTCTGTTACAGAGTTGTAGAAGATAAGAAAAGTTATGAAGCTAGAATATTCCTGATGAAAATAAAATCCTAACAAAGATAGCACCAAAAATATTGTAGTAATTGGAAAAAATCCTATGAAAATATTACTCATTGCAATTCTTTAATTGATTTTAAGATCAATAATAGTTCAACAGGACTTCTATTAACATTGTATATAATGTGTAATTTATCTTTAATATCCTAAGCCTTTTGTCTGCTTGATTGTGAATCTGTTAATAACCCATGGAATTACAATTGATATTTGAGTTTTATATGGTGAATTTATTAATGCATATATATTCATAATTGTCAAATCTTTTTGGTGACACATCATTTATCAATATTGCATATACTTCATTGTATCTTTGTCCCATTTAATATTTTGCCTTTATTCTATTTTGTTCTTCATTAATAGAAGTCACATAAGCATTTGATCAAATTCAACATTTATTTCATATTTTAAAGGTTTTAAAAAATTAGAGCAAGAGTCATCTAAAGACAAGAACCACACCAACCTAATAGAAAATAAAGATATTCCCATTTTAAGATCAGTAATAAGAATAGAATGCCTGTTGCTACCATTACTTTTCCATGCTAGAAATGCTAGCTAAATATTGAGAAATCAATAAAATAAATAAATATTGGAAAAGTAATTATAAAATTATAATCATTGGCATGTGATATGACATTAGCAAATCAAATCCAGCTGTATATTTGAAGAAATTATTTCATTATATCCAACCATGATTTTCTTTCCAAACGAAAAGGAAATATAGGTAAATACTTAACTATTCTTGGACTCTAAATGTCTTTAGAGCCATAAAGGGTTTATTTTTTTAATTAGAAAGTTCTGGCTTGATTTATCAGTATAAAATTTCTATGCAATCAAAACTTTGATTAAAACCAAGGAAAAATGCCAGACAAAAGGTCAATGTTTCTATGATAGAAGAGTTATTTAAAAATCAAAAGAAAAGTTAGCTATCAGGGAAAAAATTTTAAAAGAATAACAAAAACAATTCAAAAGTGAAAAAATGTAAAAGATTAATAAACATATATTTTAATCTCACTAACATTTTAAAAACTATCGAGCCAAAATAATACGCCACTTTTGCCTCCCAAATTGAGTCTGGTGAAAAAAAAATAGAGTCTTCATACATTCCTAGTAGGAGTGCAGATTGTTATAATATTTAGCAAAATAATTAAGTAATTCCTATCAAAAACATTAAAAAGGTACACACTCTTTGACCCAATAAAACTTACACACTCTTTGACCCAATAAAATATGTTCCCAATAAAACATGTTCTCAAGAAAAGATCTTGAGATGTAAGGGAGGGACCAAGTTCAGAAAATATACTGTAAAATGGGGAAGTTATCCTAAATAACTGGTGTTGTTGTTAGGTGCCGTCAAGTCAACTCAGACTCATAGCAACCTTATGTACAACAGAACCAAACACTGCCAGATCCTGTGCCTACCTCACAATCCTTGCCACACCTGAGCCCATCGTTACAGCCATCGTGTCAATTCATCTCATTGAGGGCCTTCTCCTTTTTCTTTGACCCTCCACTTTACCCAGCATATCCTTCTCCAAGGAATGGTCCCTTCTGACAACATGACCAAAGTAGGTCAGACGAAGAGTGGCCATTCTTGCTTGCAAGTGGCATTCCAGCTGCACTTCTTCAAGGACAAATTTGTTAGCTCTTTCAGCATCCCGTGGTACTTTCAGTTTTCTTCACCAACACAACTCAAATGCATCAACTCTTCTTCAGTCTTCCTTGTTCATTATCCATCTTTCACAATTGAAAACACCATGGCTTGTGTCAGGCACACCTTAGTATTCAAGGAAATTTTGCTCTTCAGCGCTTGAAATAGGTCTTTTGCAGCAGATTTGCCCAAGGCAATACATTGTCTGATGTCTTGACAGCTGCCTCCATTGGTGTTGACTGTGGACCCCAGTAATATGAAATCTTTAACAACTTCAATCTTTTCTTCATTTATTATGATGCTGCTTTTTGGCCCAGTTGTGAGTATTTTGGGTTTCTTTATGTTGAGATGTAATCCACAGTACAGACTATAGTCTTAAATCTTCATCAGTAAGTGCTTCAAGTAATCCTCACTTTCAGCAAGCAAAGTTATGTCATCTGCATATCACAGGTTGTTGATGAGTCTTCCCCCAATCCTGATGCCATGTTCTTCATCATATAGTCCAGCTTCTCGGGTTATTTGTTCAGCACACAGATTGAATAAGTATGGTGAAAGGATACAACCTAACTCATTCCCTTTCTGAATTTAAACCATGCAGTATCCCCTTGTTTTGTTTAAATGACTTCTACTTGATCTATGTACAGTTTCCTCATGAGCACAATCAAGTGTTCTGGAAATCCCATTCTTCTCAATGGTATCCATAATGTGTTATGATCCATACAATCAAATGCTTTTACATACTCAATAAAACACAAGTAAACTTCTTTCTTGTATTCTTTGCTTTCAGCCAAGATCCATCTGACATCAGCAATGATATCCCTCATTGCACATCCTCCTCTGAATCCAGCTTGCATTTCTGGATGCTCTCTGTCAATATACTGCTGCAACCATTTTTCAATTATCTTCACTAAGATTTTACTTGCACGCAATATTAATGATATTGTTCAATAACTTCCACATTCTGTGGGATTACCTTCTTTTGGAATGGGTACCAATATGGATCTCTTCCAGTCAGTTGGCCAGGTAGCTGTCTTCCAAATTTCTTGGCATAGACAAGTGAGCACCTCCAGCACAGCATCCACTTGTTGAAACATAGCAGTGGGTATTCCATCAATTCCTGGAGCCTTGTTCTTCACCAATTCCTTCAGTGCAGCTTCAACTTCTTCCTTCAATACCATTGGTTCTTGAGCATACGCCACCTCCTTAAAAGGATGAATATCAAACAATTCTTTTTGGTACAGTGACTCTGTGTATTCCTTCCATCTTCTTTTGATGTTTCCTACATTGTGGTGGTTATGTTTGTGTGTCAACTGGGCTGGTTCTGGTTGAGTGGTTGGGCAGCTGGATGTAGTATTCCCCATGATGAGACTGGTAATCAACTCCATGGTGGAATCTACTGGGAGCAGCTAAGTAGCTGCCTTTGGGTATGTGGTCTGCTTCCTGTATATAAGAAACAACTTTGGGAATGGTCTCTAGCTTATGGCACGCTTGAACCCTGCATGTATCTGTGTCATTGTTCAGCAGCCTGTCATACTCTTCTGACCTTGGGACTTTCAATGGACTTGAGTAAATGGCCTGCTGTGTGGTTTGGTAACATCAGGACTGTGCCTTTTTATTTGTCAACCTTGGGCTTGTCAGTCTCAGCAGCTAACAGCTGTCTGAGTGAAGAAAAGCCTCTAGCTCCAGTGGGCCAGGAGTAGGAGGCAGAGCTGAAGCTCAAGGTTGAGGGGCTTTCACTCAGCCCCTAGAGTCTAGCACTTTGAACTTGTACTTAAAGCCTCCAAATTGTAAGAATAAACTCCTGTTTGTTAAGACTGTCCCACTTGTGGTGTATTCCTGTCAGAGTGGCACTAGATAACCAGAACAAACATCATTTAATATTTTGCCCGTAGAGTCTTTCAATATTGCAACTCAAGGCTTGAATTTTTTCTTCAGTTCTTTCAGCTTAACAAATGCTGAGTCTGTTCTTCTGTTTTGGTTTTCTAACTCCAGGTCTTTGCACACTTCATTATAATAATTGACTTTGTCTTCTCGAGCTGCTCTTTGAAATCTTCTGCTCAGCTCTTTTGTCTTATCATTTCTTCCATTTACTTTAGCTACCCTTTGTTCAAGTGCAAATTTCAGAGTCTCTTCTGACATCACTTTTGGTCTTTTCTTCCTTTCCTGTCTTTTTAATGACCTTTTGCTTTCTTCATGGATGATGATCTTGATGTCATCCCACAGTTCCTCTGGTTTTCAGTCATTGGTGTTCAATGCATCAAATCTATTCTTTAGATAGTCTCTAAATTCAGAAGAGGTCTAACTAAGGTCATATTTTGGCTCTCATGGATTTGTTTTAATTGTCTTCAACTTCCACTCGAACTTGCATATGAGCAGTTGATGGTCTGTTCCACAGTTAGCTCCTGGTCTTGTTTTGGCTGAAGATACTGAGCTTTTCCATCACCTCTTGCCACAGATGTAGTCAGTCAGATTCCAGATGTACTCCATCTGGTGAAGTTCACATGTATAGCTGCCATTCTTGTTGCTTAAAAAAATGTATTTGCAATGAGTAAGTTGTTGGTCTTGCAAAATTCTATCATGCAACTTCCAGTGCTATTTCTATCACCACGGCCATATTTTCCAACTACTGGTGATTCTTGTTTGTTTCCAACTTTTGCATTCCAATCACCAGTGATAATCACTACATCTTGACTGCACACTTGGTCAATTTCAGACTGCAGAAGTTGATAAAAATCTTCAATTTCCTCATCTTTTGCTTTGGTGGTTGGTATGTAAATTTGAATAATAGTAGTATTAACTGGTCTTCCTTGTGGGTGTGTGGATATTATTCTATCACTGACAACATTGTACTTCAGGATAGATCTTATGACATTCTTTGTGACCATGAATGCCATGCCATTCCTCTTCAATTTATCATTTCAGACATAGTAGATTATATGGTTGTCTGATTCAGAATGGCCAAAAACAGTCCACTGCAGCTCGCTAATGCCTAGGATATCAATCTTACATATTCCATTTCATTTTTGACAACTTCCAATTTTCCTAGATTCATACTTCGTACATTCCATATTTTAATTATTAATGAATGCTTACAGCTGTTTTTCCCATTTTGAGTCATGCCACATCAGCAAATGGAGATCCTGAAAGCTTTATGCCATCCACATCACTAAGGTTGGCTCTACTCTGGAGGCAGCTTTTCCCCAGTCATATTTTGAGTGCCTTCTGACCTGAGGGGCTCATTTTCCAGCACTATATCAGACAATGTTTCAGAGCTATTCATAAAGTTTCCAGTAATATATCAGACAGTGTTTCACTGCTATTCATAAGGTTTTCACTGTCCAGTTCTTTAAGAAGTGGATGACCCCTTCCTTCTTCTGAGTCTATCTTAGTCTGGAAGCTCTGCTGAAACCTGTCCACCATGGGTAACCCTGATTGTATTTAAAACATTGGTGGCATAGCCTCCAGATTCACCCAACACACAAGCTACCACAGTACAACAAACTGCATGTGCAAAAAAAAAAAAAAAAATGCATATACAAGGATATTTATTACAGAAAAAATATGCACACACAATAAACAATTAATTAATCATAGTGCACCCATACAACAAAATGTGTATGAAATGTTGAAAGGAAAACCAGTTTACTCTGTAAAGTTTCATTCAAATCAAAATACAAAGTTTAAAAAGCTAACAATAAAATAAAAATACTTTAAAACTAATGTGCTCTGAAAGTCAGGAGAGTGGTTCTCTTTGTGGATAAGTGAGAGGGGTAGTGATTGGAAGGAGGTAATAAAGACTTCAGAGGCTCTGGCAATTTTATATTTCTTGACCTGGGTGGTGGTTACTCAAATGTTTGATTTGTGATAAATCATAGAATGATATATTTTTGGTTTATATACATTTTAGTTTATGTTCTTAAAGCATCACACAATTAGAAGTGTTAAAAAGATAACAAAATAATATCATGTCAGAATCAGAAAAAAAAATGGTGAACTAGAAGAATACTTAACAATTGAAAGATTAACACTCATATGCACTAAAGATGTAAGTGGAAAGAGATTATCCACTAAAACATTAACAGTGATTATTTTGGGGTATTGGGGTTATGGGGATTTTTCTTCTTTATATTTGTCTATACATCCTGTTTTTAAATGAAAATATTTTTGTTGTTTAACATCACTCACAAAAACCTGTTGAACACAAATAAGTAATATTAATAGTTAATAAATCCCTAGCATATGTTAGACACTTTGACTAGACTGTCTCTAATCCTTACTATAGCCTAACAAAGCAGGAATTCCTGCATTTAAATCAGGAAAATAGGAGACAAAACAGTAGTAACTTTCCCAAGGTCACTCAGATAATAAGGCAAAGCCAGGTTTCAAGCCAGAGCTACTTGACTGCAAAGTCATTACTTTTTCACTATGTCTAGCTGCCTTTAAGATTTATGCATTCCTGACCAGCAATCAAAATCCAGCAGCAAGAGTGAAAGCACTAGCTACTAACTGCCATTGATATCCAAACTCTAAAATTGCTTAATCAAGGCAAGAAATATTTATATTAAAAACAGCCTTCTATAAACTGCGTAGAACCAAGAAGATAGATGGTGTAACTCTCTTCTGAAAACTTAATACAACCATTAAGAAGTAGAGAAAAATCCATCAAAATCCCAAAATGTCAATAAATTTGACCCCCTCTAGTGCAAAACTGTACCATTTGCTTTATTACTTCAAAAATGTTAACATATTACAAGAGTTCTAAATACTACTTCACAGTCTCATTTTCAACTTACATTTAGAAGCAGAGAAGTATCACAAGTCATAAAATTGCACTGGTGGATAAAACCAATGATCATCCTTGGAGTCCTTAGTTGAGAGTGATAGTAAGTATAGAATGTCCTTCATATTACCAACTTTATAAGCTTTAGGCTTTGCCCAAAACCATCAATTTTACTGAATAATTTTATTATGGCTTCTTGACTATATTCATATATTCAGTCTCTTCAAATAATGAGTTCCATAAATTATGATCTTCTGAGTGTACAATATTTCTTTCTTTCTTTTTAATTTTTATTGTGATTTTGGTGAAAGTTTACAGAGCAGATTCATTTTCCATACAGCAGTTCACACACGTTTGTCTAACAACATTGACTACAATTCCCCACAATGCAACAGCTTTCTTCACACTTCCTCCCTGTAGTTACTTCTTCCCTGTGTCCTTCCTTCCCATGCACTCCCAACCCCTGTCCTGTCTACCTGTGCAAACACTGCCCTTCTATTCTCCCATGATTGGTCACTCCAAGGAGTCTATCTACCTGATGTAAATCCCCTATGCCTGTTTTTTGTTTGCTGGAAGCCACAATAGTGAGTTCAGTTCCAGACCTGAAGGGTAAGTAGGTCTCAGGTGTCTCACTAGGCTCTATCAGAACAGCAAACCTGTCTTATTTTTTATGATTTTGAGTTTTGTTCTACATCATTCTCCCTCTCCATCCATGATCTCCATCACCAATCCTTCTCCGAGTGGTTGATGGTGGTAGCTGGGCACCATTAGTTCTTCTGGTGTCATGATCATATAGGTTGAGGATCACTTGGTCTACTAGACCCTTGGACTAATTATTTCCATACATCTTCGGTTTTCCTTATTCTTCTTTGCTCTGGATGCAGAGAGACCCATTGTTGTAGCTAGATGACTGCTTTTAAGACACTAGTTGCCACTTACCAAAGTAGGATGTGGAACAATTTTTCTGTGTATTATGTTATGCCAATTGAGCTTGATGTCCCCTTGGATCGTGGTCCCAAGCCCTTAGGTCCAACTACTCACTCCCTCAGGATAGCTAGCTGTGACCAAGAAGGCTCCACAACCTTGCCCCTTTTCAGCTCTACTATACACCCGGATATTCTTACAGGGCAAATACGTATGCAGGAACATTGTCTGCTAACCCTCTACATGGTCATGGCCACACTCTGAGTGGATGATATTTGCTTTAAATAATTTCTTCCATATATATGAACGATTTTCTTTTGTTCTAGTGTTAATGGCACTGGAGGAAAAGTCTGTATTTCATGTTACCATTATTTCAACCATCACCCATCTGTCAGTTTACCATACCGTAGTAGTTTGCATGTTGCTAGGATTTTGGAAGCTATGCCACTTGTATTTCAAATACCAGCGGGGTTGCCCATGGTAGACAGGTTTCAGCAGAGCTTCCAGAGTAGGAGGAAAGCCTGGCAATCTATTTCTGAAAATTAGCCAATGAAAACTCTATGGATCACAAAGAATATTGCCCAATATAGTGCTGGAAAATAAGACACCTTGGTTAGAAGGCACTCGAAATACAATGGACCAGAGGACACCAATGATTGTGAAGATGATGCAGGATCAGGCAATGGTGTATTCTGTTGTATATTGGTTGCTCTGAGTCAGAAAACTCAACAGCAACTGACAACAACAATTACTTCAAACTTTACCCTTGCCCTTAGTCTTTCTGGAGTCCCCAAAGAATAGAAACTCACATTACAATATACTCTGAGGGCACAACCATATTGCTTCTTCAACTTCATAGAGCAAATAACATACAGGTACATCATCTAGTCAACTTTGTAGCAGAAATACTAAGAAATTGGGCATATCATTGTTATGGGAATCTATACAAACAGAAAAGGCAATCCTGTGTGAATTTTTCAAGATTCTGGATTTGGAACTGTACCTGAAGATCTTTTCTCTCTTTGTAACTTAATGCAAAGAGAACAATAGAGGAGTTACAAGATAAAAATCTCTGCCGACTGTACTATGTCAAATGCTTTGAGTGGTTACTAGAATGCCCTCTCTGTTTAATTTAGAGTTTTAGAAAGCTTCTCATGGAAAAGAGTATAATGAGCTCTCATTTATTGCTGATAAATACGGTATAAAATTTGTGATACTAGGAAAAGGTCCATTGTCAGGAATGTAACCTATCTCTCTCTGTTGAAAACTAAGAAGATTGTTCATTATTTCAATTTTCATCCCCATTTTACCATGATGGTGATATGTATCAGCAATATTGCCTGTATTAATTCTATATCTTCTCTCTCTGTCTGACCTTTCAGCTACAGAAGGATTTAAACCGTCATTTAAAACAAAAGTTAAAGAATGTTCAAAAAAGTGTAAAAGATACCAGCAGCTGTTCTGTTACATAATAATACAAGACAATTTTCTTATGGAAAACTTGGGTGAAAGTTCAGGAGGCTTCTAGAGTGATTATCTTTCCCAAACAAACATCTGTGTTGATGGAAAATTAAGAGGACATACACACACATCTGTATTCAAATTTCAAACACAATTCCCAAGTGAAGCTTAAGAGTTCCATTGGTTTTGATGAAAAGAAAAAAGTAGAAACGTTTCCTAAGCTTGGTGAAATTTTGTAGGATACTAGCCAAATTCAACCACACGTGACTATGTCTTTCATCTGTGTGTTTTGGGGAAAAGTAAAACCTGATATTTTTTTTTTTTTTCCGAATTACTTGAGCATCTTCAAGAACTGTTGCATTAAATCTATGACCCTTTTGTGCAACAAATACAGGTCATATTTGTCCCTGGTGATGGTTTCTTTCCCAGTCTAGTCATTGATTTTTCCATTCTACAGAACACTTAGTCATGAATGTTGCGTTTATATGCTGTGTTACAGAACCATTCCTGTAGACCACGAGCAGCAAGGGCTGTCACTCATGTGCCTCTACCTTGAAAAAACACATAATCCTCCCTCCCATTCCCACTCTCCCTTCCAAGGATAGCTCACAATGGAAAGATTACTTCACTGGTCTTATAAAATTCACTGGAGCAATTTCACTTCCTAAAGGAACCACACCCTGTAATCAGAAAAAGAGAATACGGGGCAAACACAAAAATAAGAAGATGGTGTGTGAGAGAGCCCATCCTATCTCCTACCTCAACTCACTGAGAGCAGAAAACACTTCTTGGCGTTCCTTATGGACCAAGTTTAATACCAAGTTTAACTTTATAGACAAGTGAGTTTACAAAAGAGCTCACTGGAAACACAGAAGGCTTTTTCTTATTGTTTCCCTTTGTTATTTTTAGTGTCTTTCTGTAAAGCCATATTTTTAAAAACTATAGTATAAAGGAGCAAGCATAGATGAAAGAGAAAGCATGAGGAAGTAGAGTTGTTATTGTTATTATGTGCTGTCAAGTCGGTTTCCAAGGCGATATCACTACAGAAGTAGATTGCCTAACCTTCCTTCCGAGGAGTGGCTGGTGGGTTTGAACCGCCAGCCTTCTGGTTAGCAGTCAAATGCCTTAGGCACTTCACCACCTCTGTAGAGAAAAATAATCAGTAGAGGATAGATAGATGGATGAATGGATGGATGGATGGATGGATAGATAGGTAGATAGACATGGAGAGATAGATAAATATTCTAATACATTGGCTCACACTATTGACAATTGTAGAGGCTGGCAAGCCTGAAATCTGTACAGCAGGGCGGTAGGCTGGAAACTCAGGCAGGATTTCTATATTGCAGTCTGAGTTAAAATGCCTTCTTCAGGAAACTTCAGTGTTTGGTCTTAAGACTTTCAAAGGACTGGTTGAGCTTCCCATATAATTGAGGGTAATTGTCTTTACTTAGAGTCAACTGGCTGCAAATCTTAATCATGTATACAAAATACTTTCACAGTAACCTCTAGACTGGTGTTTGACCAAACAACTGGGCACCATAGCCTAGCCAAATTGATGCATAAAATTAAGATAGGGACTAGTATGCCTGTTTTATAAATGAAGAAGTTGAGGTTTATAAGGGGTTAAGTAACTTGCCTGTGGCACACAGTAATAATTGGCAGAGGCTGGTTCCAAACTCACTGTCAAGTACTTGGAATTCAGCATTTCTATATGGCCAGATAAGTGCAGAGTTTTCAGCAATCAACTGAGCTAACAGTCTGAATATAAAAACCGCCTACTATGACAGAATAACAAGGAGTGCTGGTGGTGTAGTGCCTAAGGCATTTATTTGACTGCTAACCAGAAAGTTGACGGTTCAAACCCACCAGCCACTCTGCAAAAGAAGGACTAAGTAATCTGCTTCTGTAAAGATTTACTGCCTCAGAAATCCAAAGGGGTCACTACTAGTCAAAATTTACTTGATGGCAGTGAGTTTGGGGTTGGTTTTTTTTTGTTTGTTTGTTTGTTTTGTTCTTTGATGATGGAATAATCTTGGTCTTGGTAAAACTGGTGGACTTTAAAGCTCATCTTGGCCATAAAACAATCTTACTAAAGCATCTATAAAATATCTAGTTTTAAACAACATGAGTTTCTGATTAGTCCTTTGAAATAAAGTAGTTACAACATATTTTATATAGTGGAGGCAACTTGTTTTGTGAGATTACTACCTACAAACCAGTAAAGAGTTGAAGGACTGTATTAGTTTTCTCTTGCTGAGTAATGTATTATCATGAATTTACTAGCTAAAACAATACCACTAATTAGCTCAGTTTTGAAGGTCAGAAGTACAGCACTGCATGGCTGGGTTCTCTGCTTCAAGTTTCACAAGGCTAGCTAGCATAAGGTATGGGCCAGCTGATTCCTCATCTGGGAGAAAAACTTCATTTCCCAAGCTTCATTTCTGTTGATGGCAGAATTCAATTCCTTCTGGTTGTAGGACTGAGTCCCTGTTTTTTGTTGCCTATCAACCAGGAGGATGTTGTCAACTACTAGAGACCACTCTCAGATCCTTTCCAATAGTCACCTCCATCTTTAAGCTAGTGTTGTTGTTGTTGTTGTTATTTGCCATCGAGTCGGCCCCGACTCATAGCGACCCCTCCTTGGGTTTCCAAGGCAGTATCACTACGGAAGTAGGATTGCCCAACCTTCCTTCCCTCTCATGCTTTGACTCTCCAGTTTCCTCTTCTGCAAGCTTTTAAAGGAGTCATATGATTAGGTCAGGACCACCCAGATAATCTTCCTATGTTAAAGTCAACTTGCCATGAAACATAACCTAATCACAGGAGTAAAAGCCATCAAAACCTCATCTGGGGAATAAATGCATAGACCATGTACACAAGAGGAGAGGGTGCAAAATTTTTAGGGACCATCCAGTAATTCTGAAAGGAAGTGAAATAAATTAAAAACAGTATGCATGATAAGTTGAACAAAAGAAGCAGAACACACACACACAAAAGTACATAGTGTTTGACTGCATTCATATGAAGTTCAAAATAGGCAAAAGTAACAGTAGTCACTAGTTACTTTTAGAAGTAGTAGAAGTGAAGATAGTATTGACCGTCACAGTCAAGGAGGATGGAAAAAATGGCATACTTAAAAAGGATTTATTAATTCAACAAGTACACAT
This sequence comes from Orycteropus afer afer, assembly GCF_000298275.1. Classification (NCBI taxonomy): domain Eukaryota; kingdom Metazoa; phylum Chordata; class Mammalia; order Tubulidentata; family Orycteropodidae; genus Orycteropus; species Orycteropus afer. Next base: position 3,764,023 of record NW_006921751.1, read on the forward strand.
TGAACACTTGCTGTTGTTTTTTCTGTTTTTGTTGTTGTTGGTGGTGGTGGTGGTGGTGTTGTTAGGTGCTACCTAGTCATTTCCAACTCATAGCGACCCCATGCACAGCAGAACAAAACACAGCCCGATCCCACACCAGCTCCATGATCCCTGCCATATTTGAGCCCATCATCGCAGCCACCGTGTCAATCCATCTCATTAAGGCCTTCCCTTCTTTCGTCAGCCCTCCACCTTACATCCTTTTCTAGGGAATGGTCCCTTCTGACAACATGACCAAAGTAGGTGAGATGAAGTCTGGCCATTCTTGCTTCTAAGTAGCATTTCAGCTGCACTTCCTCCAGGACACTGTTAGTTCTTTTATCAGTCCATGGTACTTTCAGCATTCTTTGCCAGCACCACAACTCAAAAGCATCAACTTTTCTTCAGTCTTCCTTATTCATTGTCCAGCTCTCCCATGCATATGAGGCAATTGAAAATATCATGGCTTGTGTCAGGCACATCTTAGTCCTCAAGGAGACATCTTGCTCCTCAGCACTTGAAAGAGTTCCTTAGTGGCTGACCTGCCCAGTGCTACACGTTGTCTACTGTCCTGACTGCTGTTTCCATTGGCGTCAATTGTAGAACCAAGCAATATGAATTCTTTGACAACCTCACTCTTTTATGCATTTATCATGGTGCTGCTTATTTGTCCAGTTGTGAGGATTTTTGTTTTCTTTATATTGAGATGTAATCCCTACTGCAGACTGTATTCTTCAACATTCATCAGTAAGTGCCTCAAGTCATCCTCACTTAGAGCAAGCAAAGCACCACTGTATCTCAGGTTGTTAATGATTCTTCCTCCAATCCTGATGCCACGTTTTTCTTCATATAGTCCAGCTTCTCAGGTTATTTTCTCAGCATATAGATTGAATATATTTGAGCCCGTGTTGCTGCCACTGTGTCAGTCCATCTTATTGGGTGTGTCTCTCTTTTTCTCTGACCCTCTACTTTACCAACCATGATGTCCTTCTCCAGTAATTAGACCCTCCTACTGATGTGTCCAAAGCAAGACAAAGTCTCTACATCTTTATCATGCAGCATTCTGGTTGTACTTTCTCCAAGACTGATTTATTCATTCTTCTGGCAGTCCATGGTATATTCGATACTCTTCACCACAACTCCAATGCTTCAATTCTTCTTCAGTTTTTCTTTTTTATTGCCCATATTTTACATGCATATGAGGCAGCTAAAAATACCATGGCTTGGGTATGGCAGACCTTAGTCATCAACAGGATATTTTTGGTTTTTTAAGATATTAAAGAGGCCTTTGATGCATTTTCCCTGTGCAATAAAATATATCATTTGATTTCTTGACTGCTGCTTCCATGGACATTGATTATTAGTCCATGTAGAACAAAGTCCTTGACAACTTCAATTTGTTGACCATCTATCATTGTGTTTATGGGTCCGGTTGTGTGGATTTTTCTTTCTTTTCACAAAATTCACATTGAATGTTTGTTGCTGTTGTCTGTTGTTGAGTAGAATCTGGCTCACAGTGGCTCTGAAGGACAGAGTAGAACTGCCCCCATAGGGTTCTTAGGCTATAATATTTATGAGAGCAGATCAGCAGGTATTTCCTTCCATGGAGCTTCTGGTGGGTTTGAATTGCCAACCTTTCAGTTAGCAGCCAAGTGCTTAACCATCGTGCCAACAGAGTTGCACTTGCTGCTTAAAAACCAAATAAATAAACCTATTGCCAATAAGTCAATTCTGACTCATAGTGATTGTGTAGGACTGAGTAAAACTGCCTCATAGAGTTCTCAAGGCTGTAAATTTTTATGGAAGTAGACTGCCACATCTTTCTCCCATGAAGCAGCTAGTGGATTCAAATTGCCAACCTTTTGGTTAACAACTGAGTGCTGTTAAACACTGCACCACAATGCTAAAGATAAAAGATTCCATAGCAATTAAGCTAAGGGCTTTGTCCTCATAGAGCTTAAAATCTATAAGGAAATATGGAAACTATTAAATAAACCAGTTAACCAGTTGCCTTTGAGTCAATTGTGACTCATGTAACCTCATGTAAGTCAAAATAGTAAGAAAACAAAGACTGGACAATCTTTTAGTATAGATGTACCAAGAGGACTGAAGCATCTGACATTGGACTAGCTGTCTACCAAATAGGACCCTCCAAACTTGACTCTCTTTTTTTTTTCTTTCTTTTCTTTTTGGTGCTAGATGAAGAAAACTAGCAATCCCAAAGTCATAGAGGAGGGAAAGTGTAAAATATGTTCACGGGATAGCAATAGCCTGGGCAAAAGGGAATATGATGGAGATAAGAGCCCAGCAAGAAAAAGATGGCACATCCAAAAGAGTAAAGGCAAACAATTTAATAAATACATTATTAAGGAAAACCACTATTAAGTAAAGGAAAGCAAACCCCATGGGATGATAAAGCACCTAGTGACCAGCAATAGCAGGAATATTTTCACCCCAAGATCTAAAGGGGCAAAAAAGAGTAGTGTAATCAGAACTCCATTAAAGAAGAATGCTTTGATGGGAGCTGAAGCCTAGATAGAGGAACAGGACTTAGCCAATATCAAAACCAGGAACCTACAGGGATAGAGAGAAAGAGTAAATATTCAGACTTCCTCCTTCCTTCTACTCTCAACCTCCAGTTACCTGTCAGTACCTCCTGAAGGCCAAACCCAACACAAAACCAAGGCACAAGGGAGTCTGATGAAGCAATCTGTAGAACTCAGCCACCTGAAGCACAGAGCAGGCAGAATGCATCTGGAGGGTCCACCTGAGAATAATCAGCACAGGGCTGGAAAAGTAATCCAGGATCTGACTGCAGAAGACTTTGAGTTCCCAGACTAATGGTGTGAAGGTCCCTTGGTGAACCCACAGGAGCCTCCACAGAATTTAGAGTATGAGAGTAATGTGAGCCAAGCATCATCTGAAGATGTAGTCTGAATGAACTCTGAATAAGAAGAGGGAAGCAGGGAAACAAACTAGAAATCATAGAAAAAGTTCACGCAAGAGGGAAGGAGCCTAAAGGAGGGACTGCTATCATTATTCATTTCAGCCACTTACCAGTACCACTTGCCAATAAGTCAACTCCAACTTATGGTGACTCCATGTGTATGAAAGAAGGCACTTTTGGGTGGACTCGAACCTCCAACCTTTCAGTTAACAGCCTAGCACATTAATCATTTGCACCACCCAGGAACTCTATCAGCAAATTAAAAGGCCCCTAACTCCCCAGCAGATTGCATAATCCCTGAGCTGCTTGCATGCTGTGTAAATGGCCCACAAAGTCACAAAGGTGGAGGTTCTCCTCAGAACTGAGAAAACATTTCTGCTATTTATCTCTAAGGCTCTTACTAATGTTCACTTACCTCTTTTCCTTTGTGTCTGAAATTACACCAAACAATGCCAGAGGAAAGTAGCAGCGGCAATTGAATGTCACATCCAGAGCAAAGGGCAGTAATTGAGTTTCTTACTACAAAAGCCAAGAATGAATAAAGATCCACAAGGAAGAAAGTCCTGCTTAATTATCAGGAACCACTTCCCAAAGGTGCTAATGTCTTAATGTTTCCCTGAGTACCAGCCTTTCCTCACACAGTCCATCCCTCCTGCCTCCCACTTTCAAAAACCTAGGGAGGGCCCCCTTCCAAAGAGATTCATTCTCAGCTAGTAAATTCAAAAACAATTTGACAACCTCATCACCACTGAATGATTAGAGGAAGCTTACTATAAGCTTACTTTGTGCCTGAGCAGATTCTGTCTTTTCTCCTCTTTGCCCATTGCACCTTGTCTCTTTTATACCAGATTGGCCTCTCTGCTTTGGTGCCTGGGGCCAGAGTGACCTCTTGATATTTTCATTCATCAGGTGGATAAGAAATGACTCTGATTGTATTCCTTGTTTTTAGTTCAAAATGATGTTCTTTTTTTTATTAGTAGTAGTATTACACTGACTTTTCTGAAATAAAAAGGGTAGCTACTGTTTTGAAGTCCTAGCTGCTTTCTGACACACTATAGAGAATTTATTGCTTTATTCAATTGGGATTTGCATGTGCTTTTCCCTACTGCTTCATTACAAGTTTAGCACCACTAAGAGGATTTATTAAAATATGGAAACATTGAGCACATGGAGAGACTTTAAAGATTTGTTTGTCTCTCAACAAACTCTTTGCCAAGGTGTACAAAATCAAGGCAAATAAGGAAAGAACTTCTGAAAAAGAAAAAGATTGAGTTAACCTACCACACATTCTTCCCATAATTGCAGCATTACCATATATCATCAGCAACACAAATCAACAAACTGATAAGTAAGTTTCTATTTTCAGACTGAAGAGTGAAGTGTTGCAGAGCAGCAACACTGCGTGTGTGCATGAGTGTACATGCATGCACAGACACATATTCACTCACTCCCTCTCTAAAGTAATCCTCCTCCACTCATGTTTAGAAGCTGTATTCAAATCATTATTCTTACAAAAAAAATTAATGTTCATGATATTCTTCCCTACTCCCTCAACCTCCACTGGTATGTCTACTCCCAAGGACAACAGGAACACAAGTTCATCAACATTTTGCTTTTGCTTAGACTCAGGATTGCGGTGTAGACAAGCAGACTCCCCTCAGTGAAAAACGGCAAAGCCAGTTAAAAGCCAAAGTGGCAAAAAGCCACTTGGAAACCACATGTGCCCCTGAAATAGAGTAAATAACATTGTGTGGGTTCAACAATTCATTCTGTTGATGAATCCAGCACGCAATTATTTATCTTGATACAAATTTGGTTTTTTTTTGACATATTTTAAAAAGCCAATTTTGATGAGAGAAAAGAAAACACTGATTTTTTTAAATCATTCTGATTTTTTGTACCTAGATCTGTTTTCTATACTAAGAACTGCACAAAAATAAATTACTTCCATGATTATCCTGATGCAATCTAAATCTCTTTTACATAACTCCATTGTTTTCCTGTCTTTCAAACAGACACATTACAGCTGCCTTCCTGCAGGGGCCCTGTGCAAAAGAAGAAATCCATCCCAGAGAGGACAGGCAAACGGAGGTTTTCCCTGTCTGGGTAAGAGAACTTGCCAGCATCTGGGAGATGGGTAGCAAGGGCACCATGGACAGAATCTAAACACGACTGCAACCATCATTCAGGCAGCTGGTCTTCCTTTCATCTTCTTTTTAAAATTTTAAATTGTTGTAAATACATATATGTATAGAACAAAATTTACAGGTTCAATATGTTTTATATGTTCAAGTCAGTGACATCATTTACGTTAATCATGTTGTGCAACCATCACCATACCCACTGCCAAGTTTCCATTACCATAAACAGAAATGCTTCCTAAACAATGACAACTCTCTCCTCATCCATCTCCCCCCTCGTAACCACTAATAAACTTTGGTCTCTATGTATGTGCTTCTTCTAGGTATTTCATATAAATGGGATCATATGATATTTGTTCTTCTGTGATTGACTAACTTCACTGAGCAGAACATTTTCAAGGTTCCTCAGTGCTGTAGCCTAGGTTAAGACTGTATTTCTCTTTATGGCTAATATTTTATTGTATGAATATATCTCATTTTGTTTATCCATTCATCTGTTAATGGGCATTTACATTGTTTCAGTCTCTTCCTTTCATCCTCTGAGAGGTGATCCTTGGCTGTTATTCTAGTTTTTGGAAAACATCCCTTCTTCCAGAGTCTCATGAATCAGCTTCTGCTCTGGTATTGCGTATTCAGTAGCAAAAAAGAAAGGAATCAGTACCAGAAACCCAAGCAGAAACAAGTAATAGCTGTAGCTTTGTTGTTTTTTCTTCCCCCTCAATGAAATGCAAATTCTCCAAGAACAGAAGCACAGGATCGTGGTTCATTCTGAACTATTAATGTGCTACTAAAATTATCCAGTTGGAGAAGTGTTGGGCTTCCTTTCAAATCAGACCCTGACTGGGCTGAGAAATAAGAGAATCCAAGGGTTCTGGAGGTTTTTGGGTTTTCAAAATAACTTATCGTTTTAAGTTTTTTTTTTTTTTCCTAAAATAAACAATTTTCTTGGCTGTAATATGAAATATCCCATTTTACCAGCCTACTTTAAGCAATTCAGCTTATGAACATAAACAGTCCCTGACTTTTGACATTACAATGTGTTGTTCAAGTATACAGTACTCGATGATGATGTCCTCAAACCATTAAAAGCAGAATTCTTTCCTTCTTAATCCAGTAAACATGTCTTGAGTAACTTCCACGGGGCTGGCACAGGCACAAGATGCTCTCTGAGAGTAGCTTTCCAAGTAGAGGTTTGTAGTGATCCCTTCTCTAATCCTACCAATTAATAATGGCTTGTGCCTAAGAGACAGCCGACCAGAATCCTGCCAACAGGATCTATATATCTAGAATAGGAAAAAGAAACTGCTTGTTATGGATTGAATTGTGCCCTCTAAAATGATATATTAAATCCTAACCTGTGAATGTGACTTTATTTTGGGAAATAGAGTTTTTCTTTACAGATGTCATCAGTTAGGTTAACGAGGTCATTCCAGAACTGGATGGGTCCAAATCCTATCCCCTTCAGAGCAGTGTCTTATAAAAGAGAAGAATACACAGAGAAACAGAGTCCCATACAGAGAACACAGATGACACATGATAATAGAGGCAGATGCATCTATAAGCAGCAAAGGAACATCAAGGACTGCTGATAGCCACCAGAAGCTAAGAGTGAGGCATGGAACAGTTACTCTCTCAAAGCCGTCTGAAAAAATTGACACAGACAATACCCAGACCTGGACTCCTAGATTCCAGACTGAGACAATAAATTTCTGTTCTTCAGAGTCACTCAGTTCATAGTATTTTGCTATGGCAGTCCTAGGAAATTATGACACCGATCATGTGGGAGATGCTGTATAACACAATCATTATGCATGTTGACTCTAAAACCTAGCTGACTGAGTTCAATTCCCTTATCTACCACTTGCCGGGACAACTAGGGAAAACAATTTAACCTTGCAAGTAATAAATACAGAGGATTTAGCACATAGTACATACTATAATACCAAAAAACAAACCCAATGTCATTGAGTCAATTCTGATTCATAGCGACTCTAATAGGGTTTCCAAGGCTATAAATCTTTGTGGAAGCAGACTGCTTCATCTTTCTCCCATGGAGCAGCTGGTGGGTTGGAACTGCCAGCCTTTTGGTTAGCAGCTGAATGCACAGTGCCACCAGAGATTCTTACATAATATAATAAGTGGGAGCTATTATTAAGACCCTGGCTTTGTTGTTGGTAGTTGCTGTTGAGTGAATTCTGACTCATGGTGACCCATGTGTGGCAGAGTAGAGCTGCTCAAGAAGATTGCCAAGGCTGTGACCTTCCAGAAGCAGACTGCCAGGCTGTCCTCTGAGGCACCTCTGGGTGGGCTCAAATCAGCAAACTTTTGGTCAGCAGTCAAGCAATTAACCATTTGTTCTACCCAGCAACTCCACCAACCTGGAATTACCACCTATGGTAAATATCCAGGTCTAGACTTCCTCTGGTAGTCTCACAGAAACCTCACAAATCTCTTTTGTGACCATTCTTCTGATTTAATGGCCCAAGTCATTCTCTACACTATACCTTGCCATGTCATAGTTCCTGTTGATGCTGCCTAGTCTTGCTGGCAATGTCATGACAATAGCATTAACATCCAGCTCTCAGTTTTGCCAGACCAACATCAGGGTTGACCTTGTAGCTTTCACAAATGTAAGGGAGGATACTCTTTCCACCATTGTTGTATTTCTTTATCAGACTCTTAAGTGTGACCTTGCTTATTCTGTTATAAATCTTCCATAAAAGGTAGCTTTGCCCTTTTAGTTTCTTGCAGGCCTATCTTCCAAATAATTTAATAAAAATCCCACCAGCACGCCTTGAGCTAAATCAGAAAAAAAAAATATTTGAGTAGCAGCTCAAATTTCCTGATCAAAATGTCCCTTCCTACTAACTATAAATTACTGTTCAGAGCAGTAGTTAAAGCATCTATACATCACACACCCACACACAGGTACACACATGAAGTCTTGCACCACACCTTACTGCTGAATTTTAGTCTACTTATGTCCATGGAACAAAGACTGGTGTGGTAGTTAAGGTCGTGTGTCAACTTGGCTAGGCCTGGTTGAGTGGCTGGGCAGCTGGATATAGTTATTCCCTATGGTAAGGGAGCTCTGGTAGCGTGGTGCTTAAGGCACTTGACTGCTAACCAGAAGGGTGGTGGTTCAAACCCACCGGCCACTCCTCGGAAGGAAGATGGGGCAATCTGCTTCCTTAGTGATACTGCCTCGGAAACCCAAGGAGGGGTCGCTATGAGTCGGGTCCGACTCGACGGCACATAACAACAACAACAACAATGGTAAAATTAGTAATTAACTCCATGGTGGACTCTATTGGAGCAGCTGAGTAGCTGCTTTAGGGATATGGTCTGCTTCCTATCTATAAGCAGCAGCTTTGGAAATGGTCTCTAGCTTATGGCATGCTTGAACCCTGCATGTAGCCATGTCATTGTTCAGCAGCCTGCCATGCTGTGCCAATCTTGAGACTTTCAATGGACTTGAATCAATGGCCTGCTATGTTGTTTGGTAACATTGGGACTGTGTCATTTTATTTGTCGACCTTGAGTTTGTCAGTCTCAGCAGGCAGTAGCTGTCTGAGTGAAGAGATGCCTCTCACTTCAGTGGGCTAGAAGCAAGAGGCAAAGCTGAAGCCCAAAGTCCAGGGGCTTTCACACAGCCCCTAGAGCCTGGCACTTGGAACTCAGACTTCTAGCCTCCAAAAACTGTAGAAGAATAAACTCCTGTTTGTTAAGGCCATTCTATTTGTGGTGTATTCCTGTCAGAGCAGCACTAGGTAACCAGAACACTGGGCAATCTACTTCCGTAAAGATTTACCACCTCAGAAACTCAATGGGGGTCACTATGAGTTGGAATTGACTTGATGGCAGTGAATTTGCTTTTTGGTTTATGTTACACAATATATTCCTACTAGCTATCTAACAAGAATCCTGATGACACAGTAGTTAAGTGCTTGACTGCTAATGAAAAGGTGAGCAGTTAAAACCCATGCCTGGTTGCTCCACAGGAGAAAGATGTGGCTGTTTGCTTCTGTAAAGACTCACAGGCTTGAAAACCCTATGGGGCAGTTCTACTTTGTCCTGTAGTGTTGCTATGATTGGAATTAATTTGACAGCAATGGGTTTGGGTTTGGTTTATCTTGAGGACCAATCAACAATTCCAAATTATCTTTACCATATTCACAGGGCATCTATAAAGTTCTTATGTAAATAGGGTTCTGAACCCTGTTTGGGGCTTGTGGAGATCTTGAGTTTGTTATATAGATCTGGACACTTGCTACACATAAGACTTCCATGACTCTGTATTTCTCCTAGTGTTTCCATATTAATATTTCCTAAATTCTGATCAAAGATCATTGACGTCAAAGTCACCAAAGGAGGCTTGTTAAATGCTCAGATTCCTCAAATCAGTTGAGTCAGAATCTCTGGGGGTAAGGGCAAAATTTTTTAATCTTTACAAGCTCTTCTTTCTATGCTCTATAAAGTTTGAAAACAGTGGTTCTACATCAAGTTTGAAACACAAATAGTAACCGGTATGTGATATGTATCTGACCAATTAAATTGCTACTGGAAACTATTACAGTATCTTTAACATAAAACCCTGTGCACCATTCTTTCTTTATTTATTTTTTTAATATGCTATTGTTATCAGTAAGTTGAAGAATGGTTGCAACACAAAATGGCCTCTGACCAGTTTGCTTCCTTTAAGATAAAAGAATTGGTAAAATTATACAATCAAGGCCCATACTAACAAGTCAACAGATGCTGCCTAGTGTTTGGCACATGAACATTGCTGTCAACAAGACCAGGGTTCAAATCACCTGTGTGACTTTCAATTTTTTTTAACCAGTCTGTCCCTTGGTTTTCTCACTTCTGATATATAGTTGCTAATAAACCAAGCCCACGGCCATTGCAAAAACGCCAAGGAAGCCACATGTTCTGATCTCTTCTAATCCCACGAGAGGAAGACAGGATTACCAGCAGTAACCCAAGGCCTATTACTGCAAGGCCAGACATGCTGCCTCCCTCCAGCCCTTTC